>NW_027532607.1:2567410-2595888 GCF_008692635.1 Crocuta crocuta
ACATAATATGGGCACTCCCGTATCTGTTAAATTATTAATAGTAAAAATAATAAAAGCAGCAAGCATTTATGGTGAACTTACTATGTGCAAGGATCTGTGCTAAATGCTTCAGAGAGATCAGCTCACAATAAGTACTATCATCCTCGTTTCACAGATCAGGAACTTAAAGCTCAAAGAGGTTAAATGCCCAAAATTCCACAGGCAAGTGGTAGAGGACTTGTTAGATCTGTTCCAGAACCTGTGCTCTAGAAACCAGAGTGATAACACAGAAGCCTAGGGAGAAGTGTCAAGACTGAGTGTGCAAAGATACAAAGATGACTGAGAAGACATGGCCTGATCTGACAATGCTGCTGACCAGATGCCAAACAGTATAGAAAGAATTCATTTACCTTGATTTATTTATTTTCCCCCTTTCTCTATTTTTGTCACTGTTTTTCTGAAATTCTTCTATGTCTGGGGTTACAACTATAAACACTGCATTTGAGTCACAATATTCTAAGAAACCTGATCAAAGGATTGGGGGAACAGACTTAACCAGTTCAGCACTGTAACTAACGGCTGAATAGGATCCTGGCCTAAGGCAGTAACTGGGTGAGACTTGGTTTCTTTAATTCTCAAGGACAAGAAAGTCTTGGGTGTCTTTAGACAGTTTCAATCAGTCAGTGAAGAACTGTCTTAATGCCTCAAATTGGAATATATTGGAAGAAGGTCCTACTCCAACAGGTACTATACAGTAAGAAAAGGACCAATTCGAATCCCCTCTTTGGGGGAATCGAGTTAGAATATGCTAGTATATCTTAACAGAAAGCTGGGCAGATAAAGTCTCCATTTTCTGGAAACTTGAACAATTTTATTTAACCACTCCCCTTCCCTCGCGCTCAATTCCCTACCTCCCACCCCCGCCCATCTCCACCCCAAATCTACTGTGGGCGCTGAAACATTCTTGGAAAACAATAAGACAATTAGCAGCTCTTTGTTTTTGCTGATTCAGGGAGTCACCTAAATCTCTCTCCTTAAGGGGGTTTGCCTGTCCAGCCTGGGATAAATGGGAATTGGGGTTGTAGGATGGGGGGGGTGAGGGAGGGAGGAAGAGGTCAACACAGGATCGGCTACCTCTTTGAGCAGGACAAACTGACACCTGGGCCCCAGGTTCCCCACCTGGAAGTCGGGGGCGGGGGGGCGAAGGGTAATATGCAGGCGCTCTCTTCCCTCTCCCGGCAACTCCGCTCCGGTGTCTCCCGGGCAGGCCCAAGCCTATTCTGCTCTCAGGCTGCAGCCCCCCATTGCGCGAACCGAGGAAGACTGGGTGAAAAGGGGCTCCTGGAGGGTGAGGGGGGGGGGGGNCGAAGGCCCGCCCCTGAGGAGATGGAATCGGCGTCAGGGCGAGAAGGGACTGGTCCTGGAGCGCACCAGGCGGCCCCGCCAGCCCGGTACCTGGTCCTGAAGTTAGCAAGCAGTCCCGACCCCGTCTCAGCTCCGCCTCCTGAGTTTAGGGCTGCGCCGCCAGGCCGGTTGGTGGGGGGAGGTACGCAACGTGCCATGCGCAGTAGCGGGACCCGGCGAGGGTGGTGGAGCCCGCGCCCGCTGAGCCCGCGCGAGCGCTGAAGCTCCGCCCCCCCGGTCCAGGCGGGTAAGGGAGCTCCGCCGCACCCCAGCGGCCCGGAGCGGGTGGGGCAGCTCCCCAGCCGTTCGTGCGTCGTCTCGGGGGCGCTCCGCCCTAGCGGAGGGCCTTCGGTGGTGCCCGCGCGGAACGCGCTTCTTCGCTTCAGAGTTAGCTCGGTCCGCGAAGCGCGTTCCTGACGGAGGGCGTACGGTCTCTAATACAGGGATTTTTCGCCCCATGTGTGTGGAAGCCGAAGGCATTAGCTCGTCCTCGGTGGGGCCTGCAGGGTTCGAGAAAGGCTCCTGGGAGCCTCTGCGCCCCTGCAGCAGGAAGTAGGATAATTTCGATAATGAAGAATCAGGGGGACTAGAGTAAGGCAAATAGACCAACCCTAGCTGATGACTTGGCTACTTAAAATACGATTTTTTTTTTCATTTTGTGTAGTAGGACTTCAGTGGAAAAAGCTGTTTCGCACCCTTTGAAGACCTCTCAAACGCCCTGCCTGCACCAGATGAGCTGTAAAGGGGAAACCCACTCTCTGTGCCTCAGATTCCTTATTTTAAAAGGAGGAAAAATCGCTCAACTAACGCGAACTTTCTTCCCCCTTCTGGATTATTTTTGTCTCTGGATCCTTCCCCGTGCACATCTCTGAGAGACAACGTTCGCAGAAACCCGTCCGGTTTGCCTTGAGCAGGAAGCAGGCCTAAATTGAGCGGTGAGGACGCAATAAGCGAGGCTAGTCAGTGAGCCTGCGCATCTTACCCTCGGGGTGGGGTGTGTGTCCAAAATTAGGTAGCCCAGCAAGTGCTGAACACTGGCTCTTCGCAGCTCTGACCCTTGACACAGATCTGTACTGGTCTAACTTCCAAGATGGGAGAAGTTGAGCTACATCCAAACTGATGGAAATATAATGCTGAAACTCAACGTGAACGTTGTCAGTGACTGATACACACCTCAGGGTCTTACTGAGTTTTATATACACGACTTTGATCTTACCTAGCGGTTTAACATTTCAAAGCACGGCCCTATTCTCTCTCTCTTTTTTATAGGCTTCATGCCCAGTGGAGGCCAACATGGGACATGAACTCACAACCCAGAGATCAAGACCTGATCTGAGATCAACAGATGCTTAACTGAGCCACCCAGGTGCCCCTATTTTCTCATTTTCAAAACAGGATGGTGCTCTCTGCAGCCAACGGTAAACTGGCAAAGCAAGATGGTAGAAAATGAAGTAACATTCTTGGTGATATTCTTTAGAAAAGACCTTCACATGTCGTCTTTGGAATTGAGGGTGCTAGAAGGGTCAGTGCCTGAAAAGATGCCATGGAGCCATCACAATGGGGAATTTAAATACGGAGGCTCTTCCCACCACATGTGGCCAAGCAGCTGTCATTTTCTAACAGGATATTAATCAGGTAAGGAGGCTCAAAGTTCTCACCATCTTATGATTGCCCACAAAAGCTAATTAGAGAAATTTTGGCCCAGACTTTGTGACTGTTGCAGGGAGCAAATTTCCATTCACTTTAGTTTTCCCTGCAAAAGCACCTCCTGAATCCAGATAGTGTAGAAAACCAATGTAATGGAAAATCAACTTTCAGAGTTTACAGTCTTCCTGCTTTGCTTTTGACTTGTTATGAGCAAATTTTGCTTTGAACTCTAGGCATCCAGTTTAAACTAAGCGCACTGGTCTTTTCAAGATAAATGGTCAGAAAGGTAAGGTAAAACCAACTGCCTAGAATACTCAAGTGAGAGAAATGCTTATATTTGGTTTAGTAAATTGGGCAGGATTATTTAACTTGCAGAACACTTTATATATCAGAACACATTATACATGTTTGTTATGTCCTCTGAAGAGCCATTTCAGAAGAAGGAAGAGTGGATAATGCCCACTTATAGAGGAGGAAACAGACTTTTTCAAGCACTAAGATAACACACCAGGGTCCCTGCATACAAACACAGGGCTTTTTCCTGAAGCGGAAAACTGGCTTCCAGCTTCGCTACAGACTTTCTAAGTCATACAGTTACATGCAAAAAAAGATGCAGAAGAAAGCTATTTAAGCACTTAAGTTCAAAATGTGGTAAGAAAGCAGGTAAGAGTTCTCCTTCAAGCAAAACTGATACAATAACCAAGGCAGATGAAGTATCTGATTTCCAAATGTAACTCCCACAGAACTAATTACTTTAAAAGGCTTGGGTGTCTTTTAAATAAATAAAAGTTATACTATTTGGATAAGACCAAATAGATGAAATTAAAGAAGGCAGTTAATTTTATTTANACCGCGAGATCATGACCTAAGCAAAAGTCGGACGCTTAACCGACTAAGCCACCCAGGCGCCCCAGAAGGCAGTTAATTTTAAAAGATGAAAATAAAAATACACTATCCATTAAGAGTGGTAGATGCAAGTTTCTGCCTTTCAGGAAAAAAAGTCTGCTTTCTTCTGAAATCAGTATTACTTCTCAGTTAATAGAGCTGAGAAGATGGCATTTAGCTTGTTCAAAGATTAAAACATTACACTTTCTTCCAAATGCAAATAAATCTTTTGCTGGTCACCAAACTCCAGAAACTGAGAGAAGTAATACTTTTCACTATTGTTTTAGCAATCTGTAGTAGAAGCCACTCCTGTTGGGTAGAACTGCTTCCTCCCTTTGACATCCTTTCAAATCCTTCAAGATAAGTAGAAATAGGAACAGTAAGGAGAGAATCTGGGATAATAAAGTACAGTATTTTACTCATTCCACAAAAACCAATAAATCCATTGTACAACACTGCTCTAAATAATTTTCACGTGTCTATTCCCGTTGGGTGGGTGGAATGAAATACCAATCTGTTTTTCTTTGGTCTATGTCCCATTTAAAGAAACGAGTTTTTCACATCTAGTGCATGACAGGGAAAGGTTCTATTACTATGGAAACAGAGAGGTATACCCCCCCACCCTTCATTCCAAAATACCCTGTCAGATTTTGCAGCTACAGTTAGAGGACTCTGAGAGGATCTGCTTGGTTTCCATTGGGAGAAAGGAAAGCACAAGAGAGTAAAACAAAGATTTACCACTTGGAGAACAGTCCTAGAGGATACCTTACATTTTTAAAGTGCTGTAGTTTAGAAGAGAATTTGACACTTTCTATCTTGGTGTTGACCTACCTTTGGGGGTAGGGAAGAAAATAATTACTGTCCTTACTCTGTAGGAAGAATAGAACAAGGACTCAAAGAGGTTAGTGACTTGCCCAAAGTCAAGGGCTTAGTATGGATTTTGCTGGCACTAAAGCCAGGTCTTTATATTATAGGCCATGCCTGTTTTTCCAAGTGATCAGGCAATGAAGAAAAGGAGGGTTTAGTGGTTTCCAATGTGTGACAGTCAACAATATTCTCTCATTTGCAGGAGAGGGAGATAATGGTGTCTTAACTAAAGAGGAGGACTTTGAGGAAGAGCCCATTAATAATATATATGGCTCTAAACATAGAAAACATTCTAAAAGTAACTGGTAACTAAGGGATTATTATCACGGCCAACTCTTTTGAAGGAAAAGCATTTTAGTGCTGACTTCTGTGGAACAGAAAGAACATTCCTGTGGGCTTATACTCTTGTAGGGCAACCCCAGAAAAGTAAAGACAGCACTCTGAGATTTTTGTCAATTAGTTTAATATGTCCATAGGTAGTTCATATGAATGCTAAAATTACAAAATTAGCTGCCATGGTCCAAATGTGTGAGACTTTAAGAAAGCTTTTATTAATCAAAAGATAGCTAAGCATATCAACTTTGATTTCTAAAACCTATTTTAAACTTTGTAAAACAAGGCTAATTCTAGAATTATATAGCATTAAAGTAACTAAATCTTACTTTTGTTATTTTAATAACTTAATTTCATGAACTGTTAAAAAAAATATTACATTTGCATCTCCCAGTTTACACATTTCTGCATTAACTTAGAGAAAAACCCATGTGGAAAGTTTCCATGCAGTTAAGAAGGCAGCAGCACATACTGTTTTCACAGCAACTTGTTATTGCCTAAGGACACACCTGCACATAAAGCATCAACAAAAAAAATCCACCCACCCCTCTCCCACCAAAAAACCCAACTTTTTCCCATCCCCAGCAAAAATTACCTGGTACAAGCAGTGACTTAAAAAATGCTTTCTTAGTAGGAAGCATTTATAAAATGCAGAAATCTGAACAAGCTAAATGCTCGTGCAGATAGATGGGCCTCTCCTCCAAGAGTTCCTTCCTCAGGAGGCAGAAAGAACTCTCAATAGTTTAGGAAAGCTCATTTTTAAAAGTGTATTATGCATATTCATGGCTATTTCTTTGACAGAATATACCCAGCCTCAACTGTGGAAGAAATAAACGCAGGAGAAGCAAAGGGACACAGCCATAACACAGAGAATAGAGCTTCTCTATGAACATCCAATAGTTTGCAACAACCAAGAAGGAAAAACGTGTAACTTCACATAGACCACTGATCTGATCTAGGTGAGGCAGTTAATTTTCATGCATTTGTTACTCAAGGAAATCATACACCCACTTAAATACAGCATTCACATTGTCATTAGCTCGTGGTATCAGGTAAGGAAAAAACTGTGCTCCTGTACTACCATGTACATGTAAGTATCCTAAATCCTATAGATATAACACTGTCATCAGCACCTCCCACCTACAAAACATACATTGAGCTACATTATGTTTTGAGTCCCTGAAATTGCACTACCACATATAGTGTTCTAAATTTTACTTTTTTACAAGGTTAATGTACACACAGAAGAAAACACCAGGCAATGTTTATTGTGCAGTTCCAGTAGTTATTTGTGGAATCTTGGTTTAGAGTCAGTCTTCATAGCCTTTGCAACTACCCAGATTAAACAAAAAGCAACAATCTAATTATATGTCTATAAACTTCATGATATTTCTTCAAACATCAAAGCACTAAAAGCAGTGATGATTTGTGTTATAATTTTAAAAATATTTTAAAACTACATAGATCTCATATATTCCTTTTATAAAGTAATCAAAGTAATTTGGTTATCTGGAAGAGAATTACAGAAACAGAGTCCTTCCCTTGCATCTATATAACCTCTGTAAAACTCCCAACAACAGAACAGGTGATGAAATAAGGATTTCTTAGTTGCTTGGGAGTGTTTGGACTTTAAGATGAGAAAGGGACTGGTATTTTTTATGTTTTCTGTGAATTCAGAGCTTACAGGTGGCATCAGCACTCAGATCTCTAGGATGACTTTACATGGCTTTCACTTTGATTTGTTTCATTTTCATTTGCTTCTTCTCTAATTTCTTTTGCTCACGCCTCAAGGCAGCTTCCTAGAAAATAAAAAAAAAAGGGGGGAATCCAAAGTTCTAAGCACACACAAAAAATCAAAACTAAAATACTGACTATATTATTATTTAAAAACGTAGGCTTGTCCCATAAATAACATTTGAAAAGATAGTTATAAAAATTCCTTATATCTATGTTGGTTAATGGAAATTAGCTTGAAATGAAGGTAACTCAAATCTCAAATTAGAAAGAAATTAAACACTACATTTAGGCAGCCTGTTATTCTGATTTTTCCCGTACTAGGGAAACACCAACCTAACTTTTATCATAACACTGTTGTGTATCTGCCAAGGATTTGTACTGCAGTTCAGAAAATCTTAAGATCTTGTTTGTTCAGGTTATTAATTGTGCATCTCTTATTAGCATAGATGTTAAACCAGACCACAGTATTTCAGTGTGTAATGTTTGTTTAGTGTGAATTTTTATTTTTAAAAATTCAGTGTGAATTTTTATCAAATTTTTATTCAGGAATTAGGAGGTTATGTAGAAGAGAAAAAGAAGCTCCAAACACATTATTTTAGTGGTAAAAATCATTGGTTATTATTACCTGTATGGAGGGAAACCTTAGAGGCCAAATCAAAGTAGGACTTCACTGTTAGTTACTAGGGGTCACATCTGATTAAAGATGATTTCAGATGTAATCTCAAACATTTTTTTTTAGAGGTTTGGGGTAGAAATGTCCTGAGAAATATACTCCCCTACTGGTATTGGATTGAGAAGATGTGGAATAGGGAAAACAGAAGCACGCAGTATGTACAGTTATTGATAGTAAAACAAATTATGCTTCAAAGGGTGATTTGTATGGGACGCCTGGGTGGCTCAGTCGGTTGGGCGTCCAACTTCGGCTCAGGTCATGATCTCACAGCTCATGGGTTCGAGCCCCGCGTCACGCTTTATGCTGACAGCTAGCTCAGGGCCTGGAACCTGCTTCAGATTCTGTGTCTCCCTCTCTCTCTCTGACCCTCCCCTGCTCACACTGCCTGTCTCTCAGAAATAAAAACATAAAAAAAATTTAAAAACAAAACAAAAAACAAAGGGTGATTTGTAAATTGGTGGTTTGGGAACTGTTGACTGTGTTAGGTTCCAACACTAGATAAGAAAAAACTATTTACCAGTACAGCAGTGGAAGCTTGAATGTTAACCATCTACAGCTGTGCTATTATTGTATAAGTACCCCAAAAAACGGAACCATCATTGTTAACACCGCTTTCATTTTTAATGTTTATTTATTTTGAGAGAGAGTGAGTGAGAGAATCCCAAGCAGGCTCTGTGCTGTGAATGCAGAGCCCGATATGGGGTTCCATCTCATGACCACAAAAGCATGACTCGAGCTGGTATCAAGAATCGGACACTTAATAAACTGAACTACCCAGGTGTCCCATTAACACTGCTTTTATAGGAAAACAAAATCAAATGACAAAATGGTGGAAAGGATAAAATGGAAGGAGGCCTGTGGCATCCTGGACACTGTAGCATTGATGACGGCGCTGCAACCGCAGCACCGCACGGCAGCTTCACTGTTTCTTGGCAGCAGGTCTCCTCCACTTCTAAGGATTTTCTTCAGTTTTTGAGATTATTCTGATTGGAATTCACATCTCCCAGAACTTTATTCTCTCTCTCTCTTTTTTTTTTTTGTCCAGCGTTTACAAGGTTTAAAATTTAGAGCTGGACTACAGCATCTTATTTCACAAAAATGTGAGAACGTGCTGATGTTTAAAACATAACATACCATGAGATTCTGGTTATGTACAAAATAGAAAACAAAATACAAACAAAAATACTAAAATTTTCTAATTCTATAATCAAATTAAAAATTTTATAAAATAAGATGTATTTGTTGTGGGAGGGAGGAGGAGCTAAATGGATAAGAGGCATTAAGGAATCTACTCCTGAAATCATTGTTGCACTATATGCTAACTTGGATGTAAATTAAAAACAACAACAACAACAAAAAAAAAGATGTATTTGGACCATAGGGCACTTGTGCTGGCTCCTGTTTTTTTTTTCACATCCTCTTTAACACTACCTTTTTTCCTATGTTTTTATTTTTTTAAATTTACATCCAAGTTAGTTAGCATATAGTGCAACAATGACTTCAGGAGTAGATTCCTTAATGCCCCTTACTCATTTAGCCCATGCCCCCAATCCCTCTAGTAACCCTCTCTATGTTCTCCATATTTAAGAGTCTCTTATGTTTCGTTCCCCTCTGTTTTTATATTATTTTTGCTTCCCTTCACTTACGTTCATCTGTTTTGTACCTTAAGATCCTCCTATGAGGAGCACATGTACCCCAATGTTCATAGCAGCACTCTCCACAATAGCTAAAACATGGAAAGAGCCTAAGTGTCCATCAACAGATGAATGGATCAAGAAGATGTGGTTTATCTATACCATGGAATACTACATGGCAATGAGAAACNGTTGCCGAGTAATAGTCTGGGGGGTGTCTGTGTGTGTCTGTGTGTGTGTGTGTACCTGATCTTCTTTATCCATTCCTCCATCGATGGACATATGGGCTTTTTCCATACTTTGGCTTTGTTGATAGTGCTGTTATAAACATTGGGGTGCATGTGCCCCTTTGAATGAGCACACCTGTATCCCTTGGATAAATACCTAGTAGTGCAATTGCTGGGTCATAGGGTAGTTCTATTTTTAATTTTTTTTAGGAACCTCCATACTGTTTTCCAGAATGGCTGCACCAGTTTGCATTCCCACCAGCAGTGCAAAAGAGATCCTTTCTCCACANATACTTTGGCTTTGTTGATAGTGCTGTTATAAACATTGGGGTGCATGTGCCCCTTTGAATGAGCACACCTGTATCCCTTGGATAAATACCTAGTAGTGCAATTGCTGGGTCATAGGGTAGTTCTATTTTTAATTTTTTTAGGAACCTCCATACTGTTTTCCAGAATGGCTGCACCAGTTTGCATTCCCACCAGCAGTGCAAAAGAGATCCTTTCTCCACACACTCCCCAACATCTGCTGTTGCCTGAGTTGTTAATGTTAGCCATTCTGACAGGTGTGAGGTGTTACCTCATTGTGGTTTTGATTTGTATTTCCCTGACGATGGATGGTGTTGAGCATTTTTTCATGTGTCATTGGCCATCTGGATGTCGTCTTTGGAGAAGTGTCTATTCATGTCTTTTGCCCATTTCTTCACTGGATTATTTATTTTTGGGGTGTTGGGTTTGATAAGTTCTTTACAGATTTTGGATACTATCCCTTTATCTAATATGTCATTGGCAAATATCTTCTCCCATTCCATTGGTTGCCTTTTAGTTTTGCTGATTGTTTCCTTTGCAATGCAGAAGCTTATTTTGATGAGGTCCCAATAGTTCATTTTTGCTTTTGTTTCCCTTACCTCTGGAGGCGTGTTGAATAAGAAGTTGCTGCGGCCAAGGTCAGAGGTTTTTGCCTGCTTTCTCCTTGAGGATTTTGATGGCTTCCTGTCTTACGTTTAGGTCTTTTATCCATTTTGAGTTTATTTTTGTGTATGGTGTAAGAAAGTGGTCCAAGTTCATTTTTCTGCATGTCACTGTCCAGTTTTCCCAGCACCACTTGCTGAAGAGACTGTCTTTATTTTATTGGGTATTATTGCCTGCTTTGTCAAAGATTAGTTGGCCATATGTTTGTGGGTCCATTTCTGGGTTCTCTATTCTGTTCCATTGATCTGAGTGTCTGTTTTTGTGCCAGTACCATACTGTCTTGATGATTACGGCTTTGTAATACATCTTGAAGTCCAGGATTGTGATGCCTCCAGCTTTGGTTTTCTTTTTCAAGATCGCTTTGGCTATTTGGGGTCTTTTCTGGTTCCATACAAATTTTAGGATTGTTTGTTTTAGCTCTCTGAAGGATGCTAGTGTTATTTTGATAGGTATTGCATTGAATACATAGATTGCTTTGGGTGTTGACATTTTAACAATATTTGTTCTTCCTATCCAGGAGCAGAATATTTTTCCCTTTTTTTGTGTCTTCGTCAATTTCTTTCATTAAGCTTTCTATAGTTTTTGTTGTATACATTTTTCATCTCTGGTTAGATTTATTCCTAGGTATTTTATGGTTTTTGGTATAATTGTAAATGGGATCATTACTTGATTTCTCTTTTTGTTGCTTCATTATTGGTGTATAGGAATGCAGTTGATTTCTGTGTATTGATTTTATATCTTGCAACTTTGCTGAATTCATGGATCAGTTCTAGCAGTCTTTTGGGGGAATATTTTGGGTTTTCCATATAGAATATCAGGTCATCTGCAAAGAGTGAAAGTTTGACCTCCTCCTGGCTAACCTGATGCCTTTTATTTCTCTGTGTTGTCTGATTGCTGAGGATAAGACTTCCTATACTATGTTGAATAACAGTGGTGAGAGTGGACATCCCTTCTAGTTCCTGACCTTAGAGGGAAAGCTTTCAGTTTTTCCCCATTGAGGATATTAGTGTTGGGTCTTTTATATATAGCTTTTATGATCTTAAGATATGATCATTTTATCCCTACTTTCTTGAGGGTTTCTATCAAGAAAGGATGCTGTATTTTGCCAAATGCTTTCTCTGCATCTATCGAGACGATCATGTGGTTCTTGTCCTTTCTTTTATTGATGTGAAGAATCACATCGATTATTTTGCGTATACTGAACCAGCCCTGCATCCCAGGTATAATTCCCATTTGGTCGTAGTGAGTAATTTTTTTAACATATTATTGGATCTGGTTGGCTAATATCTTGTTGAGGATTTTTACATCCATGTTCATCAGGGAAACTGGTCTATAGTTCTTGTTTTTAGTGGGGTTCTTTGTCTGGTTTTGGAATCAAGGTAATGCTGGCTTCATAGAAAGTTTGGAAGTTTTCCTTCCATTTTTATTTTTTGGAACAGCTTCAAGAAAATAGGTGTTAACTCTTTTTTAAATGCTTGGTAGAATGCCCCTGGAAAGCCATCTGGCGCTGGACTCTTGTTTTTTGGGAGATTTTGGATGATTAATTCGATTTCTTTACTGGTTATGGGTCTGTTCAAATTTTCTATTTCTTCCTATTTTAGTTTTGGTAGTTTACGTTTCTAGGGATTTGTCCATTTCTTCCAGATTGCCCATTTTATTGGCATATAATTGCTCATAATATTCTCTTATTATTGTTTGTATTTCTGCTCTGTTGTATGATTTCTTTTCTTTCATTCTTGATTTATTTGGGTCCTTTCCTTTTTCTTTTTGATCAAACTAGCTAGGGATTTACCAATTTTGTTAATTCTTTCAAAGAACCAGCTTCTGGTTTCATTGATCTATCTGTTCTACTGTTGTTTTTTTTTTTGGTTTCAATAGCATTGATTTCTGCTCTAATCTTTATTATTTTCTGTCTTCTTCTGGTTTTAGATTTCATTTGCTGTTCTTTTTCCATGTGCTGGCTTATACTAAAACTCCTAATTTCTTTCTACTTCAGTTAGGTGTTTGGCTTGAAAGATCACAGTGGAGCTTTCAAAATGGGATTGTGCTGGGGAAAGAACCATTTATATCATTCTCCAGGATCACAGACTCAATCTAACATGGTTTGAAAAAGAATAATTTATTCTCCTTTATAGTGCTATCTAGTAACTAATAACATGCCAAATACTGAGAAAATGCTAAACCTTTACGTCTCTCTACATTCCTACACCGAATTACCTTAACAGTTAATATGGCACAATAGGTGTCCTTATAAATCCTAGTTTTACCACTAAGCAGGGAGAAGAAGTCTGTCTTACCTCCAGCCTGCGCTGTTTCTCAGGATCTTCCTCATTCATGATTCGCTCCTTCTCTGCTCTTTTCTTTTCCTCACGTCGAGACTGTGCGGCTTCCTGTCTTTGCACATGTGTTAGCTTCAGGAAGTTTTCTTCTACTCGAGCTCTGTTTTTATCTGCTTTTTGTTTGCCCTTTTCCCCAAGAAACAAAGTGTTTCATAAGAAATCCATTTCAAACCAACAGTACCAAGTCCCCTTTAGTATTCTTTTACTTTTTTTTTTTTTAAGTTGATTTATTTTGAGAGAGAGAGTGAGAAAGGCAGAGAGATTTGGAGCTGTCAGTGCAGAGCTCAACTCGGAGCACAATCCCACAAAGCACAAGATCATGGTCTGAGCTGAGATCAAGAGTCAGACACTCAACTCACTGAGCCACCTAGAAGCCCCTTAGTATTTTTTTTTTTATAAAACTATTCCCATTTAGCATTTTGAAGTCAACTAGCAAACTAGCAAAGATATAATCACTGAAATCATTGCTCACTGACTCCCCTGGGGGAAAAACAATAAAAGGTGCCAACTTATAATAAAGGCTGTAGGTCTTACTTCTCTGTTGAGTCGGAACTTTTTGGCTTTATCAATAGAATAAATCACCATGTTCATCAGGGGTAGCAAAGCCTCCATATCCTTTGGGTAAGTGTTACCTGAACCAGGCACTGGAAAACAAAGCCATTTTCCTATTGAGTTAATGGCAGAATTAATACTTCTAGGTCACCCAACTCTGTTTTTTGTTTTTGTTTTTTAATATTAACAGACTCCTTTCTCATAGTGTCTTAGGCAGCTAAAATGCAACAGATAAAAAACAAATTAAAATAAATAAAAGGATCTCTTATTGAAAACACCCAAAAACCAATAAGCAGGCATGGAGTTAGTTTTAAGATAAGTTTTAATGGCTATCATTTATGAGGGATCAATACTCTCCTTAAGATCGTCTCACAGAAAATGGAAGTACTCAGGCAAGACCACAGAACACTTACCGTTAAATGTAAACAATAGTGTCCTCTTAGTGTCAGGTAGCTTTAAAGGCTGACCTTCCCTGTCACAAAAGAAAGGCTATTTAGAAAGAACATAAGGAAGACATAAGTCACCCAATTCACTTAGATGATCAGATACCTACAAATAATCAGCACAGTATTTGGCTTAGCTCCCAAAGGTAAATATAATCTCAAAGCCTGCAGGAGCTTTACAGGTCCCCTGGTCTACTCATCTATCTAATGGATACATTCCCAAGTGATCTTTATTGTATACCTGGGAGTTCCAGTGATGCTCCCCAGGCAGGATATAGTCCTCTCACCTGGGGAGCCAGAAATGAGCCTGTATTTAAGTATGAGGCCTGCATTTTAAAGAATATTTTTACTTATTTTGATGGATTTTTGTTTTACTTCCAACTCCTATCTTCCTATAATGAAGCATCTTATTTTTGAGTCAGGGTTCAGAATAAATTTAGATATAAATTTAGAAATGATCTACTATAGCATATATAATTTAGTTCCTACTCACCAAAGATTTCTTTGTAATCTTTGACTATCAACCCTCCTCTCTTCCCCCTACACATAAAAGCCTCCATGAATGTCACAACATGATACTTTGCCCACAGTGTTGTTACTGAGTTGAGCAAGGCTAGGATGATGCAACACTATCCAGAGGCATAAGGAACTGAATAATTCTGACATGCAACTAAAATCCAGATTGGCTTTTAACCCAACTCCACAGCTTATGAGAGAGAACCTTAACCAAAAATTTAGGTCAGAACCAATTCTACACCAAGGGTAAACTTAAATTAAGTATGTGCTCCTGAGATAGGAAGTGAGTTTAAACACACTTGGGCCCTGAATATGAACATTCAAACAGTATTACTCTAAAGCCAGAAACTCTTACCACATTGACTGCATCTGACAATATAGCACAAAATTAGCAATTATATTTTCTTAGTGTTTGCCATTCTGTAAGATTCTCATACACCTCACTGAGTACCTGGAGCATACATTTAGTGGCACACTGCAAACTGGCAGGCTTATTTGTCTCCCATAGGTTTTCGGTTACCTTCATGACACATGCAGTCCAAGCAAAGGAAAACTTAGGATGTCATCAAATTCCCTCATTCATTTGGCAAGAAAAACTGCAGAAGCACCTTGTGGGTGTTTCAACACAGAAAGCTAGCAGGGACAGTTAATCTCAATATTTTTATCTCATACGTACTCTTGCATAATTTTTGGACCAGAGAACTGGTCTGAAAAATGAACAGATTCAATCTTGTCAGCATAGTGAGTAAGAAAGTGAACCATCTGAAATAAAGAAAAAAATTTTTTTATGTACGGTTTGATGCATTTCCCTTTTTTCCTTAAAGATATTCACTATTTAATCCTCTTTACTTTTCCAAAATGGCATTAAGGTTAAAGCTTTTAAAAAATGAAATTTAAATAAGACAAGAGATCTCTCTACGGTGAAAATAGTATTTCTTTGGTCATACCGATGATCAAATTTTTTTTTATTGAGCAGCTGAAAATATGTCTCAAAATAATGTTCTAAACAAGAATGAAAGCATGAAGATAAAATCTAAAATAATTTCAGGGGAGTCTTCATAAGCACATCAACTTGAACTTACATGAGAACCATCTTTAAGCTATCCTGATACTAAGATGGTGCTACTACCATTCCACAATCAATAGAAAAAAATGGACTAAATGCCATGGTAACAAGGATTAATGTTGTAGTCCTTTTACAAAAAAACCTGAAAGCCATTAGCGATCCTAGGAATAATTTGCTCTTGGTTTAAAGAGAAGATTTACTTGACTCATCAAGCTACCTTTTTTGACAAATTAATCTATTGCTTAAAGAACGTATTTTAATGTTTGTGGGGGAAATAGAGCATTGTCATAAAATGAAGAATTTGTGCACTGTAAATGCTGAGGTCTGCAAATGTTATGTCTTCTACTGCATTTACCTTTGTATCCATCATTCCCTCTGTGACTTCTCCCATCTCTGACAGGATGGCCAAGGAGTCTGGCAGTCCGTACTTTGCTCCAGACTTAGGTTTGTCACTACAGAACTCACTCTAGAGGAAGAAGTTATTGAAGGTAAGACATGACATTTTATTATGCACAAACTTTTTTTTCTCAAGACAATGTGTTCTGACCTATTTCAAAGTGGTGCTTAACAATTCAAGTGATATGATTAAATACTCTATGCCCTAAAATTGATGTCTATGTAATAAAGAGGGACAATTTTACATGTATTTGAGTTGGAACAACATACCAGATCCTGCATCTCTTTCTGGAGTCGCACCAAGGCTTTCCGAGTGCCAACAGCAAATACATAGGTATCCATGTCTTCATCGTTCATGGTTACTTTTATTTGCTTTAAAAACAGTAACAAAACTCACCTGTTAGTTTTCTATGATAGCCCCCAAGATTCCCACCCCCTGGTGTGTACATCCTCCCCTGGAATGGGAGGAACCTGTGAAAATGATGGATATCATTCCCATGATTATGTTGTGTCATGTGGCAGAAGGCTGCTGATTAGATGACTGAGTTAGTCAAAAGGGACTTTATCCTAGAATGACCTAATCAATTGAGCTCTCAACTCAAAAGGGACTGGTCCCTAGTTGAAGAAAAGAGTTGAAGTGGGAAAAGGCGTATGGGGGGAACCATGTGCCAAAGACTGCAGAATGGTCTCTAGGAGCTGAATGGTTTCCAGTTGGCAACAGTAAGAAACTGGGGACTTACAACCATGGAGACCTGACTTCTGCCAACTACCTAATGACCTTGAGAAGAGGACCCCATGCTTTAGAGCTTCAGGTTGATGAACATTTAGATTTGCTGGGAGGGCAGTGCAACCAAAGAACCTCTGGAAGCTCTGCACACCACCCTTAACCCCAAACCTTGCCTGATGCCTGCCTTCCATGTGGCTATTCCTAAACTGTATCTGTCATAATAAGCCAGTGAATGTAACTAAAATGTTTTCCTGAGTTCCATGAGCCATTCTAGCAAGTTACTGAACCTGAAAGGAGGGCCATGGGAACATTTTTTTTTGAAAAAATTTTTTTAATGTTTAACGTTTTTTTTTTTTCTTTTTTTGAGAGAGAGAGAGAGATCGTGAACAGGGGAGGGGCAGAGAGAGAGGGAGACACAGAATTCAAAACAGGCTCCAGGCGCTGAGCTGTCAGCACAGAGCCTGACATGGGGCTCGAATTCACAGACTGCCAGATCATGACCTGAGCCCAAGTTGGTCACTTAACCGACTGAGCCACCCAGGCGCCCCTAAGATTTCATTTTTAATTATCTCCACACCCGTCCATGGGGCTAGAACTCACAACCCAAAGATCAAGAGTCCCATGCTCTACCAAGTGAGCCAAGAATTCTTGATTTATAGCCAGGTAGTCAGTACAGTGACCTGGGACTTGCAACTGACATCTGAAGTGTGAGCAGTCTTAAGGGACTGAGACTTTTAACTTGTGGAATCTAGCACTAACTCCAAGTATACAGTATCGGAAGTGAATAGAACTGAATTGCTGGACATACAGCTGGTATCTGGACAATTAGAGAATTGGTTGTTAATGTTGGAAAATACCACAGAGATACGTAAAAAGTGTTTAATAAACTGCATTGGACTAGGGAGATAAAGTAAAAAGCCTTAAGAGTCTGGTACGATAAAACATGACACTATTTGTCATATTTGTCATATTAATCATATCTTAAAATGTCTGGGTCAAAAATTATTAGTATGTCAAAGAGAAGTGTTAAAGTAGGGAAATATAGCAAAGACCTGGCAAGATGGCACTTATAAAAGGAAAGACTTTCTGCTTTTCCATCGTTGAGCAAAAATTACACAAAACACTACTTTGAACAAAACCCAGGAAAAGGGCTAAAGAATAAAGAATCATGTTTGTTGAGGCTGTTTATCTTTGCAGAAAAAAATGAGATAAAATGATTGCTGGCTCAGGAAAAGAGATTAAATCTACCTCAGGAAAGAACTGAAAAGGATTTAAACAACACTCTAAAGAAGAATTTCCACCAAGAGATAGCTGAAGATGCAGCAAGATTTCCTCCTTTCTACCTAATCAGATAGCAACTAGTAGGAGAGAGAATGATAGGACTCTTAACTGATGAGCCTCTAAAAATAAGTAGATTAAACCATCAGTGGCCATATTTGAAAAATTAAAATGAATAAAAGATAGATTTGCTACTAAAAATGAGACCTTTAAAATAACAGTGAGTTTCAATCCAAAGACTCTCCCCTCCCCTCCCCCTCCCCCCCAGGGAGCTCTATGCCTGCTGTGGGACTTGAACTCACAACCCCAATATCAAGAGTCATACACTCCACAGACTGAGCCAGCTAGGCACCCCAATCCAATGACATTTCAAAGTACCTAATTATATTACTTATACAGCAATTGTTAACCAAATACTACTTTGTACTTTGACATATATGCAGACATCGCTTGTTCTACTAGTTTATGTGAAAGAGACTATATTTTTTAATATACTTTGGTTTCTTGTAGCAGTGGGAGGCAGCACTTATTTGTTGAATGAATGAAGGGAGAGGAGGGAATGTGGCATTTCTGACAAAGCACAGAATTTACAGACAAACATGTTGATTTAAATTTTTTTTTAGTCTTTATTTTGAGCGACAGAGACAAATATTTTCTTATTTTCTCACTCTGAGCAGGGGAGGGGCAGAGAAGAGACAGGGAGACACAGAATCTGAAGCAGGCTCCAGGCTCTGAGCTGTCAGCAGAGCCCGACGCGGGGCTTGAACCCACAGACTGTGAGATCATGACCTGAGCCAAAGTCAGACACTTAACTGACTAAGCCACTCAGGTGCCCCCAACATGTTGATTTAAATAAAGGGGAAGAAGGTATACCAAATAAGGTCCCCAGATAATGACTTAAGCTCATTCAGCCAAAGACATATTATTTGAAGCAAAAAATATTTAAGAAACCTACCTTACTATCAAGTTAAAAGCATACAAAAGGCACAGAGTAAGACATGAAAGTAAACTATCTGTGACACCTGTTTTCCCCCATCATCCAGGCTGACTCAGCAAACCTACCTAGGGATACAGTATTATTTATCTCCTTCCCTACAAAAAGCACATGTTCCCCGCTCCCCATAGTTGGCACACTAAGCAGAAGATAATCTGTCAAAACAGAACGTCCATTTTTGGCAAGGGACACAAATGCCTGCAATTCAGACAGAATCCAGGCAAGGAATGGAATAGACTCTAAGAAGTTAAGAATTCGATCTGTACATAGAAAACCAGCAAGAATACATACCACTTGATCACTCACTGGTCTCATCATCCGGGCCAGGACATTCAGTAAGTCTTGTCTCTTGAGGAACTGAGAAAACAAGAGAATAGTTGCAACTTTTATTACTATAAAGAAAAGACCTTGAAAGAAAGGGGAGTCGCATATTTTATCGAATATATTCTACATTTACCAGTTAGTAGAAAGATGACTTTCGGATCTAATTTAGTCAAAAAAGAAAAGATGAGACACCGAATTTGGATTTGGAATCATACTGGAGAAAAACTAAAGGAAGATATACATTGTATCAGATATTCTGTACTTACCCTCAGCTGGATAAGCATCCCTTCACAGCACACTCGACCAGAACACCATAGGTTGTAGATATGTTCATTCTCCTGGTTCAGCTTTCCTGTGCTTGTGGCTTCTTTGTTAGTTCCATCATCCCCTGGGGATAACCCATTTAATGTGATTCACTGAAAATGTTGGGGCCTAATCACCACATCTCCCTCCATTCTGACCCCCAAATGACCATACCTTTAGTGAAGTAATACTTTGCTATCTTATAGAACTCTCCTTTGGACATGCATTACAGTAGATGGGCATCATTCCTTTTAATACTCTTTACTGTCTCCAAGAAAAACTATAGACTCCAGGGGTGCCTGGCTGGCCCAGTCAGTTGAGCATGCAGCTCTTCATCTCGGGGTTGTGAGTTTGAGCCCCATGTTGGGTGCAGAGATTACTTAAAAATATAATCTTAAAAGGGGCACCTGAGTGGCTCAGTCCATAAGCGTCTAACTCTCAGTTTCGACTCAGGTCATGATCTCACAGACTCTGTGCTAAAAGCATGGAGTCTGCTTAGGATTCTCTCGCCTCCTCTCTCTATCCCTTTCCTGCTTGCTCTCTCTCCTTCAAAACAAATAAACTTTAAAAAAAATCTTTAAAAAAAAGTATGGACTCAAGTATTACTTGTTAATGATGACCTGCTTGGAATATAAATGCTTCAAAAGTAACACAAAATGGAGCAAAGTCAATTTAAATGCCTCTGTCAAAAGTTAAAAAAGAAATTCCTATCTGGTAAATAAAAAATACCATTAATACAAATGACTCACCACTCCCTCTTGGGTGTCCTATGGATTAACTTTAACCAAGTTTGCTCTTCCAACAGCAACATGGTGACATTGGTATTAAGAGTTATATTTTAGATCTAGAAAGAGCTCAAATTCCAATCATTTCCTCCCTTCATTTAATCCAAAAGAAATTGCTCAACCTCACGAGGTAAAGCAGATTGACTCACCAAATGAATACACATGAGGTGAAGTGGAAGGCATTAAAGGCTGTTTATTTTTTTTCCTAATTTCCAAGTTAAAAAGTCTCTGAAATACTATGGTACAGTGGAGAGAACGCCGACTTTGAAGGTAGGTAGACTAGGTTATAGTATCATGGTTGCAACTTACTAGCTTAGATAAATTGTAACATTTCTGGACTTTAGTTCCTCTAGAAAATAGAAACTATTTCCAAATAAGTGTTGTCACAAAGATTAAATAAGGAACAGTGTATGCAAAGGACCTAGCATAACACGTAAGCACTCTGCTAAAGAGCTGAGCAGATGGATACTCACTTGCTTACTGAAAGGAAACAAAGTATAAAAGGTCAAACTGAGGTGAAGATGGGTTGAGTCCACTTTACTCGCTAGACCACACAAGTCCACAAGTCCGAGGGTTCCTATCCGGTACTTTAGTGTGTACCTTTTCAGCGGATCCAAAACTAAAGTTCCCAGAACTTGAGGGAATTCTAAAGGATTTCAAATTTCTAAAAGATGAACTGAAAGCATTTATCAAGCTACCTAAAATGTCAAAATTCCTTGCTTTCAGACAGACTTCTATCAACTTGCTTTGATAAAACTGATTATCTCAGCTAATAAGAAATTGTTCAGCAATGACTGATTAATGAAAAATTAGAAAATTACTTCATAAATGTAATTAATTCAGTACATGCAACCTAATAAAAATGGGATCCTTGAGAGAGAGAGAGAGAGAGAGAGAGAGAGAAGCATCCTCTTCAGCAGTCCATGAAAGCACTTAGATGCTTATAATGAGGGGAATAAATAGTTCTTACCAGGTGGTGTTCAAGCATGCAGCTGGATTTCTATTGGCCTAACTTACCTACTAAGGTAAAGTTGCTCTCCAAAAGTTCTCTATGAGTATTAAACCAGGCTTGGGCAAGGCGGCTGTTTTTATTCTTCCCGATGATGTAATTCATGATGTAGGCGAGCAGACCAGTTACCATCAAAATTTCTAGATAATAACTCTCCCAACTGTTCTGGAGGTGTGCAGGAACCTAAAGATGAACAATCGTTCCATTTAATGTTAGCTAAGGCTGAAGGAGATGGACTCCATCCGACTCATGGGATAAAGGAGAATAAGAAAACCCATAATAATAATCCACCCATAAGTGGATAATTCAAATAACTGTCATTGACTATGGTTGTACTTTGAAAAATATGCCCATTTTGGTTTTCTAGGTCACCCTCAAAAAGATTCTTTTAAGGAAATGTGAGGACAATCAAACAGAAAGAAAAGCTGAAAAGACCTTTGTATTAAACTTTATTCTGAATCCCACCCCAAATAAATCCAGTTTCTAGTCTCATCATTCCTTGATACATAAAACTAGAAGGACTAGAATAAAAACATAGGGTTGCTTCTCTAGGTGTGGCTTTATCAGAAGAACTGATGTCAAACTCTTTCATAGCTCCCACCCTTACATCAACACCGGCTACACGTCACTAATTATATTTCTGGGATTAATGACAACCAGATAATTCTGTTGGTTAGTTTGGAATTCAGAATCCTGTATACCTACATCAACAATTGTTATTGGGTCTTTATTTTTGCTAGAAGAAGTGTCTGGTTTGTCTTCATAACCTTCAAATTCTTCGTCATCATATGGCTCACTCTCTGTATCTCCCTCCTACAAAAATGAGGCACAATCTGTTACCCCCTACAGATATGGCTAGCAATTGCATCTCATTTTTATAGGCAGTATTTGTAGAGGAAAACAGAGCATGTAAGCAGCAGCACAGAACAAAGATATTCCATGTTTATAACAAATGACAACTCTCCATGCATTGAAATTCTGATACAATTCCCACCCCCACATAGTGTTCTTTACCACTTCCAGCCAGGCTCTCCATAGAGGAGAAAAATACCATCCATTCTTCCATCAATGTAAAAGGTGGGAACCTACCAAAAACATTTAGAAGAGCTCTACTTAACAAAAAACAAGATACCAGAGAATAACGGTCTCCCTAGATGTGGGTGTTACTTTTTTTAATTTTAATTTTTTAAACATTTATTTATTATTGAGAGAGAGAGAGAGAGACAGAGTGGGAGTGGGATGGGGGAGAGAGAGAGGGAGATACGGAATCCAAAGCAGGCTCCAGGCTCTGAGCTGTCAGCACAGGGCTCAAACTCACAGACCGCAAGATCATGACCTGAGCTGAAGTTGGACACTTAATTGACTGAGCCATCCAGGCACCGCTGGGTGTTACTTTTAATGTCTAGAGAAAGTGCCAGTTACAAATTTTCCTTTCCTTCCACCTTCCTAAGAAATCAAGAAAAAGAACCCTACCTGGGTATCTGCATCTTCAAAATCTCCTTCTTGATTTTCATCCTGCCCTTCCAACTCCACAGTGGTCTCATCTTCATCATCTTCAGTAGTTATCACCCGTTGAGGAGATTCAGTAATAGAATCTTCTGTGACATCTTCAAATTCAGCAAAGTCATTATCATCATATTCCACTATGTCTTCCTCATCCTCAAAATCATCAAATTTGGCTTCAGAGACCCTCCCGAGCACCAAAAGGACAACACAGAAAGCAAGGAAGGCTTTCATTGCACCTTAAAATGCAGTTAAAAAAACAAAAAAAAAACCTTTAAAGTACAGCCAATCTGCACATACCAACTTTCATAATAAAAAATACATCTATGACTCTTTCCTGCTTTTAAAAAATGTAATACTATTCATTTTGAATAGTGTTATATAAAGAGTGATGGTGAGGAGGGTCAAGAGGTCTGGGTACTAGTCTGGACTGTGTCACTTGGACAAGTCATTTAACTTCTTTAGGTTGGTTTACATTAACACTGGGTATTCAGTAAGTTTTTTTCCTTTTCTTGAGGGCCTATAAAAAGCTTTATATAGGAACTGGGAAGTGGTATAATGAAATAAGAACAAGATGCAACTATTGATCCGTTAGCAGTAATGCATGGATAGAAAAGCTATTCATCCTTAGATTGACTTTGTATGTGGATATCTGAACATCAATCATCAAAGCAAATGCTGAAGATACACAAATACTAGGCCCTGTCCTAAAGGCTTTACAAAAAGCAACTAATTTAATCCTCATAACAACCCTTTGAGAAAAGTAGCATATTAACATTCCCATTTCACAGACAAGTAAAATGAGGCAGAGACACCAAGTAACACAACTACCAAGTGGAATATAGCTGTGAGTTGATCCCAGGTATGTCTCCAGAATCCCCACCAGATGAACCGCTTCCTCAAGCGGCTTCTCAAATATAGGCCAGTGACTGTGACTTTAATATCATTTAAAGTAGTAATTAAACAGATAAAATTAAATTCATCAGTATTTCACAGCTTTCTGAAAAGAACATTAGATGTTCCACCACCTAAATGAGTTTCTGAACCAACAAATATAATGAAATCAGTTCTGTGACAAAAATGTGCCAAATGATATGAAAACATAGAGGACAATGAAATCAAACAGGTGAGGCTTTACCAAAAAAAGCAAGAACATCTGACCTAGAATTTGAAGAGTAGTTAGATTTAAACCATCAAATCTATTTAGGTTGTACTTCCAGTCCTCATCTCTCATCTAAAGTCTAGCCCTATAGCACCGATTTTCTAACAGACATGTCCATTTTCATGTCCTACAGACTTTTTCTATACAGGGTCAAATAATAAACATTTTAGGCTCTGTGGACAACATAGTCGTCTCCATTGCATATTCCTTTTGAAAACAACCCTTTAAAAATGTGAAAAAAGGGGCGCCTGGGTGGCTTAGTCGGTTAAGCGTCCGACTTTCGCTTAGGTCATGATCTCACGGTTCGTGGGTTCGAGCCCCGCGTCAGGCTCTGTGCTGACTGCCAGCTCGGAGCCTGGAGCCTGTTTCAGTCTGTGACTCCCTCTCTCTCTGACCCTCCCCTGCTCACGCTGTCTCTCTCTCTCTCTCTCTCCTAGAAATAAATAAATAAACATTTTTAAAAAATAAATAAATAAAAAATAAAAATGTGAAAAAAAATTCTTCATAGGCTATACAAAAACAGCATCTTTCAGGCTGCAGGCTACTGATTACTGACCGACAATCATCTCAAAATCAACAGGTACCTGAATTTCTCTATTAATATCAATCCCATTTTCCCAATCTTGTTGAAAAGAGCAAGATATCTAATTTCTCACTTTCTTTTCCTTTTGATATCTCATCAGACATAAAATCCTGGTGTTTCCTTCTTTGGTTCCCAAAGCCACCATGAGAATCCAAGTTATCATCACCTGCTGAACAATCAACAGTATTATCCTAAATGGTCGCCCCATCTCAATTCACTCCCTACTTCTCTTACCAAAAAACTGTATCATCTTCCTAAAATACAACTTCTGTCACCTAAGAATTCAATAACCATCAAAGGCTAACAAATTCCTACAGGATATTATAAACTCTGGCTTTCACTGCTTTTCATAAGATGATCCTACCATATCTAATCAAATGTACCCTTACTGAACATATCACCACATCAGATAACTATGGCAAAAGAAGTAAAACATGATTCCTGAATAATCATAAATCTGCATGATGCTTTCGCTTCAAGGATATGTGTTGCAGTATTATTTATGACAGTAAAAAATTTGCAACTCTTGGGTTAAACTATGGATACAAAAAACAAATTTACTTTTCATTCATTAAAAATCACTACAAATGGAGCACCTGGGTGGCTCAGTCTGTTAAGCATCTGGCTCTTGATTTCTGCTCAGGTTATGAGCCTTGCATTGGGCTCCGTGCTGATGGTGCAGAGCCCGCTTAAGATTCGTCTGTCTTCCTCTCTCTCTGCCCCTCTCCTGCTCATATACTCTCTTTCAAAAAAAATAAATAAGTAAACAAAAAAAAATCATTATAAATGAAGTAAGAACCCATGTTGTTTGAGAACCAAATACACAAAAACAAAAAGGTTTAGAAGGACATACATCTATATATAAGGAATTATTTTGTATGTAAGATAATGGGCATTTTGCCTTTATTTTTTCTTTTTTTCCTATGATGTGCTTTCGTAATAAAAAATTCTCTTAAAAAATAAAAGCATGGTTCCTGCACAAAAGAAGAGGTGCTGCAGACTATGAATAGCTATATCACAGAGTCCTGAAATAATGTATTTTAGAAGTCTGGTATGATGGAGTACTGGGTTTGTAGACCCAAGTGAGAGAAATTAGGCTAGAAAGGCCAGCAGGAGCCAGATCATGATGATCCTTATTTAAATACCACAGTAAAAAGTCTGGATAAATAAAATCAACTAAAGGATATAGGTAGGAGAGTGGCACTATCAGATTTGCAAGTTAACCCTGACAGCTCATACACAGGGAGAAGTGGAACAGGGCACCTGAGGTAGGAAAGGTCGCTGAGGTAGGAAAAGTCAAAGTGGCTGAGATAGATAAGAAATACAACAGGATTGAATGGGCATTGGGAATGAACAGGAAAACAGATTTGACAGATACAAGAATTATATGTGTCAGTATAAAGTGACAGCATAGAGGGAATGTGGGAAAGGAAGACTTGGGTGATTCCAAGTTTTGGCTTGATTCATAGCTGGACAAAGTCATCCTTGAGATAAAGAATAAAGAGGAAGGGGGAAAACAATAAATTAAATTTAGTACCTGTTAAAAAGTTTGGAGTGTTTTAGGTAGTATGTTAGATGATTAACATTTATCTCTCGATTTTCACAAAATCCCTACAAAAAATATGACTTATTTTATAGAGAGAGGAAAGGAAGTAGTTTGAAACAGAAGTCAGGAGTTCAGGATACAAGTCTAAGATGGAAACAGAGATGGTGCAGGAATGGAGGAGATCACCAGGGAGTATTAAGAGTTAGGTTAAAAAAAAAAAAAAAAAAGGCACCAGGGCTACCGGGTGGCTCAGTTAAGCATTCGACTTCAGCTCAGGTCATGATCTCATTGTTCATGGGTTTGAGCCCTGCTGACAGCTCAGAGCCTGAAGCCTGCTTCAGATTCTGTCTCCCCATCTCTCTCTGCCCCTCCCCGACTCTCTCTGCCCCTCCCCGACTTGTGCTTGCACATGCATGCTCTCTCTCACTCCCTCGCTCGCTCTCTTCCAAAATAAATGAACATTAAAAAAAGGTTTTCTTAATGTTTTATTTATTTCTGAGAGAGAGAGAGACAGCATGAACAGGGGAGGGTCAGAGAGAGAGGGAGACACAGAATCCGAAACAGGCTTCAGGCTCTGACCTAGCTGTCAGCACAGAGCCCGATGCGGGGCTCGAACCCATGAACCGTGAGATCATGACCTGAGCCGAAGTTGGATGCTTAACCGACTGAGCCACCCAGGCGCCGCTAAAAAAAAATTTTTTTAAAAGCACCAAAACTTTTGTAACATATCATTACAGCTAAGAACTGGAATTGGAAACCAAGAAAGAATGAGTAGAGAAAAAGAAGAAACTCTGGTCAAAGAGGTACCATAGAAGTCAAAAGGAGAAGCATATTTCTAGGAAGGAAACAGCTCAGTTTCAATTGCTGCAGAAAGTTCAAGTAAGATATGGACCAGAAATTTCTACATGCTAACAATGAAATCATTATTGGCAACTGCAGGGAAGTGGTTAGGATGAAAATTAGAATGCACGGAGTTTAGTACTAACAGGGTGAATGGTGGCAAAAGGGAGCATGCAAAACTCTTTTTTTTTATGTTTGTTTATTTTTGAAAGAGAGACAGAGTGTGAGCAGGGGAGGAGCAGACAGAGAGAGGGAGACACAGAATCCGAAGCAGGCTCCAGACTGCGAGATCATCACCTGAGCGGAAGTTAGATGTTTAACCGACTGAGCCACCCAGATGTCCCTATGCACTACTCTTTCAAGGTGCTTTGGGACAGTGAATATTCTATATCTCATATTTACAATACTGTAAATTCTTTTTTTTTTAAAGTAGGCTCCACGCCCGACATGGGGCTTGAATTCACAACCCTGAGATTGAGAGTCGTGTGCTCCTGCAACTGAGCCACCCAGGCGCCCCAACACTGTAAATTCTTAAAGGAATCAGTTCAGTATCAAAGGTTATTGCCTAATACCTTGCAATCCATAGCTGCTCAAGCAATATACTCAGAACTGAACAAAGTTCATAAAATTTGAAAGGCACAAATGATTTGAGAAATGCCATAAAGGACAGGCTAATAAGCATATCTTTCCAATATCTGATCTTCAGGGTTACCACCAGGGGTCATTTTATGGAAGAACATTGTTGCCGTCTCAACACCAACAGCAACCTCAAAAAGGTTAAACCTTAACTTTTAGTGCTTCCCTTTTCAGTTCCCAGCTGTATACTTTTTCAAATGAAAGCAAGTAAAGATTAACATTAGCACAGTCAACTTGCTTAACTGCCAAAAAGTCTGATCATTTCCAAATGAACTTCCACTTAGAATGTTCACACCACAGAAACATTTAAAGAAAACTCAGCACTGTAACAAGGCTCCTTCAAGGTTATTTAGGTTAAAATTATCCAAGCCACTTATACCTTGGCCTTCCCTCTGAGAAGTTTCTCGGCTGCACCTGTCGTTTCATTTCTCAAAAGCACAACTCCCTGCCAAGCCACCCAGTCCTGAGAGTCCTGGGGCAGGGAACACAAGCACTAACAAGTCTGGTGTATCTCCTGCTAGCTCACCCGGTAGTCTCTCCGTAACTGGATCTGAACTCAAAAACCAAAGAGGAATAAGTGAGGAAACCATTCCTTGTTGTCATTTCAGATTAGGCCTTTCTGACAACTGCCAGACTATCAGACTTCTGGAAACATGTAGACATTCCCCCGTGTCCTTACACCCGTTCGATAAAAACACTTTTATGTTAGAAATGGCCACAGAGGTTGTTGCTTCTGTTAAGCCACCGGGGTTTTTCCATGGAGAATCAATTCATCTCAACGGCCATACTTCATTCTTCCTGCTGCACACTTTAAGCTTCCTGTAACTTTGCCCTTCTAGTTGGCATCTGCCCACAGCTCTGCGGGGAAGTTCTCAAAAACCGTTAAAATCACCCAACCCCGAAGACCGGGAGAAAATGGGCTTTGCTGTGGACAAAGTTTGTGTTCTGTTTTTAAGGCCAGGAGAGGTGAGAAGGAGCGATCCATGTCACCCTGAGCCTGACAGGGGGGTTGGGTGGGAATTGGGACTGGGGTAGGCCACGCAACTTAAAGTCACCGCTCGGCCTGGCCCGGCCCCACCGACTAACGCGTCATGGCCCGTTTCCTACCTGTACCGGCGGCT
>NW_027532607.1:2595906-2651182 GCF_008692635.1 Crocuta crocuta
GGCTGAAACCTGGCCCAGCCTGTTCCCTGCCGTCGTTTCTCGGCCCGGCCGCCACCTGTGCGGTCACCGCGATTTTACCGCCCCGGATCCCTCTAGGACACAGCCGTACCATGTAGCTCAGTCACGCTGAGCCACTCTTCACGTACCCTCCGCCATCCGTTACGTAGAATGCGTGCGGACTGTCCGCGCCTGCTCGCAGCGAGGGGCGGGACGCAGCCTCCGGAACCGCGCGAGACCTCCTCCTCCCCCGCCCATCTGGGGCAAGGTGGGGCTGCTGGGAAAATTACATAATCCCGGCCCCCTGGCCGGAACCGCCCGCGCTGTTCCCAGCCCTCTCCGCTAGGGTTCAGTCAAATTGTCATCACTCTGAGCTGGTGCTCCGGAAGCTAAAGGTGGCCATGCTCCATGGGACCACGTGGCTAGAGGCATGCAGAGAAATGTTGTGTAGGTCGTATTTGCAAAGGACCAGAGTTTAAGGAGTCCACAATTTTATGCATAAGTGGTTTCTGCCCAAGGCCTTTTCTGGAAATTTCTAGGCAGCTCTCTGTGGCTGCTACGCTTTCTTCACCCCTAGGTCCACTTCTTGGTCTACAAGCACGGCCCCGCTCAAAGCAGCAGTGTCCGGAGAGTTAAGTCAGAGAGGTGTTCTGCACCTTTAAGGTCCGGAGCCCGTGGCGCCTTCCGGGAACCGTGGCCCGAGGCTCCGCCCTTGGGCCCGCGCTCTCTGCACTGCGCATGTCAGCTTTGCATTCCCCTCCCCCCGATCAGCAACGGGCCGAGAAGCGGCGGCGGCGGAGGCGGCGGCGGTGGTAAAGGGGGCGGAGAGGAAGGAGCGCGGCGGACGCGGCCTGGACCGCGCGTACTCTGGCCTTGGGATTCTCCGCGTCGGCGGTGGTATCAGCCGCCGCTGCAGCCACAGCAGCAGGTCTGTGCGAGGAGGCTCTGGACTCGGGGACGCTACCCCTCGGGGCCGGTGGAAGCAACTGCGGGGCCTAGCAAGGGCCGGGGAACCGCGGCCTCGCTTAACAAAGAGTCTGCGGAGCTTTGAGGCGCCGGAGGCTCAGGGAGACGGGAGGGGTAGGAGTGCGAGGCAGAGGCCTCTAGGGGTCCTTCCCAACCTCGTTGCCCTCCCACGGCTCCCGCTTCTCCCGTAACTCTCATTCTGGCCCAGTTGGCGGCTTTTCCGGAGGCGGCGCCCGCCCGCCCTGCTTTAAGAAAGGGGTTTGCAGGGTGCCGGGCTCTGGGCAGGGATAGTCACAAGGGTTCTGACCCAGGTCGGCAGCAGATGGCATATGCAGGCCTCCAAATCGGGGAGACCCGATAGGCAAAAGTTGCCAAATCGGAACACAGAAACAGTGATCTTGAGTACATCACTATCGTCGCACAAACTTTTTTGCGGCCTACTTAAGAGCCTATCTGATGCGAGTAAATAATTTATGTGGAGCTGCAAGCATGAATACCATAAGGAGGAACTATCGTACTAGTCGAGAATTTGGGGGAATCGTAGCTCTCCTTATCACTTTAATGTAGATTCCGCCTTTGCTCCTCGCTTCTTTAGGTGGTCATTTAATTTCCTCTAGTTGTATATTGTTTTTTTGTAAATGGTATCTTTTTTCTCCATATGCACGCCCTGGAGCTCCTAAAGGGCACACATTATGTCTTAATTCCCTTGAACTTTCCAGAGCCAGGCCCAGTTCTGGCACATAGGAGGTGAACAATACGTGTTTCATACAAAAATTTAATTTTAGATTTTCAGCGGTGGGGGGAAGAAAGTATGTTGTATGTTCCTTTATGTAGAAGGGGAATTATGTGGCCTGATCTGCAGTTCGTTCAAGGAATATTTTTTACTGACATCTGCTGCGTGCCTGTTTCCTAGCACTCTTCTTCATCTGTGACCCTTGACATCCTGCAAAGTACTTTCTGGTGGGGGGAAAGAGAGATAATAAATAGATAAATTATACTGTATGTTAGAAGATGATTATCAACTTAGACTTTTTTAAAAGGCTGGAAAGAAGGATGGGGAGGTATTGCATTTTGAAATAGGGCGGTCAGGGCTGTGAGTACAGACAAGCTGATATTTAAGCAGACTAGAAGGAGGTGAAGGAGTGAGCCCAGTACATAACTGGGGAAAGGAGGGTTCCAGGCAGAAGAAACAGCAAGGGTAAAGACCTTGAAGAGGACAATGGTGGCCTGTTAGAGGGACAGTTAGAAGACCTGTGTGCTTTGGACCATTGTGAGCAAAGGAGTAAGAGATAAGGTCAGGGAATATCTGGGGGAGGAGCCTTAGAACAACCAGGAACTTCTAGGCCGTTATGAGGATTTCACTTTGTCTCTGCCTGAGTTGAGAATCCTCAGGCTTTTGAGCAGAAGACTGGTACGGTCTGACTTACATTGTTATAATTTGGTGTAATTCATGGAGAAATGCATTTCTTTATATATTAATTTTATCAAATTCATATGATCATCTTAGTTTCGTTCAGCTAACAGAGGAAACAGGCTTACAGACTAAGTGTAACCAGAATTTACTTGTATTTGGCTTTAGAAGACTATGAAGAAATTCTTGGGTTTTATATAGATTCTCAGTAAAGAACGTGTAGTGTTTACTGCCCAGTATATAGTGTGTGAGATGTTTCAAGGCAGATTATTAGATAGAATAGATGCTAATCAATTGTCACTACAGCTTTCTCCAATTTCAGAAACAAGTGATAAAGTAACATGGTTTTATAATCAGTGGTTTTGTAGTCCACTATTGTTAAAGTCATTTAGATCAGATCTTATTTTTCACCATTGCCCAAAATATACTCCTTAGCCAAATTATCTTTCTTAGGTTCCATACTTATTCTGCCTTTGTTTATTCTTCCTAACCTTTGTTGTGTCTAGCTTTGCTCCTTAAAATGTCTTCTTCCTTCACACTTCTCTAATCAGCTTACATCTTTCTGTGCCTACCCTGAGGTTCTAGCTCTCTTATGAAGCCATCCCCACTTGCCAGCTCTTTGTGATCTCTGACATCTTCAGTGTCTTGTGGCAGTTGTGTGGGATCCCTGAGTTGAAAAAGATAAGAGAACTTGAGCTTGATAGTCTCCATTTACCAGTGGAGAAATTGATTTCTGGAGAAATAATAATAATGGTAAATATGATGGCTAATACATATTGTGTACCTACTATGTGCCAAACTTTTCTTCTAAGTGTATTTTTGTGGATAAACTCAATTTTTCACTCCAACCCTGTCAAGTAGGTGATATTCTCACTATCTTATAGGCCCAGAGAAGCCAAATCACTTTTTTGAGGTTCACATCAAGTTAGTGGCAAAGCTAGAGTTTGTGAACATATTTTGGTTGCATAGTCTTTGCTAGGTTACTGTCCCACTACGATTTTCTACTAAGTCGTAGCATTTTAGTACCTAGAACCATACCAAGCAGGACTTTATGCTGTCTTTAATTTTTCTCCTTGGGACTCCTGCACGTTGAATAAACATGAATAATGAGTACATGCTGTGGAAAACGAGATAAAAAATGAGTAAGTCAGCTTCCTCACCAATGAAACTTGTAACTTGGAGTTGGAGAGAGAAAATTCAAGCACAAATAGTTACGATTGAATGCTGGGTGTTCTAAGACTAGAAAGGGAGTTTGAGGAATGAGTTACCACTTCTCTGGGGGAGTTGTATTCATGTCATAGGTTCTAGGAGTTGGTGTTTGAGATGGGCTTTGAAGGATAGAACTTAGATAGGTATAGTGAGAGATTTGGGGGGGAAGGAATCCAGATTAAGGGACGGGCATTTACCAAAGTGCTTGTTTTCTGAGAACACTGATGCATGTGGGGAAACCCTGGGAGGTATGAATGGTAAGTATGTAGTTGGTTGCCACAGTGGAGAGTCTCATTCCAGCTTCATTGACCGTGGAAAGCTACTGCATTGAAAGGAATGACAGAATGAGAAATACGGCAGGACGGTTTGGGGTCAGGATCTGCAAAAACCTGGAAGAGGTTTTTTCCTGAGCATTGGCTCACTGAAAGTCACATGACTTTCCCTAGTTTCACAGTATTGACAGACCCAAGAAGGTGGAAATTCATTTTCTCTTTTGCTGTGTATCTTTCATTTTTTATACTTTATCACCTAGAGTCACTTTTCATAGGCTATGGAATATTTGCTGGTTGTAGATGCAGCCTCTAGATGTATATCACCAAGACTTTTCCAATAAAATGCACATATAGAACAGTGGAGTTGAGGAGGTGGAGAGTTACTTGTTAATTAATTGTCAAATATCAGTCATCTCAGAGAGGCCTTACCTGATTTCTTTCTCTTGTAATGGCTTACCTTTTCTTGCTTGCTTTTTTCATTGTTTGGTTTGGTAGCACTTTTAATACCTGAAATTATGATTTGGTTTTTCTTTCTCCTGGACCAGACTGAACTCCCATCCCTGAGGGCTGGAATGGTGTCTGATTGTGTTACTATATCCAAAGCACCGAGAACAGGGTCTGGCAAAATAGGTACTCAGTACATTGTGAATTATTGATCGCTCTGGTAGTGGTGTGGAGGCTGGATAACAGGGACTTGTTAGGAAATTATTGCTGTAATGGAGATGAAGTGGTAAGGAGAGGTATCCTTCATAGTATTGACACATAACAAAGTAGTTAGTGGTCAGCATAAAACAAAGTAATTACTAAGAGCAGACTTAGGTTGTTCTCTTTAAAGCAGGTGCTCACTAAATTTTGTTTCTGCTTCTATTACAGAGCTAATTATTTTCAAATTGGAAATTTTATTTTTAAATGTTTATTTAGGAGAGAAGGAGAGAACAAAGGGGCATGCGTGAGTGTGTGTCAGCAGGGGAGGGGCAGAAAGTGGGAGAGAGACAATCCCAAGAAGCCTCTGCCCTGTCAGCACAGATGGAGGTGGGGCTCCATCTCATGGACTGAGAGATCTGGACGGAAGCTGAAATCAAGAGATGGACGCTTAGGGGCGCCTGGGTGGCTTAGTCGGTTAAGCGTCCGACTTTCGCTTAGGTCATGATCTCACGGTTCGTGGGTTCGAGCCCCGCTTCGGGCTCTGTGCTGACTGCCAGCTCAGAGCCTGGAGCCTGTTTCAGTCTGTGACTCCCTCTCTCTCTGACCCTCCCCTGCTCACGCTGTCTCTCTCTCTCTCCTAGGAATAAATAAAACATTTAAAAAAAAAAAAGAGAGATGGACGCTTAACCTACTGAGCCACACCCAGGCACCCCTCAAATTAGAAATTTTGAAAAGCAGTCTTTTTTAAAGAAAAAATGTAGTCAAATTTTCACAAATATGTTTGCATTTCAGAGTAGAGAATGAGGTCTAGACAGCACCATTTCTCATAAAGTGATAAAATAGCAATCTAAAAACACCTGTACAAATGGAATTCTGATCCTGTAATTTTCATAATTTTTCTGTTTTTAAAATACATGTAGAAAAATCTGAACCCATTTTAAGTGTATAGGGCAAAGGCATTGATTACAGCCACATGGTTGTGCTGCCATCACCACCATAGGGTTCACAGAACTCTTTTTGTCTTGTAAAACTGAAACTGTACCCATTAAACAATAACCCCCCATTCCTCTGCACTCCTGGGCCTCGGCAACCAATTATACTTTATTTTTTTTAATGTTTGTTTATTTTGAGAGAGAGCACAAGTGTGGGAAGGACAGAGAGAGTGGGAAAGAGAGAACCCCAAGCAGCTTCCACGCTATTGGCATAGAGCCTGATGCGGGACTCAGTCTCACAAATCATGAAATTGTGACCTGAGCTGAAATCAAGAGTCGGACGCTTAACCAACTGAGCACCCAGGCACCCCAAGCCACTCTACTTTCTGTCTCTGAGTTTGACGATTCTGCCTCATGTAAGTGGAATCATACACTATTTGTCCTTTTTGACTGGCTTATTTCCTTAATATCATGTCCTCAAGTTTCATTCATATTGTAGCATGTGTCAGAATTTCCTTCTTTTTTGAAAAAAAAATTTTTTTTAATTTTTTAAAATTTATTTTTGAGAAAGAGAGACATAGCGTGAGCAGGGGAGGGTCAGAGAGAGGGAGATACAGAATCTGAAGCAGGCTCCAGGCTCTGAGCTAGCTGTCAGCACAGAGCCCTGTGCAGGGCTTGAACCCACAAACTGTGAGATCCTGAGCTTAGCCGAAGTCGGGCGCTTAACCGACTGAGCCACCCAGGCGCCCCAGAATTTCCTTCCTTTTTAAGGTTCAATAATATTGTTGGGGTGTGTGTGTGTGTTTATGTGTCCCATTTAGTTTACTTAGCCATCAGCAGACACTTAGGTTCCTTCCATCTTTTGACTGTTGGGAATAGTACTGCTAAGATCGTGGCTCAGCAGGTTAAGCATCTGACTTGATTTCAGTTCAGGTCATGACCTCACAGTCATGAGATTGAGCCCCAGGTCAGGCTCTGTGCTGGGTGTGGAGCCTGTTTGAGATTCTCTCTCTCTCTCTCTCTCTCTCTCTCTCTCTCTCTCTCTCTCTCTCTCTCTCTCTCTCTCTCTCTCTCCCTCTCTCTCCCTCCCCCCCCCGCCCCTACCCACCTTGTGCTCTTCCATGCTTGCTCTCTCAAAAAAAAAAAAAAAATCATAGGACAGATATCTGTTCCTGCTTTCAGTTCTTGTGGGGATAGACTCAGAAGTGGAATTGCTGGATCACATGGTAGTTCTAGGATTCATTTTTTGAAGAACCACCGTAATGTTTTCCACAGTGGCTGAACCATTTTACGTTCTCACCGGCACTATACAGGTTCCAGTTTCTCCACATCCTTGTCAGCACTTGTTATTTTCTGTTGTGGTGTTTGTTTTTGTTTTGTTTTTTAATAGTCATCCTAATGAGTATGTGGGGATGTGGTTTTCATTTACATTTCCCTAATGATTAGTGGTGAGCACCTTTTCACATGCATGTTGGCCATTTATAGATCTTTGGAGAAGTGTCTATTCAAGTACTTTGCCTATTTTTTTTTAAGTTGAATTATTTGGGATTTTTAGTGGTTTTTAAGGAAGTCTTACCTGGGTGTGGAAGCCATGTGGTGATTTTACATGCACTGAAGCTTGCGGGTGTTTTCACCTTTTCTTGTCAGTATGCGAAGTGTTTAGGGAGACAGAGGTGAAGTTTCAGAGCTGTTTGATAGGAGTTTGCCAGCTTGGTAGGAAGTGTGTACCAGCCCTATTACTATTATTATCTGTGAGAAGGCTTAGAAGCATGCACATGTGTACGTGTGCGTGTATGTTAAGACCAAATAAAGGGAGCTTTGAAAAGACCCACAAATAGTAGGACTATAGTTAGTTTTTAAATCTCACTATGTTTATTAACTGTTTACCAGATGTCTCTTCTTCAAACAGTTTTTGCCTAGCAGAGATTAGGTTAGCTGTCTTTTGTTTGTTACATCAGTTATAATCCCTCAGACCTCTGATTGTCAAGGATCTGTAGCCATATAGCTTTGTAGTAAAGCTTACTTAGTCTAATAGGAAGAATTATTGTCAAGAGTAAGGAATTCATGGCGCATTGAGGATGTTTGGCTTAATTTAATGAGGAAGGCTGGAATGCAAGGTTTGTAATAATGGAAGGTGATGGTTTTCACAAATACTAGGGTGAATTTTGAAGAGCCTGAACACATGAAATTTATTCATCCATCGAAAAAGAATGTTTCTAATGTTTATTTTATTTTTGAGAGAGAGAGAGCATGAGCAGGGGAGGGGCAGAGAGAGGGGGAGACAGAATCCGAAATGGGTTGACAGCTCAGAGCCTGATGTGGGCTCAAACCCATGAAACACGAGATCATGATGTGAGCTAAAATCAGACACTTAACTGAGTGAGCCACCCTGGTGCCCCTTCAAACATATTTCCACTGTAAATGGAACACTGGACATTTCTTTCTGCCTGTAAAATTTCTCTCGTCTTCTATGCCACTATTCTCTGTTGTCCCCCCTTCCTCCTCTCCTTCTCAGGTGGCTACGTGAGCTTCTCTTCCCCGCCTGTTCCTAACTGTTGATCAACCCTAACATTTGCCTTGTCCCTTTTCTCACCCTCTGTGCCCTCTCTCTGCTAGCTTGTCTGTACCAGTAACCTCAAATGCATGTGTCTTGTATCACATCTGTACTCCATCAACAGACCCTTCCCTGCAGCTACAGACCCAAGTTAACATCTTTCCTTAGCTCTCCCATCTCCTGTTCTGCCTGTTTCTCCAGGCGTGGCTTTTCTAGGCTTCCATCTCCATCCCCCCAATTCATAAAAGCCAGACACTTCCAAACTTATTATAGACCTTACTTTGCTCTTTAGCTTCCACATCCAATTATTGTTCACTCACCCCTATTCAACTTTCTCATAGACACCTAAGTAAATAACTCAGATCCACCCCCTTTCTCCTAAGCCGCTTCCTTAGTTCAATACCTTGTCACTTCACATCTGTGTTTTTATACCCTCTTAGCCACTTTCCTTGCCTCCTACTTTTCATACTGTCTACCATTTAATCTTTTTAAAACTGATCTGAAACATGTTCCCTATTTGCTTAAAGTAATGATTCCTTACAGCTGGCAAAATATAGTTTTGTATATTTTTAACATAGCATCATCTGGGCCCTGCCTGTCCTTCTGAATATGTGACCTACAACTTTCCTAGATGTCTTACTGAACTCTAGCTGCACGGCACTATTTCCAGTTCTCTCTGGTACTACTTACAGTTTCCTCAATGTAAAATGCCTTCATCTCTTAAGACACTGAGTGTCTCAGTTGGTTAAGCATGCAACTCTTGGTTTCAGCTCAGGTCATGAACTCAGGGTTCATGAGATTGAGCCCCGCATCGGGTTTGTCTCATGTCTGCTAACTCTCTCTCTCAAAATAAACTTAAAAAGAGAGAGAGAAACCAAAAATAGAACTACTCTACAGTCCAACAATTGCATTATTATAGGTATTTACCTAGCGGATACAAAAATACAGATTCAGAGGGGTACATGCACCCCAGTGCTTATAGCAGCATTATCAACAACAGCTATCTGATGAATGGATAAAGAAGATGTGGTATGCATATATACAATGGTATATATACTCAGCCATCAAAAAGAATAAAGTCTTGCCATTCGTAATGATGTGGATGGAGCTACAATGTACTATGCTAAGCAAAATAATTCAGAGGAAGATAAATACCATATGATTTCACTCATGTGAATTTAAGAAACCAAAGAGGTGAATATTTGTTGGGAGGGGGGAGAAGAGAAGGAAACAAACCACAAGAGACTTAAAAAAAAATTTTTTTTTAATGTTTATTTTTGAGTGACAGAGAAGGAGACAGAGCACGAGCAGGGGAAGGGGGGGGGAACAGAATCTGAAGCAGACTCCAGGTTCTGAGCTGTCAGCACAGAGCCCGACGCAGTACTTGAACTCACAGACAGTGAGATCATGACCTGAGCCAAAGTCACACGCCCAACCGACTGAGCCCCCCAAGCGCCCCCCAAGAGACTCTTAATGATAAAGAACAAACTATGGGTTGACAGAGGGAGATGGGTCAGATGAGTGATTGGTACTAAAGAGGGCACATGTTGTGATAAGCACTAGGTGTTGTGTGTAACTGATGAATCACTGGATTCTACTCCTGAAGCCAATGTTGCACTGTATGTGTTCAACTAAAATTAAAAAACAAACAAACAAAAACCCTCTCCTCTCATCTTCTACCCTGGTCTGATGCCTCTCTAGATTTTAAAACTGAACACTAGCGTATTTGTAAATGCCCAGAACTTGGGGGCATCTGGGTGGCTCGGATGGTTGAGTGTTAAACTCTTGATTTTGGCTCAGGTCATGATCTCACGGTTCGTGAGATGGAGCCCCACATCATGCCATGTGCTGACAGTGCCTGCTTGGGATTCTCTCTCACTCCCTCTCTCCCTGCCCCTCCCCCATGTGTACCCTCTCTCAAATAAATGGACTTAAAATAATAAATAAAATAAATCCCCAGCACCTGATACACTGCCTGACTTTCCACAGCAAGCTTTCAGTACATCATTGAAAGTTTTCCTGCTAGGAGATTGTTCATGTGATTCTTTTTTTTTCTTTAATTTTTTAATGTTTATTTTTGAGAGAGAGGAGACAGAGTGAAACTGGGGGAGGGTCAGAGAAAGAGGGAGACATGGAATCTGAATCTGAGCTGTCAGCAAAGAGCCAGACGCAGGGCTCAAACTTGTGAACCATGAGATCATTACCTGAGCCAAAGTCGGACACTTAACCGACTGAGCCACCCCAGCACTCCCATGTGATTCTGAAAATCTACCCAAACCTGTAGGATGTTTTTTCATCTTTCCTTTGCTTACATTCTGATTTCTGTGGTTTTTTAATCAGCCCCTTGCGGTATTTTATATACATTAGGAAAAATGAGGTTAAAATTCAGATCCATCATTTTTGTTGTTTAGGAACAGCTCTTGTAAAGCCAGGTTGCAGATTGGTTGAACAGTATTATCAGATGCTAAAATTTTCTTGCTTATAAATATTCTTACTAAATTTCATCTATCTCATTAGAATTATGTTGATTCTCCTTAAGGGATTTGTGAAAAAAAGCAGGAGATGGTCCTAATTAAATTCAAGCAGACTAGTCCTTAGTACTTATTTTAGCCATGTGTACCTGTAATAAAAGGTCCAAATTATTATTTAAAAAATTGGGGGGAGGGCTCCTGGGTGGTCAGTTGGTTAAGTGTCCAACTTTGGCCCAGGTCATGATCTCATGGTTTGTGGGTTCGTGCCGCGCGTCGGGCTCTGTGCTGACAGCTCAGAGCCTGGAGCCTGTCTTCAGATTCTGTGACTCCCTCTCTCTTTGACCCTCCCCTGCTCATACTGTCTCTCTCTGTCTCTCAAAAAATAAATAAAAACATTAAAATTTAAAAAAAAATTTTTTTAATGTTTATTTTTGAAGGAGAGACAGTATGAGCAGGGGAGGCAGAAGGGAGAGAGACACAGAATCTGAAGCAGGCTCCAGGTCCTGAGCTGTCAGCGCAAAGCCCGATGCTGGGCTCGAACTCAGAACCGTGAGATCATGACCTGAGCCAAAGTCAGACACTTAACTGAGGCACCCAGGTGCCCCAAAAGATCCAAAATTATTATTTTTTTAATTTTTTTTAACGTTTTATTTATTTCTAGGAGAGAGAGAGAGAGAGAGACAGCGTGAACAGGGGAGGGTCAGAGAGAGAGGGAGTGACAGACTCTGAAACAGGCTCCAGGCTCTGAGCTGGCAGTCAGCACAGAGCCCGACGCGGGGCTCGAACCCACGAACCGCGAGATCATGAAAAGGTCCAAAATTATTAAAGACCGTCTCCCTTGCCCACCCCAAAAAGGACGTTTCCCTACTTGAAACTAAGGATGGAGACTGATACAGCATAAGTCAGATTTAATACTCAGTAGACTGGACTAAGTGCTCTAAAATAACCTACAAGGTATGTATGGGGAGGGGCATAGAACCAGAAAAGTAGAGCATGTTGTTATTCGTGGTCTTTTCAACAACGTCATTGTAAAAAGTAGCTTTGGGAACTTCTTTCCACATTGGCTTCAGAGCTCATTATAAACGTTTTAATTTTTCCTATTAATAGTAAACCTTAATACAAAGAAGAAAGTAAAAATGGAATAACTGCTGTTAACATTTTGAGAAACAGCCCTTCAGCTATCTGTATATGTAACACATGCTTTTATATTGAATTATGTTGAATCATATTACCCACCTTGTTTTATGCTCTTATTTTACTCAATGTGTATCAGATGCTTTTCCATAAATGTAAGTAGTAATTAAAATTTTTAAAACTGAGAGCACATATTCCCTTTGGCTCAGCAATTGCATTTTGAAAATTGATCCTAAGGAAATAATTATAGGTATGTACAAAGATACGGCTATATGATAGTTTTCACAACAACATAAAACAGTAGTGGAGAGATGTACTGACATTTAAAGGTGTTCATAGTATTTCATTAGTGAAGAAATTGGTTAACTAAAACAATATAGTATGGTTTGTTTTTAAATTCTGTATATGAGTGTATACACATAATGCAGAAAATATAGCAAAGATATCAAAATTATATATTTGGGAGAGGAAATTTCAAGTAGTTTAAAATTTTGTTCCCTTTTGCTTTCTGGGTTTTCTGGCTTTCTATAAAATTTAGGTAGCTTCTGTTGTTAAAAAAAAGTTTTTTGGTTTTTTTTGGAGCAAAGACCAATAAGATAATACAGCATTTTTAAAATACAGTGTTATTTTTAAACTGACTTGATTGATGCTCAGAAAATTTCATTGTAATCCTTAACCATAGGCTAACTGAGTATTTCAAGCAACGTATCAGTGAATTATGGTTTTTTCCTGGCTAGTGTTCTAGTGGGTATTGCTCAGTAAGTGCATGGTTCATAAGTACCTGTCAGAGACAATTACATAGATACTTTCTACAAATAACTGATCTTTTAAGTTTTGATTCTTTCATTCTTCTAGATGTCATTGTCAGAGAACAATCTTTGATTTTGTTACAGTAAGCATTATATTGTAATTGCAGGTTGTTTTTGTCTTGGGGGGGGGTTGAGGATCATCACTTTTCCTGGTAGGCTATAATATAAACTCCTTGAGAATAAATATTAAGAGATTAAAGTCTTTTCACGTTGATACTTCTAGTTGCCTAACAAAAACCTAGCACATATCAGATCCCCGAACTATTTGCTGCCTTGTGAGTATTTTTGGCAGCTTAAGGATTTAACTTAAATTAGTGGTCATATAATCTTGAAGGGGATGATATCGAATCTTGCATTCCTGCTTAGATTGTGTTCCCAAAAAATGAGTAACATGGGGCGCCTGGGTGGCTCAGTCGATTAAGCATCCGACTTTAGCTCAGGTCACGATCTCACGGTTTGTGGGTTCGAGCCCCGCGTTGGGCTCTGTGCTGACAGCCTGCTCAGAGCCTGGAGCCAATTTCATATTCTGTATCTCCCTCTCTCTGACCCTCCCCTGCTCACGCTGTCTCTATCTCTCTCTCAAAAATAAATAAAACATTAAAAATAAATTTTTTTTAAATGAGTAACGGTGTTTTCAGTGTTTTACAAAATATGACAGTTCTTTTGAGGTTAGCATATTGCATACTTGAAGTACAGAGTTAAAGAGTTTTCATTCAGAGGCAGAAGTTTAAAATAAAGATGTAGATAGAAGTTGGAAGAGACATAAAACTCCATGGACTATTGATAAAAGTTAAATTTATAATTATTGTGGGGCGCCTGGGTGGCTTAGTCGGTTAAGCGTCCGACTTTCGCTTAGGTCATGATCTCGCGTTTGTGGGTTCGAGCCCCGCGTCAGGCTCTGTGCTGACTGCCAGCTCAGAGCCTGGAGCCTGTTTCAGTCTGTGACTCCCTCTCTCTCTGACCCTCCCCTGCTCACACTGTCTCTCTCTCTCTCTCTCCTAGAAAGAATAAATTTTAAAAAAAAATTTTTTTTAAAATTTATAATTATTGTATCTTGTTCCTCACAGATCAGTCATTGACACCATGAATTGGAATAAAGGTGGCCCGGGCACCAAGAGGGGATTTGGCTTTGGAGGTTTTGCCATCAGTGCTGGAAAGAAGGAAGAACCCAAACTCCCACAACAGTCCCACAGTGCCTTTGGGGCAACCAGCTCTTCTTCTGGATTTGGAAAGTCAGCTCCACCACAGCTCCCTTCTTTCTACAAAATTGGATCTAAACGGGCCAACTTTGATGAAGAAAATGCGTAAGTGGTAATCCTGGTAGTTTGGCAAAGGTTGGGATTTGAGATACTCATTCCAGCAACAGAAACAGAGATGAAGAAACCATTTGTTTCCCAAATAATAATAAGACTTCTTCAGTTGCTATCCCCACGGAGTTGTGTTGTTCCTGATAAGTTAAATTGTCGAGTTTATTCATTTGTAAGGAACATAATGCTTGTGTGCTTACTTTTATCTTTCCTTGTTCCAAAAAAGATTTGAAGCCCTTGAAACCTAAATATGACTGAAGAGTTTTAAATAATTCGTGTGGTTTTCGATGGCCTTTACTGAAGTCTTTTATTGGCCCCATGTAAGTTGTTTTACGACACAGGCAGTTGTCACAGCTGGTAGAGAGACACATTTGGTCTCAACTCCCAAGTCTGAAAACTGTTACGTGGGAGAAAAGTCTATTCAGATTGTTGCCAGCAGTTTACAGGAAATATATTTAACAATTATCTTTTAACTTGGTAAAGTGATTGTTAATAAAAGCTGGGGTTTGAAGGTTTGAACTCTAATTCCTATAGATTATAATTTTTTTTACTAATCTGAAGAAATCTCTTACTGCTCTTGTTTCCAACCTGGTTGTCACCTGCTTGAGATTTTTCCTTTTTTAATTAAGAATTCGAGGTGGGAGTTTTTCAAGTACACAGCGTTGTTTTTAAAAACTGGTATGTTGCAGGAATACAGAAGTAGATGTTTAAGACTTAGCAAAGTCAAGGATCATTCTAAAGAGCAATTTACCAATTCAAGGATACTTTTTCATTAGTTAAATGAACCTATATAAATGAATATGTGTGTGTGTGTATAGCACATAACAGTTGTTAGAGCTTTTAAAATAATTCCTGTGAAGACCTGAAATGCTTTAAGATTTTAAGCAGCAATTGTTATTTATTTAATATTTTGTTGTATTATTATTTCATTTTGAGGTTAAGTCTAAACAGTGTTTTTGTTGTGTTTTAGTTTATAAAGAGCTATAGAGAAGGATACTTTTACAGACTTTGAAGTTGTTTTTTCTGAATATTTAAGAAGTATGGGGAATAATTTTAGATTAAGCATTTATTTTATTTTAAAGTTTATTTATTTTGAGGGAGAGAGCATGTGTGCATGCACATGAGTAGGAGAAGGGCAGAAAAAGGGAGAACCTCAAGCAAGCTCTGTGCTTAACTCACGGAACTGTAAGGTCATGACCTGAGCCAAAATCAAGAGTCCAGCACTCAACCGACTGAGCCACCCAGTGCCTCTGAACATTTAGTTTTAATTCTATAAGTTTTCGGTCAGTCCTCAGAAAGTAGCCCAGAACTTCTGAAGTCCCTACCTGGCCTTGTGAATATATTGCTAAAATGTTTTTAAAGGATTACAAAGAAAAAACTTGGGTTTTAATATTTCATACAAAAGTAATTTTTTCCATAGCATCTACTCTAATATTTGCTGCATCTAGTCAACAACGATATACTAAATTTGTACTGAAAACTCATCCTACAGAGCTGGAAATGTGATTTGAATAGACACTAGAAATGGGAGAATTTGTGTGACTGGTTTTTTTTTTTTAACTTTTTGGGGGGGTAGTATTAGAATTTCGCATATATTAATAATAATTAATGTCATTTGCCAAAGCCTGGAGATTCTAATTTAACATGTGGAGTTCAGATCTCTTAATAGTAGCACACACATATATATACACCATAATAAAAATTTCTGTTGAGCAAAGCCTCCACCAATCTTAAATTAAACACTTAATTTATTAATCTTGCATTTTAATTTTCAGATATTTTGAAGATGAGGAAGAAGACTCTAGCAATGTTGATTTGCCTTATATTCCTGCTGAAAACTCACCTACCCGCCAGCAGTTCCATTCCAAACCCCCAGATTCTGACAGTGATGATGATCCCTTGGAGGCATTCATGGCTGAAGTGGAGGCAAGTATCGAGGCTGTTTGTCCAAAGTTTCAGCAGTTAGAAATAAATCAAATTAACCTAGTGATTCAGTCATTTCAGAATTTGTTTTCTGGCCCTTTTTTGTAAGAATTTTGCTCTCCTACTTTGTAGTTTCTTTTTTTTTTTTATGTTTTTAAAATTTATTTCTGAGAGACAGCATGAGCAAGGGAGGGTCAGAGAGAGAGAGGGAGATACAGAATCTGAAACAGGCTCCAAGCTCTGAGCTGGCTGTTGGCACAGAGCCCAACGCGGGGCTTGAACCCATGAACTGTGAGAACCTAAGCTGAAGTCGGATACTTAACCGACTGAGCTACCCCGACGCCCCTGTAGTTTCTTAAACATACATCCACATGCCCTGTAGCATCTTCAGAGATGATCGGTGCCTAAAAATTAGGGTAGCTCAAGATTTGTGTGTGTGTTTTGTTTTAATATTTCTTTGTATATTCTTTTTTTTTTTTTTTTTAATTTTTTTTTTTTTTCTGGGAGGGAGNACTGAGCCACCCAGGCACCCCTCTTTGTATATTCTTAAATGGAATGGACATCATTTCATTCAGTGTTAATTTATTAAGTACATATTTATGTAAGGCAGTTAAACTTTTTTTTTTAAACTTTTTTTNACTTTTAATGTTTACTTCTTATTATCAGTATCAGCATCTATGACCTCCCTGTAGAAACTGAAACTTGTAACTACTTCCTTCTTAAAACTCTTCTCACTAGGCTTCTGTGATTTTGCATTTTGTCCTTTTTCTCCCACCTCTCTGACTTTTGTATTTGTTTACTTTTTATTATGAAAAATTTCAAACACATATAAAAGAATAACGTGCCTTTCACCCTGCTTTATCAGTGAACAACTTTTCGCCAATCTTGTGTTATCTAATCCCCTCTTTTAGATTATTTTAAAGTAAATCTCAGATGTACCATTTCATCCATTTGTACTTCTGCATCTCTGTAACACTTAAAAAACATAACTACCATATCATCGTACCAAAAAATATATCATCACCTATCTGACTGTTACTGTTATGATCCTCTTCCAGTTTCTCAAATATTATTCCTACAGTTCTCTATATAGATTTGCTATTTTCACTCTTTACACATTCCTGATGACCTCATCTAGTTCTAAAACTTAACGTCTGTGTGAAGAATTCATGTCTTTAGTTCCAGTTTCTCTTTGGTTTCAGCTCTGCTTTTCTAAAACATATTGGCCATTTTTACATGGTGTCCCCCTGGCATCTTTTCTTCCTCAACCAGATCTTTGTCTTACATATTCCTGTTAATGCCAGACAATCAAACTTGTTGATGACTTACTTCATTTAATCCTCAAAATAATGGGGATTGGCAGAAAAAATACATGGAAATGTTTTTTAACTAGTAAGATTATAAACTGAACCCTTGGGACAAGATCTCTTGCCCCAAATCCCATTGGTGCTGCATGGTAGAGCTGGGACCCTATTTTTTCTTGCTCAGTAGTCCTGAGAGCCCAGCTCTTTCCAGTAAACCATGCTACCTTTCCCCTCATTTGGCAAGTTCTGTTAATCTTTGTAGTATGTTTTGCATCTAATCCTTTCTGCTTCTACTCTAATGAGCCTGCTTTACACTTTGATTACCTCTTGCCTAGTCTACATTTTCTCCGTCTTAGGCTGTCTGTTTTCCCGTTTATGTGGTACACAGAAACAGAGTAATTAGACTAAAGCATGTTGTTGACGGTGTTATTCCTCTTAAAAACTGTCACTTTGCTGCTTATGAAATAAAGTCCTTCCAGGTTTCTCAGTTACTCGTAACCTAAGTCGTCGGCCAGATCTTGTTTCTAAGAAAGGAGGGAGGAGGGCATCCAATATAGATATTTTTGTTTGGCCCACATACTGCTTTTTAAACATGTGGGCCAGAATTTTTAAGATCAGGAGATTTCGTCTAAAAGTTCAGACTCTTGGGACACCTGGGTGGCTCAGTCAGTTAAGCGTCTGACCTCGGCTCGGGTCATGATCTCACGGTTCATGGGTTTAAGCCCTGTGTCGGGCTCTGTGCTGACAGCTAGCCCAGGGCCTGGAGCCTGCTTCGGATTCTGTACCTCCCTCTTTCTCTGACCCTGCCCTCCCTGCTCACGATCTCTCTCTCTCTCTCTCTCTCTCTCAGAAATACATAAAAACAGGGNGACCCTCCCCTGCTCATGCTGTCTCTCTCTCTCTCCTAAAAATAAATAAAACATTTAAAAAAAAAAAAAAAAAGAAATACATAAAAACATTTTAAAAAATTAATAAAAGTTCAGACTCTTGAGAAGTGGACACTGTGGCAGTACTAAGCCTGCATTCTTGCATGGCAAAAATAGGCTGGTGCTGAGCAAATCATTGCCTGCTCTAGATAGGGCTTTTTCTAGTTCACCTTAGTCTATCAGTCTGTTTTATCTTCTTGACTTTGAGGCTGTCACTTAAAACCATTTATCATCACACTTGTGTTGTAGTTTTCTTATAGTGGAGAAATATTTTTCTGAGCTTAGGCCTCTTATCAAATACCAGAAAATAAAAGACTCAGGGCCATGTGATACATGAAAAATTACAGCTTGCTGCTTTAGAATATTCCTGATTGTTAAAGTGAAAGCAAAACATGTCTGTATCTAGAGAAACAACTTTTCGTATCCTGGTTTACTTCCTACCAGTTGTCAGATTGGTACCCATCACTCAGTTTCCCATCTTTGATTTAGAATAACTCCCAGTTACTTGCCTCTTAAAGAGTATGCACTTTTTGGAATCAGTTCCAAATCCCACATTCTTTCTGCTGTGTCATTCTGTATCCGAGTTCTTGTAGCACTGTATTTCCGCCATAACACCAAAACTATTCAGAACTTTCATGTGCTTTGTAACATGATTCTCTCTGCAAGTGAAGGCAATAAATGTTTTGTCATTTTGGGGTGTCTTCCATGTTTTTCTCCCCCACCTTCTTGAGATAATGGACATTTCCCAGAGGGCTCTTTCTTGTTATATCTTGCAATTGCTAGTATTGAATGAGAAAAATCAAGAAATCATTTCTTGATTTTTCTCAGTTTAAATTCAGATTTAATTTTTAGTAGTGCAAGTTGGTGTAACTCTTTTTGAGTGGAAGTATCCAAGAATGGCCCAGTTTCTCCTGCTTGGCATTCATTTCAAGTAGTTGAAGCTGTAGGAGGATAAATCTTTTTGATATGGTATCATTCTTTTGGGTGTTTTTTGGTATAGTATCAGAAGGGGTTTTGGTGATTTTAGGACAGAGAGATTGGATATTGTCATCTTGCAGAGAGTGTTGTTGCTACAGTATTGCATTAATCTTTTCTGGAAAGTGTAAGCTTTTCTAGTATTTGATCTCAAGATGATTTATTTTTTGCCAATGTTTCACAAAAAAGATTTATGTGGGCTTAAAAAAAATATGTGCTTTGTTTGTGGCCCTTTCCTTATGTTACATTGAGTATTTTGTATGTGTCTCAGTTCCTTGAAAAGTAGATTTGTTTGTATGTAGTATTTTATTTTCGAACAACTCCTCTTTATTAGGAACATTTGATTAGATAGAACACTTGACCATGCTAGGTTATAGTTAATGACAGTTTTTTAAATCAAGAAACAACAGTGCAGGATGTGTGTAACCTTAGGGAAAATTACTTAATTCTTCTGACCTTGATTTTCATATGTACAATACAGAGAGTTAGAGCAGTGATTATCAATTTGCTGTATATAGGAATTACCTGTGAAATATGTAAAGTACATGCATTTAACTTCATCTCCAAGGATTCTGGTTTGGTAGGTTCAGAGCAGTGTTTTCCCAACCGCAGGACTTGGCATTTGGGGTGTGATAATTTGTTGTGGGGGCTGTCCTGTATATTGTAGGATGTTTATCAGCATCTGTGGCCTCTGTCCACGAGATCTGGTAACACCCCCTCCTGCTCCCCACTTCCCCCCACAGAAGCAACCAGAAATGTCTCCAGACATTGCCAAATGTCCACCAAGGGCAGTATCACCCCAGGTTGAGAACAGTCTTTCCAAAGTCACATCCAGAAATTTGCAGGTTGTTTTTTTTTTTTTTTAATTTTTTATTTATTTCTAGGAGAGAGAGAGAGAGACCGCGTGAGCAGGGGAGGGTCAGAGAGAGAGGGAGTCACAGACTGAAACAGGCTCTAGGCTCTGAGCTGGCAGTCAGCACAGAGCCCGACGCGGGGCTCGAACCCACGAACCGCGAGATCATGACCTAAGCGAAAGTCGGACGCTTAACCGACTAAGCCACCCAGGCGCCCCTGATGTAAAAGGTCTTAAGCTATACTTTTAGAAAAGCTAATTTGCCTGAATTTAAGGCCTTTTAACAGCCACAATTCATTTTTTATTTTTTTATCTTTTTAATGTTTTTTTATTTCTGAGAGAGAGACAGCGTGAGCTGGGGAGGGTCAGAGAGAGAGGGAGATACAGAATCCGAAACAGTCTCCAGGTTCTGAGCTAGCTGTCAGCACAGAGCCCGACGTGGGGCTCAAATCCAGGAACCGCGAGATCATGACCTGAGCCGAAGTTGGACGCTTAACTGACTGAGGTACTCAGGTGCCCCCATTTTTGTAAACCGTAACCAATCAAGTATTTTTTTCTAATTTTCCCATGTATGTAATGCAATCCATGTATAGCCAAGGTTTTAGAAAATTTAGGTATTTCTCTTTGAAAAAATACTTATTGGGGCACCTGGATGGCTTAGTTGGTTAAGTGTCTGACTCTTGATTTCGGCTCAGGTCAAGCTCTCACAGTTTGTGAGTTCAGGCTCCATGTCAGGCTCTGCACTAACAGCACGGAGCCTGGTTGGGATTTTCTCTCTCTCTCTCTCTGCCCCTGCCCTGCTTTCTCCCTCTCTTTCAAAATAAATAAACATTTTAAAAAATGTCAAAAGTGCCATTTGATTGCATCAGGATATAATTGTCAAAATAGCCCAAAACTGTGATGGCATTTGTTCAGATCTAAAAATTCTTTATAAAATAATCTCCCTTGTAATGTTTTCAGTGGATATGATTCCATACAACTTTTTGTTTCATTAGGATCAGGCAGCTAGAGACATGAAGAGGCTTGAAGAAAAAGACAAGGAAAGAAAAAACGTAAAGTAAGTTGTTTTCTTCTCCCTCACAAAGGTTACGTGAAAAATGCTAATGTATTGCAAAGCTTATTCCTCCAGAGTTTATAGAGAAAAATTAAAACACACAATTGTCTTGACTTGAAGTTACTCCTATATCTTGAATATTATTTCCGTAGGTAATAGAGATCACAAAAGTCTTGCATTTGCAATAATAAGCATTCTTTTTGTAGAATAGTATCTGGTGTTTAATTTTAAATAGTTTTTTAGTAGATACAAGAGTGAATTACAGTAGGAGTTAAGAGAGTATAATTACTAAAGTTTGGGCCCATTGTTCTGAGTTTTGTCCCATAATTAATATAAAATAGGTTAATGCATATATGATTGACTATGAGGTGTGATAGTGATTATTGTCATAAAAAGGTATGTTAATAAATGACATAACTTGGTTTACTTAAAGAGTGATATCCTGCTTTAGCAACTAATCAGAACTTGAAATACCTGATTTTCTGGGAAGGAGAATTCTCCTCTTTCCCTTGCTGAATACACTCCTCCTAAGGCTTTTGCTACCAGGCACAGGTAGTCGTGGTTGGATTTCCCGGACTGCCTCAAGCCCTCCCCAAGGTTCCTGTGCCATATGGAGGTTCAGCCCTCTCTTTGGTGCTTACTGTGTGTTGGACCCTCTTCCGGCTGCCCTGCACTGGTGATGTTGCTTGCCTTGAGAACAGCAAGTGCTCTAGATTACGCAGAAGGTCTGATTAGAAAGACATGGTTGTGGGAACTTAGCAACCGTACTTTCTGTAGCTCCTGACAGGCGCTGCAAGTGGTGATGGCCCCCTTCTCCATGGGAACTGTTAAGGAGTTTTAGTACCAAAGTTACAAAAGAATTGAGATAGTTTTTCTCTGTCCCCAAGGATTTTGGCTAAATCCAGCACTCCAGAGCTAGAAACTCTGGGGAACATTAAAACTGTGACATTTTTTTTAGTGTCTACCAAATAGAGAAGGTTTTGTTTTTGTTTCTGTTTTGTTTTTTAATAAAATGCAGTTTGCTTTTTAAAATGCATTTCACAACTGCATTGTGTTTGTCGTATAGGGTTGACAAGGCCAGGATCCTTGGGTATCTATCTTCAAAAGTTTTACTCCTTATCTTCATTAGAAATTGATGTTTCTAGGGGTACCATATCATCCCATCCAAACTGCAGCTTCTAGAGTGAAGCCACACATGTATGATGGATGGATAGTTTACAGTGTGCTTATTGCTGCTTTGTTATTGTTAGTGTTGAGTGTTCCTGTGCTACTGTATGGAATTCAACACTGATCTGCTATAAGTGTGGAGCTGGGTATGTGGAACATTTGCAGGGAAGTTTGTTTCTCCGCTTGTTTTTCCAGGGGTATTCGAGATGACATTGAAGAGGAAGATGACCAAGTGAGTTCCTATGCAGTATTTCTATCTTTTATTTTTACCCCACAAAGTCTATCCTGGGGACAAGCTAGAGCTTGCCTTCACTAAAATGGCCATTCGTTGCTTCTTTTCTACATGTATGACTAGTTGGTAATAGAAAAATTCACATGGCTTTCCCCCATGTTGAAGATGGAATTTTTGATCAACTAGGACATCAAAAACAAATCATGAGCTTTATTCAGCTTGATTTTTTTTTTCAAAATTAATGTTTATACTGCTAAATCAAGAAGTAATGGGATCTACTGATGGCCTCTAGCAACATCTAACCACTACCTCTTTCTAAGGGTCTGTTTGTGATTCTTGTATTTCAAGATGGAACATTAATTTACTGTCCTTTAGTATTTTTTTCCTCAATGTTCAGTTGTGGGATGGTGAGAAGGGAACCAGAGTGAGCACTAGCCCTTTCCAGGTTTGCGACCCTTCTAATCAGTGTCAGCTTCCAAACTTGGAGTGGCAAATCCACAGCATGTGTTCCACAGCTCTGGGCAGGTTAGGTAGACACCCCAACCCTGGAAGCCTGTGGGACAGACAGATTTGTAAAGCTTCTTGTTAAATGAGTTAAATCATTGTGTAGTACTGACTGTCGCATTCATTTTTTCTGATTGTCCCTGTGAATACTGCTATTGTTAAAGGAATCATTGCTAGTAAAAAAGTCTTGCCTTATTTGGTAGGTATTTAAACTGTGCAGTCATCTGGTACACTGTGTGCACCAATTACAGGAGCAGAAATGTTCTTTGTTGTATTTGGATATGATTATGTTGTTGTGCTTTCCTGCAGGAAGCTTATTTTCGGTACATGGCAGAGAATCCAACTGCTGGTGTGGTTCAGGAGGAAGAAGAAGATAATCTGGAATATGATAGTGATGGAAATCCAATTGCACCTTCCAAAAAAATCATTGATCCTCTTCCTCCCATTGATCATTCAGAGGTATGGTGTTTCTTGCTGAATTTGATTCTCATTTCAAAAGCTGATAATTCTCTTTAGCTTTAATGTTAGGTTTTTGCAATATCTTAGTAATCCTGATTCATACTCCTTATGTCATGAAAATATTTGTTCTTCGGGATCTTCTCATGTCTGCTCTGTGGTTGAGTCCAAAAGTGACTGAATGGTTGAGGCTTTGTAGTCTCTGCTGTTTTTAAAAGTACAGCTGAATCATTTGCTCCCATTCGATTTTAGGCTAAGAATTTTTTTCAGGCAATTATACTTGTTTTCCAGACCATCGTCTACCTTTCAAAATGGGCCCTTGAATCCACTTATGTTTTCTAATTACTGTAAGTCTTGTTTCTCTCAGATCTGGGGCAGGTGAAAAGCTGTGTCTTCAAAGTGGAACTAGGAATTCTAGCATCCTTAGGTCAGGAAAAAAGAATGAGGATTCTGGTATATCCACTTGAAAAAAATTGGTATTTCATTCAGGTTAAATATCAGACTAGACCTTGCATGCCTTAGGGTCTAGGTCTAGGACACTGGTTCTCACAGTGTGGTCCAGGGACTCCTAGAAGGATCTGTTCAGGGAGTCCACAAAGTCCAAAGAATTTTCAGGAGTGCCTGAGTGGCTCACTTAAGCTCAACTCTTGATATCAGCTCAGGTCGTGAGATCAAGCCCCACGTCGGACTCCTCAAGCTGATCATGGAGCCTGCTTGGGATTCTCTCTCTCTGTGCTTCTGCCCTGCTCTTTCTCAAAATAAATAAACATTATTTTAAAAAAAAGTGAACACTTACCAACTCTTAGTATACTATCAAAGAGTAAAAATCCACAATAATTTGAAAAGATTAGTACTCTCTTCCCTTTCCAATTACGTGTTTGTGAGGCCAGATTTTCCTCATAGGCTTCAATCAAAGCAATATGCTGCGATGATCTCAATAGAGTAAGAACCAATTTCTTTTAAGTAGGTAGAGCATCTGACTCTTGATCTCTGGGTTGTGAATTTGAGCCCCATATTGGGTGTAGAGATTAAGATCACTTAAATAAAACCTTAAAAAAGAGAGATTTGTAACAATGCAAAACAAGGCTATGACTTTTTAAAAATTAAAGCTTTTATGTTAAAATATAATGAGGGTATTCTCAAATGAATACATCTTAAAAGACATTTCTCAGTATTAGTTTTAATATGGTAAATATCAGTGCATGAAACCCACACAAGCAAAAGCTCTTTGTGTTTTTGAGGGCGCCTGAGACGAAAAAGTTTGAGAACGACTGGTCTAGGCTAGAGTATGGATTCAATTTTTGAAATATTTCCTTTTGCACAGATGCTACCAAATAATGCCTTGGTATTTTACATGTGGCAGATGAAACTAAGTATGTGAGACTGATATGGGAGGAAGCATCTATGACAAAGGATGACAGTCCACTAAGGAAGACTAGATAAGCACTTGAAATAATCATCTCATAAGATGTTTGAGATCCTTGATGAAGCTCTCAAACCTCACCGTCATGCTGGGGTGGCCCACTGTTGTTCTCATGTAGTGTGGGCAGCCTGCTCGGAGAGACAGGCAGTACGGAAAGAATAACCTTTCTGCCTATAAGTAGCTTTCTTCACATTCATGTCATGTATTTGTTTGTACATTTATTACTCTATTCATTTCATACCCGTATACAAAAAATTACATATTTGGTTTTTTATTTATTTTTATATTTTTAAATGTTTTATTTATTTCTGAGAGAGAGAGAGGCAGCGTGCACATGGGAGGGTCAGAGAGAGAGGGAGATAACAGAATCTGAAGCAAGCTCCAGGCTCTGAGCTAGCTATCAGCACAGAGCCTGATGCGGGGCTCGAACCCATAAACCGTGAGATCATGACCTGAGCCAAAGCTGGATGCTTAACCGACTAAGCCACCCATGCCCCCCAAAAAATTACATATTTGTATGTAAAATTTGTGAACAAGAGTTCTTGCCCTCATGAAGCTTCCATTCTGATAAAGAGAACTGAAGAACATCCTGTTACAGCTCAGTACAGCATTGTGAGGAGCATTCCAAAAGATTCTATTAATATGTTGGTAATACCATGCAAAGACAAACTTTAGGCTGCATCCAGAATTAATATTTTATTGTAGGTCTATTATGTGATTAAAGAGAATCAGGTAGCCAAATTCGTAAGTGGTGATAATGCCTTTTTTTTAAATTATTTTTTTAATTATTTTTGAGAGAAACAGTGTCAGTGGAGGAGGGGCAGAGAGAGAGAGAGAGAGAGAGAGAGACACAGAATCCGAAGCAGGCTCTAAGCTTTGAGCAGCTGTTAGCACGGAGCCCAGTGTGGGGCTTGAACCCACCAACCATGAGACATTGACCTGAGCCGAAGTCAGTCGCTTAACCAAGCCACCCAGGCACCCCTGATATGCCTATTTTTATAGTCCCAGTACAACAAGTTAATGAAAAGAGTGTCAGGAATGACTTCTTCTCTCTTTGGAATAGGAAATGCTTAGCCATACAATTTTTAAAAGTTATATAGAGTTTCATGTTTTTAAAAGAGTAGAACTCCCTCTGAAGGCAGAGCTCTCCTCAAAGGACATATTAGTAATGTTTTTAAATGCTAGAGCTATGAGAACAGCTTATTCCAAAACATATATTTAAATGTAATAGGCTGTAATGTCCTTAAAATATTTGTCTTCTGAGGCCTTTGGCATTGTAGATTCCTTAGTCTGCATCAGGGTTGTTCTGATCTGAGGTATCCTTTAAGAGTGTCTTTAGGAAGTACATTGGTGTTTATATTGAAAATGAATATAGGAAAAGATACTATACATTTGGGATGTGTGTCATGAATAAGAATTCTTTTGTCCTCACTAGTTGGTTAAGGTTTTAGTTGTGTAATATGTGTAAAAGGTTATTTTTGCATTAAAATAAAACTTACAGGATTGACTCTTGAATTCTAGACTAACTTTGAATAATTGGACCTGCAGATTGACTATCCACCATTTGAAAAAAATTTTTACAACGAGCATGAAGAGATAACCAACCTTACCCCTCAGCAGCTAATAGATCTCCGTCATAAGCTCAATCTTCGGGTAAGTCAACCATGAAGGCAGATATTCTTATATCAATTAGTTTGGGGTTAGTATTATTGCTTACTCAAACTAAAATAACCTTTTCTAATGGTCCTTGGACTATCTTTGAGAGAGGCTCCTGTGTCTTGATTTTACTGTTTTAATCTTCCACCTATTTTAGGATAGAATTGTTATATCTTAAATGCAACACGCACGAGTATGTATTCAGTTTTGTATGTTGTGTTGGAATAGTAAGTCATTGTGACCTTAAAATCAGTAAGTAATTCTGCAGTGAGTACAGTGTGCTAGGAACTATGTTGGGTGGACTGGAAATGAAGGCTAAGAGTCTTATCTTCAGGAAGAGGCAACAAGATTAATAGATGCAAACAATATGTGGGGTCCTAGGATTTTTAAAATTAAGGTCTACTCAAATTATATGTAGCATATGTTTAAATAAATTAGAAGAAGAAATTAACACCTTAAAATATGCACTGATTTAAGAGTAATAGTTTTAAGATGTCTGCCAAAGAGCTTTGGCTTGCATGTTGACCACATTATTTAGGCACTGCTACATGTTAGTTCAGTGAAATACTGAGATAATTCAGTAATGTCTACTCTGGTGCCGACAGCTTTCTGGCCTGTATCTGCCTTAGCAGTTTCTATGCGATGTTTGAACTTCTGTTTTCCCAGAGAGGATGTATGCATATGCACGCATTAATCTATTTTCCAAGGCTAACCTCCCCTGCCCCTGCAAAAAAAAAAAAAAACACCTTTTAAGTGAAATCCTGATTAGACATAGCAGTATTAGAAGCATTGCAAGGCAAAAAGGAGATTATAAACCCCATTCTTCATCTGGGTAGTTTGAACAGTGTGCCTCAGTGGCTGTGGACCATCATTTACTAGGACACTAACTCTTTAGGCGGAACTAAAACTGAAGACAGTAGATTGTATCCAGTGTGTACAGACAAGTCCTACGTGGAGCTCATAGGCACTTTTCGTTTTTTAATTTTTTTCTACCATCTGGTTAGTAGTTAATGCAGAATGACAATAAAAAGTATTCATGTCTTTTCCCCGTTCGTTGAGCAATATTTTTTATTTCTTATAATTAAGCTTGATTTAAGAGCTTTCTAGGGTCTTAATGATTTTTTAAATTTTTTTCAAATATCTTTTCTAGTTTATCTGTTGTTTTTTTTCCTTCCAAGATTTTATTTAAATTCAAGTTAGTTAACCTATAGTGTCAAATTGGTTTCGGGAGTAGAATATAGTGATTCATCACTTATATATAACACCCATTGCTCATCCCAACAAGTGCCCTCCTTAATGCACACCACCCATTTAGTCCATCCTCCACACCCCCCACCTTCTCTCCAGCAGCCCTCAGTTTGTTCTCTATAGAGAAGAATCTCTTATGGTTTGTCTCCCTTCTCTGTTTATCTTTTCCTTCCTCCCCCTATTTTCATCTGTTTTATTTCTTAAATTCCACCTATGAGTGTTTATCTTTCTCTGACTTATTTCGCTTAGCATAATACACTTTAGCTCCATCCATGTCATTGCAAATAGGCACTTAATCATTTTAAATCATATGAAAATTATTTTGGGAATATTTAACATGGAGTTTTTATGTGAGGTTTTAGATCCATTATTATTTGAGTTCTACCTTTTCAGTGTATGTGTTTGACCACAGACTTGTATTTTCCCTTTATACTCAAGCTAAGTACAAGACAAGATACAGGTAAACACTGTTGAGCTTCCAATGCTGCTTATTTTGAAGTATGAGTCATTCCTGGGAGTTGTCTCTATCTCTAGGTCTCTGGTGCTGCACCTCCTAGACCAGGAAGTAGTTTTGCTCATTTTGGGTTTGATGAACAACTTATGCACCAGATTCGTAAATCTGAGTACACACAACCGACTCCAATACAGTGCCAGGTAAGTAAAACATAATGAAAGAAAAACAAAGTAGAATGATATCCAGTGACCATACTTATTTTACAAACAAGACAAAGCAGTAAACCAGCATTTGGTCCAGAATTAGATTGATGTGGAAAGGTGTCTAAATATTTCTTCTTTGGCTCAGTCTTTTGCTTTAATTAAGGGGGGAAAAAGGAACGTACATGAAATCCAAGAGTATTTTTGAAATCTTTAAAAATTAAAGAGCAGAAGTGAATTATTTACCATCCTATGATCTTGCTAAAAGGTCTGGGAAATACTCTTTTGTATCTGATAATCATCTTGAAAATAACGACCTGAAGAAAACCATTCATTGGGCCTAAACGATAAAAGATTTGTGTGTAGACAAATATAGCACTGTCAGTGACTAGGATTCCTTTGTCTTTGACTTGAAAATTCTCACTTCTGTAACTAGAAGTAATAACTTGTTTTCCATTCATATATGGAATTTATTCATTCCTGTACTGAATATGAGAATTTTCTGTATGTGGATGAGTAAGTTAGTACCTTCTCATGGGGAAATTTTAATTTTAGCAACCCACTTACAGTGTAAGTTGCAAGTTTTCATTTCTGTATCTCAAGCAAAATATAGTCATTCATATTTTGTAAGTGGTGGCTGATCCACATGAGAAGAATGATAATATTATTTCCTATAAATCAGGAGGTTTATGGAAATGCTGGTATTCCTTGTTAATTTATAGACAGTGTGCATAACCCATCAGGTTATTTTTGTTCCCTTGGAAAGGAATGTCCTTGATTTCCCCAGGATTTCCTTCAGTACATCTTCAAAATTTTTGAGTTTAGAGTGACTATATTTTTTCTCTAGGGTGTGCCTGTGGCATTAAGTGGTAGAGACATGATTGGTATTGCCAAAACAGGCAGCGGAAAAACTGCGGCCTTTATCTGGCCCATGTTGATTCATATAATGGACCAGAAGGAACTGGAACCAGGTGATGGACCAATTGCAGTGATTGTGTGTCCTACTAGGGAGCTTTGCCAGCAGGTATGTACTTGGTGTAGAATGCCCCCTTGTATATGTGAACTCATGTGAGACTAGCCGGTCAATTGGGTAGAATTAACTGGGAAACTTTTCGTTATTTTATTTTTTATTTACTCATTTTAAAAATATGTTTATTTAGAGTAAGGGAGAGGCAGAGACAGAAGGGGCAGAGGCTCCAGAGCAGCCTGTACTATCTGTACTATCAGCCTGATAGCTGACGTGGGGCTTGCCTGACACGGGGCTTGAACTCACGAACTGTGAGATCATGACGTGAGCCAAAGTCAGACACCTAACCGACTGAGCCACCCAGGTGCCTCAGGGAACTTTCTTAAAAAATGTGGTGAAATGAACATAAAATTTTATAATTTTAATCATTTTTTAAAGTGTGTAGTTCAGTGCCAGTAAGTACAGTCATGTTGTGCTACCAGGAAATTTTTGGGAAGTATTGTTATGTATCTTCTATGTAATGAAATACATTTCCCTAAAAATCACTGTTTTAAGAGAAAAAAACACATGGAAATTGTTCTTGTTTTCTTCCTGGGTTTTCATTTTGTTTGGGTAGAACGGTAATGACAAGGTCAGGAACAAAAGTAAAAGAAATGAATAATCCAGATTATAGATAACCTGTTTGGATGTATGTGTTAATGGTTCATTTATCAGAACTCACTTTTGAGTAGTAACAGGTATTTGTCAGTCTCATGGTTTGTTTATGTCGTTACGTCAACAACTTTGCAGATCCATGCAGAATGTAAGCGGTTTGGGAAAGCGTATAATCTTCGATCAGTGGCCGTGTATGGAGGAGGGAGCATGTGGGAGCAGGCCAAGGCCCTTCAGGAAGGGGCAGAGATTGTTGTGTGTACCCCAGTAAGTATGTCTTGGATTTAAGTGGCTCCTCAGCCACTCCTGGTATGGAAAAGGGTTAGTTATTGAATGGCATGCCCCCTAAAATGTGGTATAGCAGGGTCGAGAATACTCTGATAGATCACAGCTTGTGGCTTTGGTATAATTTTGATTGGCTAACTAGATTAACAATCCATTAAGATTAATAGGTATAAATTCTCCTCTGTTTTAAATCGTTTTTGTTTTGTTTTTAATGCTCTCTTAGAAAATGGATCCGTGGTTCCTGAGAGCATCAAGAAGCAGAAAGATACCTGGAATACAGTCAGAATTGCCTAGAAGAGTATAGTCTAAGCAATAAAACCCACCAATAAGGTTTTAAACTAGGTCATTTTAAAATACCTAAGAAAATAGTTCTGGCCATTTTACCACAATTAGGTTTTTAGTTTTTCTGTTCTTTTATGCTCTGTAGTGCATGAAGTCCAAGGCTCTCAGACCCAGTGTCTTACAGTCTACAACTGGATTATTAGCACTTTTGCCAGGAACACAATTATAGAAAGTTCTTGTAAATGCCTTTAATTATACTTACTATTTATTTTCTGGATATTATAGGGTCGACTGATTGATCATGTGAAGAAGAAAGCTACCAATCTTCAAAGGGTCTCTTACCTTGTGTTTGATGAAGCAGATCGCATGTTTGACATGGGATTTGGTATGGCTTTAATACCAGTTTCTTCTTGATACTCGCTTTTTCCTGGTCTTTCTAGGCTTAACATTTTTTTTTTCTATGAAAGAAGCTAAAAATATTCCTAAGTCTCATGATACTCGCTTTTTCCTGGTCTTTCTAGGCTTGACATCTTTTTTTTTCAACAGATGAAAGCTAAAAATATTCCTAAGCCATTAAATATTTTTAGGCGTTCTCTCAGGAGGTATACATTAGGCTTGACTGGGTTACAGACATTTGGACGTGCCTTTGTATACAGGGGGAATATTTTCTCTGTACTTTATTCATATGCATTTAGTTGTAGAGGTTGAGGTGGGTGTTCTTAGCTAGGTGGATGTTACATCATTGAAGGCCCTTTGCTTTCCTGTCCTCCCTGACTTAGCCAGCTATGTCAAATTCTAAATAACCCACCTTTACTGATTGGAACACTGCTGGGTCCAGCCCAGCTGGGTGGAGGGAGAGTGTTTCTGGGTTTCATACTGAATGATAGCTCTAGGAGTTTCAGATTTTCCTTAATAGTTTTAACTTCTCATATGAAGATTTTTACTAAAATGACTTTTTCCTAGGCATCCCAAACTGCAGTACAGACTTCTAATGTTGTTTTATTGTTCTACTTCCAGAGTACCAGGTGCGATCCATAGCAAGTCATGTCCGTCCGGACAGACAGAGTATGTATGAAGCAGTTTTTTTTTTTTTTGTATTCAGAATAAACACCTGTGTATTTTATAAGCACTCACAATATGGTAGCAAAAATGATCTCGTGTGTCCTGGTGAGAACCATAGAGGAGGAGATAAAAATAGTCTTTCTGAACATGACAGAACTTCAGAGATCATCAGATGTAACTCACTTGTTTGTGCAGATAATAACCCAAGGCTGAGGATTAAGTGACTTGTCCCAGGTTACATAGTGTTACCAGCATGTAGAGACAAAGCACAGTGCAGGTCTGCTGATTTGAAGTCCAGAGCCTTTTTGAACCATGCTGACAGTCTGTCATCACTGAAAACGTATAAAAATGGAAAAAGGAAAGTGTTTTTTCCATAGTGAATCAGTTTTGAAACTAAAGTTCAGGTGGTTTATTTTATAAGCTGAATAATTCTGAATGTTAATTCTGAATGTTAATGGTTATTCAAAAAAGAAGTCCTACTGTTTCTGTAACAGAATTTACTTTTTATAGCTCTCTTATTCAGTGCAACTTTTCGGAAAAAGATTGAAAAACTGGCCAGAGACATCCTAATCGACCCTATTCGTGTGGTGCAGGGAGACATTGGAGAGGTAATCCTAATAAGCAGGACCAGATGGGACCCCAGTGGGTTATTTCTCCAATTATGGAGCAAACAGAATTAAGTTCTCACTATAAAGAGGAGAAACATGTTACTATGCAGTTACAGATTAGGCAGCACGATTCAGGTTTGCTTTTAAAAACAGAAGGTAGTAGGAGGATAGAGGAGACAACTAAATTGTCAGAATAGGGATAATTAAGCTGGGTGATGGGTACATGGGAGGTGATTATGTTCATTTCTTTTTTTTTTAATGTTTAAAATTTACCATAATAAAAAGTAAAAAACGAAAAAGCAAAAAACTTCTGGCAGGGAGGGAAGACAACNAGTGAATGGGAAGGACAGAAAAGGAGCTTAATTGATGAGGGAGAATCTGAATAGGCCTTTAAAGATGTCTTGCAAAGTACTTGGCCTTTCGAGTTAGGTATATGTACCGAAAAGGGGAGATGGAGAAAACAGCGATTTGAGAAGGAATGTAAGTTTTGAGCTGCACTTGACTTGCTGAAGGAAGGCCGGAGGAGAAGAGGGGACTGTTCAGGGTTCTTCTGGATGCAGGTGGAAAGTGTCGTTTGGTCCTTGTTCGGGTGCCCCTCAGCACAAATGTCACAGTCATCTGTTTCCTCTTTTTCAGGCAAATGAAGATGTGACACAGATTGTGGAGATTCTCCACTCTGGGCCTAGTAAATGGAACTGGCTTACCCGGCGCCTGGTGGAATTTACCTCTTCAGGAAGTGTCCTCCTGTTTGTTACTAAAAAAGCCAATGCTGAAGAGCTAGCCAATAACCTTAAGCAGGAGGGTCATAATCTTGGGCTGCTTCATGGGGACATGGATCAGAGTGAAAGAAACAAAGTCATTTCAGACTTTAAGAAAAAGGACATCCCCGTCCTGGTGGCCACAGATGTTGCAGGTAGAGTATGACTTCCTCCAGTGACCTTACGTTTCTATGCTGTAAGGGTGCTCTGTCTTGCTGTGTAAGACCTACAGTACCGAACAGGCTAAGGGAAGGCATTCTGCTGGCCTGGCTGGCCACACCAGATGGAGCAAGCGGTTCAGAGCATAGGGATTGCCATCTGGAGCTCTGGGTACCACTTTTCACTTAGTGTTTCTCTGAAAAAAAAGAATCCCTGTAGTTGGAAGAAACTCGGGGAAAAAATTGTTGAGCCAGTTATATCATAGGCTGTGCCTCTGTTGTATGTCTGAATGTAGTAGCTGTCTTACGTTAACTGGGCATACTTCAGTCAATATTGAAACATTTTTGAAGTATGGTTCTTAGCTTGCATTGTGTTCTCAGTTTTTTGTGTTTGTTTTTCAATTTTTAATACTTATTTTAAATAGAGAGGGAGACAATCTGAAGCAGGCTCCAAGCTGTCAGCACAGAGCCCGATGCGGGGCTCAAACTCAAAAACCGTGAGATCATGACCTGAACTGAAGTCAGACACTCAACCGAGCCACCAGAGGCGCCCCATGTTCTCGGTTTTAATAGCTGCCCTTAAAAAACTCATGTTTTCTCCCCAAAAGGAGATAATTTCTCAGCTTCAAGGCAATTTGATGCTGGCTTTATTTTATATACTCTTTGTGTAAGAGAGGCCATGGCAGAAGGCATCTCTCCCTTAGGCTAGACTAGCTTAGCATCATAGAATTAACAATACCAGGATTTGCTCTTGAAGGGTAACTTTAATTAAATGCTTGATTATTAGCTCACCAAAGCATGCACCTTGCCCAGATTAGAGGAATGTGGGTTCATAAAGAGCTAGCATTTTGGATTACTTTGTTTTGACTCATGCCGAAGAATAAAAGAATTTGGTTTTTATTTCAGCCCGTGGTCTGGACATTCCTTCAATTAAGACTGTCATTAACTATGACGTGGCACGAGACATTGATACTCACACTCACAGGATTGGCCGCACAGGTCGAGCGGGTGAGAAAGGCGTGGCCTATACCTTGCTGACCCCCAAGGACAGCAATTTTGCTGGTGACCTTGTCCGGAACTTGGAAGGAGCCAATCAACATGTTTCCAAGGAACTCCTGGATCTAGCAATGCAGGTAAGGGGCTAGGTATGCTTCATATTGCCCCAGGTTGTAAAAAAGGGGAATAAAAACTCAACAAGCTTGAGAAAATAACCGAAAACAGGACAGGACAGGAAAGTTGGGGCCATGGGTGGGGACAGTGCTTATGAGGTACAGATCAGCGTCTAAAATTCGTCTGATCTGTCTGCTATTGTCTTACAGCAAGCAGCCTCTGTTTGTAAAGCTATTCCTTTGTGCTAAAATCTGTCCCTCTGAAATTTCTACCTGCTTGCCTCATAGCATACTTGTACGTTTAATCTCAAAGATGACTGCTATTCTCCTTTCCACCCTTCCCTCAGTCTTTCCTTGGGGCGGGGGGAGGGGTGGCTAAAAATACGTGACATCTTACGAAAATGATGCATTTAACTATTTTTCATAGACTTAAGTCTCAGACCTTTCACCACCTCGATTACCGATCCAAACCTGGGCATTCTGTTGAATTAAATCTTAAATCATCTTAATATGTCATCCCCATATTACAGATGGGTTCAGTATAAACATTCAGGTAATAAAGACTGTGTTTTTCAGATTCATAAGGCAACTTACAGTGTGGTACTGCTGCCCGTGCTCGGGGTTCTGGGAGTAAGGACCTGCATTGCAGGAAGGAGAATAGTGTTTCCTTCTCTTTCCTGGCTACAGAGAGCCAATTGTAAACTACATTTTCAAACAGGATAGATTTTGTCTTTTTCCTGCATCCCCTTTTCTGCCTCATGTTTCCTGTGCTCTCAGACTGTGTGATTAGCTTCCCTGGTTAGTGCCTTTCTGAAGCCAGCCCTACCTCTTAAGTACTTCGCTTAGATTATAACATGTGATTGTCAGATAAAGGGCTAACCTCTCCCATTCATGTCTGCAGTCTGAAGACGATGGGAATAAATCTGATTAGTAGTGTTCTACTAGTGATAAGTTAAAGGAACACTCTGGGTTATGGATAAATATAACTTTCAGTTATGTGGCTTACCAGTCCTGGACGTCTGCCCCTGGAGCCAGTTCTGATGAACCTCACTTTACTTAACCTTTTTCCTTCACTTCTGAACCCACCAGTTCTTAAAAGCTCCAAATTTGTGTAGTCCAGTGGTATGTATAAAGATTGAGAAATAGAAAATCAGTTCGTTTTTCTCTAGGAAATTAGAAGAGGCCAAAGTAAGTGTTCTGCACCTGAGGCTTATCTAATCACTTCCCTTCCTGGAAGCCCTGAAAAACAGCAGTAACGGAAGTCTTAGATAAGGTGCTAAGACTCCTGACAAATTTGGTGGACTAAGCTAAACTGTTCCTAAAACATTGGCTAAAGATGAAGCAGTAAGTTCCCCCCTCCCCCTAATTTCCTGTTTGATGTTGTCTTCTTTCTCTGGCCACCTCTTCCTCCCTTGGCTTAACCTTGAATTGTGTTCAACACAGAATGCCTGGTTTCGGAAATCCCGCTTTAAAGGAGGCAAAGGCAAAAAGCTGAACATTGGTGGAGGTGGCCTAGGCTACAGGGAGCGGCCTGGCCTAGGCTCAGAGAACACGGTGAGTCCAGACTATAGTAGTGCCCTTAGGGCTAGTCCTGAGTCTTGGAAGAGGTTACAACTACTCTCATCTACCTGAGACTCCCTCCATGAGTTCAGAATCCTGTCTAGAAGAGAATGTTGTGACTTTCTATTGAAGAAGCACCATGTGTAGGTGGGGATTAGACATGCTCAGGAAATCGTCTAGATTAGCATTGGTTTGCAAATTGTGGTCCCTGGCAGCAGTAACTGCAAATTCGTGCACTATGCCCAGCCTGCTGAGTTAGAAACTCCTCTGGGAGGTGGGGCCCAGCAGTCTGTTTTTACAAGCCCTCCAGCACTGGCCTAGAGCCTACTGCTACAGATGTAGAGTCACTCTGTAAACTCTAGCCCTATCTTGTAACTAAACTCAGGAATGCTTTCTACATTTGGTGGGAAATAGCATCAGAGTGAGGTGAGAGCTAGCTTTCCTCACAAACAGGTAACAAAAGTGTCCCCTTACTGGCTTTCTTAACTTTGATTCCTAAACTGAAGTAGAAAGCTGCCAGTCTGTTTCTGGAGCATTATAGTTAACTTGGTGTCTTTGATAAAGAGTCCCCTCCTATGTCTCAGTAACCATGACGCACAGGACACATGCTGCAATAGCTAACACTGAGCACTTAACATACGTGACTGCCTGCAGCGGCTGGCCCTGGCATGTATTAAGTCAATCTTCACAGCCACCCAGTGATAGCAAGTATGGACAATAAAACTGAGGTACCTGAAGTTATACTCCACTAAGTGCTGAAGCTGAGACTCAGGCTTATTTTAAGAATGGATTCAGAGCCTGAGCTTGGCATATGCCATATAGACTGCCTTGTGGCCTCTTTATCTTTAGCATAAAGCTCTACAGAACTACATAAATATCAGGTTTGTGTGTAAATACCACATGATCAGCTTTCAGCATTATCTGACTTCATTTCTAATATATTAAGGCTAATTCCCCCAAAACAGAATCAATGGGTTAAAAGGCATAAGTAAAACACTTTAAAAAGATTATTACTGTACCTTCCCTCATAAGATAGAAATAAAAATATCCTGTTCCCATTGCAGTGCCCACTTCCGTTTCCAGTATATTGAGGCCCATTCTGTCCTCACGGGTGTGCTTATTTTTTAGGACCGAGGAAACAACAACAACGTGATGAGCAATTATGAGGCCTACAAGCCCTCCACAGGAGCCATGGGAGATCGGCTGACAGCCATGAAAGCAGCTTTCCAGGTCTGGATTTAAGCATATGAACTAGCTTTCACCAGTTAACTCTTGGGCTGTGATGATGGGCCTAGTCTTTCTGAGATGGTAACCTGGGCTTATACGCTTGATGCTGGATTTAGGGCCTTCTCACGGTTTTCAGTTTTGAGTATAAACTTAGCCGTAGCTTACCTGCAGATGGAGGTGTAGAAGGTAGGAAATCTCCTCCTGCTGGCCATTGACTTCGGTCATCCCAGAGCCCAGGATTGTTGTGCTGCAGGGCTGGCACTCCCTCCCTGCCTCCACTGCCTAGAGTGTGCCCACCTCTAAGGCTGTTGTAATCTGAATTCTGAACCCGTCTTCGGTACTTACTCCTCCAGTTAGCTGACTAACCAGCTGAGCCTTACTTTGTACATTTTATCTGCCCTCAGAGTGATGGAGTGATGTTTCAGTTCAGCCCCTAGGTTTACTCTTTCTCATTAGTAAGAGGAACAGAGATACCACAGTTGTGGGGCCATCAGAATGCTCAGAGTGCCAGGGTAGCACAGAATTTGTGTACGTTCTCATTGCCAAGTTTACCTGCCCAATTTTCTGGAACCCAGTGTCTTACCTACTCCTGTTGTCTCTTTTAGTCACAGTACAAGAGTCACTTTGTTGCTGCCAGCTTAAGCAACCAGAAGGCGGGAAGCTCTGCTGCTGGCGCAAGTGGATGGACTAGTGCAGGGAGCTTGAATTCTGTTCCAACTAATTCAGCCCAGCAGGGCCATAACAGTCCAGACAGCCCCATTGCCAGCGCCACCAAGGGCATCCCAGGCTTTGGCAACACCGGGAGCCTCAGCGGCGCTCCAGTGACCTACCCTTCTGCTGGAACCCAGGGAGTCAACAACACAGCTTCAGGGAGTAACAGCCGAGAAGGGCCTCCTGGAGGCAACGGGAAGAGAGAGCGATATACTGAAAACCGTGGCGGCAGCCGCCACAGTCACGGAGAGAGTGGCAATCGGCATGGTGATAGCCCACGTCACGGAGAAGGTGGTCGCCATGGAGACGGATACCGCTACCCAGAGAGTGGCAGCCGTCATGCTGATGGTCACCGCCACGGAGAGAACAGGCACGGAGGAGGTGGAGGCCGACATGGAGAGGGCCGAGGTGCAAACGATGGTCGGAATGGTGAAAGCAGGAAGGAAGGTTGTAATCGTGAGAGCAAGGTGGACCCCAAAGTGGACATCAAGGTGGACAAGATGGACAGCAAGACAGACAAGACAGCTGACGGTTTCGCTGTCCCTGAGCCACCCAAGCGCAAGAAAAGTCGATGGGACAGTTAGAGGGTATGTGCTCAAGCGTGAAATCAATTGTCTTTAATTTTATTTTTAGAAAGATTTTTGGTAACTAGGTGTCTCAGGGCTGGGTTGGGGCCCACGGTGTAAGGGCCCCCTGCCCTTAGTGGATAGCTGGAGCTTGGAGACATTACTCCTTCATCTGGATCAGTTTTCAGATGTCTTCGTAGGAAGCTGCTTTGGTCCGTGGAAGCAGTGAGAGCTGGGAACTTCCTTATGGGCTCTGGGTGAGTTATCAAGGTCAGTTGGGGATACCTTCGAGGAAGGGGCCTTGTAGGGCACAAAACTCACTCTAGGTTTATATTATATGTAGCTTATATTTTTTACTAAACTGTCACCTTATAAACATCTACAGATAAAATTCCTTTTCTTAGTTGTTTGGCCAGGCAGTCCCTTTTAGGAGTTGGCTTTCTGTACACCAACCCACTGAAGTATTTGTGAGAGATTTGAGGAAGCATTTCGGTGCTTCTAGACTTCGCAGGGAAGGGAGATGCCTAATTCTAAGTGGGAGTCCATGGTCAGGTTCCCCAGCCAGGTTTGTATCCAGTCCTGAGACAGGAAGCAGCGGCGGTGACACCCAGAACCTCTGCCCTTGAGGAGGAAAAGATGCTCCTGGAAACCAGATTGCTCCAGGTCTGAAGTATTGCTAAATTTAAACAAAAACTCTGACAGCTTTTAAAGTGTCTTCTATTTCATTGTATTTTTTTTTTTAACTTGCCACAATGGTAGAAAAATCTTTTGCTGAAATGATTTTGATGATTTTTGTTCTATCTTGTTTATAAAAGGAAAAGAAATATACATCCTTCGAATTTTGTGACTTTGTGAAGGTTTCTTTAAGATGTGCATTCCTCTCTGCTTGCTCTAGTAAATGTTTTACTACTGGGACCTGTGGATTGTTTGTCATTTGTACTTCACAGTGAGTACATACGAAGTAGGATTTATAACCGTGCAGCACATGGTGTGAACACCCAGGTGCTTCTGAGTTAGTTAATGCTTCATGGGAACTAAAATGTCAGAAAAAATAGTGCCCTGGCTTTATTTGGATGAATGGAAGAAGAGGGGGGAAGACCCAAGAGGCCCCACTTGCCTAGAGATAGAGTGAATATGCTACCCCAACATGGACCTTAAAGGTAGGAGTGTTCATTCAGTACCCCACATTCCTATCAGAAGATCTGTGGGGGGTGTTACCCTCACCATGAGGACCACCTTGAGAGTTCTGGGCACCCCACCTGTCTGTCCAGCTGAGTAGGATGCAAGCAAAGCCAGAATCACGCTTCCATGTCCTCACACTGGAGGCCCTGGTGGCTCTGCTCATTTCCGTCGGTGTTTCTTCTTCTGCTCTTTCCTTTGCTGAGCTCTTTGGTCTTTCTTCATCCTGGAGTCCACCACCTTGAAGTGACCTCTGACTCCAGCTGGCCGGCGCACCTTGCGGCCCACACCCTTTTTGGCTATGACGTAGGTGACTTGGCGTTTCTCCTTGCCGAGGCCAGCCTTCTTGTAGAGACTATAAAACAGAAGAAACAGGTTCGAGGCTTCCTGCTGCCCTTTTCAACCCCATGCACCTTTGGAGGTGATTCCTCTCCCTCACCTCCTAAGCTGAGCCACTTTCTCTCGTTCGGAGATGTCCACGGTGTTCACCACAGCCTCGGCCTTCTTCTTGGTTTGCTCCAGCTTCTTCAGCATCTGGGGGCGGGTGCTCAATCAGACAGGCCTCCTCCCCCCAACTCCCGCCCCTGCATTCAAGCAGCCCCACTATTTACCCTCCGTTTCTTTCTGGCTTTGGCCTCTGCTACTTTCTTGATGGGACGTGCATTGATTTCCCGCCAGCGTCTGCGGTAGTGTTCCACCTCCTTCTTGTCGATGGGCAGCTGCCGCATCCTGTGCGGCTTTTCCTCCTGCACAAACCACTCCGGAAGCTCCCCCTCCTCCTCGTTAAACGTATACCTAAGCAGAGAGAGAGCAGCAGCCCTGAGGACTCCAGGCTTCCTGAAGCAGCATCACCCCCTTACCCACCCCCCAGCCAAGACCACTTCTCATGATTTTCCAGCCCCCTTACCTGCTGAAGGAATTATCTATGAGGTCCCGCTTTGCCTTTTTGGAAGAAGCAATGATCGCACCAAGGGCAAGGCCTTCAGGGTCTAGTATCCGATATTTCACTAGAGACAAAAAGGGAAAACCTCAAAGCTCCATCCCCAACACTGAAACTTCCACCGTCGCCTCCCATTCCGTAAGGTGTGGCGCTCACTTGGGTCCTCGATGGGCACGATCTCAAACCCGTCGTCATCTGACTTAGGCCCACGGCTTCGCTTCTTTCCACGCTTTGTTTCCCAACTGCAGGACGACAAGCACGTGACTGTGCCGCCACCCCCCAGACCCACACCTGCCTCTCGCCTCAGCTGTGCTTCCTGTTTAAAACTTGAACTTCCAGAAACACCCTCCCAGGCTGTGCTGCAGACCACTTAAATCAGAATCACCGGTATGTCTTAAAATTTCCCCCAAAGCAGAGAACCCAAACATGGAGAAACAGAACCGCTGCTTCTTCGCCCCTTCTCCCGTCACCCGCAGCCACTCACCTCTCCCCATCCTCGCTGCTGCTGTCGCTATCACTGTCTGAGCTGCCATCTCTCTCTTCCCTGCCTGGCCTGCTGGTGGCCTCTGCCTCCGACGGAGCCTCTGCCCCTACTGGCTGCTCCTCCTGGCACTGGGGAGCTTTCTCCTCCGTCTTCAAACAGGAAGGTGGTGGCGGCAGTTGCTGCCGCCCCTTCCGACGGCCCTCGTTCAACAGCTGGGCTTGACTGATCTCCAGGGCCTCATCCGCATCATCCTCCATCCCACTGAAGCCATCCTGTGACGGAGAAGGGGAATATTCAGCCGCCCTCCTCCCCAGGAATGCTAAGTCCCTGTCCGTCTGAGCTGCCAGCCTCTCCTTACCTTAGAGAACCACAGACTGGCTTGTTCTTCCTGCAGCACCCTCTTTTCCTCCAGTGGTACCAGCAGCGGATTCTCTGCTTCCTCTTTTCCATCTTCTACTTCAGCAAACTGCACACTGTAGACCCAAGAACGGGTGGAGGCTCAGTGCCCTAGAGGGCCTGCTCCCTGACTCCCTCTGGCGACCCCTATGACCAGCTCTGCTTCAGAACGCACACTGCGGGGGTCAGAACGCACACTGCGGGGGTCAGAACGCATACTGCGGGGGTCAGAACGCACACTGCGGGGGTCAGAACGCACACTGCGGGGGTCAGAACGCACACTGCGGGGGTCAGAACGCACACTGCGGGGGTCAGTCCGCCCTCCCGCGCGCAGAGACGCACGCACCGCCGCCTCACCGCTTTTGGTCCTTTAGACATGCAGATCCAACTCCCGCCAGCTCCTCTGGATCCAAATCACTATCCAGGGATGTGTCGTCATCCTCACCATCTGACACATAAATGTCATCCCTTGGCACATCGGACAGAAAGGTGTCTGCAGCACTCATATCTCCTTGTGTTACCTCCTCTAACAGCTAGAATTTGACAGAAACCAACAGATCAAGGGGACGTAGCAGGAACATACAGGGAAGAAAACTATGTTATTAGCAAAGCTTGAAAATACACTGTGGCAAATTCATTGAAGTGACAGGAGTAAATGGTTAGCACGTCCCGTTCTGGGCCAGGCCACTCCCACGTGTCGGTCTGGTCTTCAACGGTATCAGAAATAAGTTTTTAAAAAAACACCCCAAAATCTATATATAATATCAAACGTTAAAACAGTCTGAAACGCTGGTTTCTCTTAGAAAAATCACTCTCGGAAAGCACATCACCTTCGGAGAATCTACACGTTTTGTTTCCACTAAATGAAAGAGCCCAGGCAACACATCCAACAAGAACAATTTCACTTACCATCAACCTCGAAACCTACTAATGACAAAGCCAGCTGTTCCTAAGAGTTTACCACGTTACCAGTGATTATATCTAAACCCTTTAAATTCCTCCCCAAAACCCTAGTCAGTAGGTGCTATTATTCTTTCACAGATGAGGAAACTAAGGCAAAGAATGAGTCCGTGGCAGTCTGCTCCATGACACCACGCTCACTCCCTTCTGCACTTGTAACAAAGATGACCTGGTTGCCCTTAGCACACAAGAGCCACAAAAGTTCATTTCGCTGGTTGATGCTTTTATGATGGAAAAGCAGGTTCTCCAGTGTGTGTTTGGCAGAAAGCACCGCGTAGCAGCCTCAGGCAGCAAGGTGCCAACCTGGTCTCAGTGAACTGAAGAACGCTGCCCTCCCCTGAAGGAAACCCTCACGCATGCCGGCGTCCCCGGTCCCTGGCTGCATCTACCAGAACCGAAGCTTGCCGCTAAAAGGGCCTCTTGGTTCTCATATTCCAGTTCTACAGAATATATATATATCCTACTCGTAAACGTTCCTGATCTTATTTTAAATATTTTTAAATGTTACTTACGTTCTTAATTGCGCAAGCAGGGGAGGGGCAGAGAGGGGATATGAAGTGGGCTCTGAGCTGTCAGCACAGAGACTCCTGCAGGGCTCAAACTCCTAGGCCACAAGATCATGACCTGAGCTAGTGTGGGACGCTCAACTGAGCCACCCATGTGCCCCTTAATCTCATCATTTTAGCTGTAGGTTTTTTCCTGGCCTTTCAAGCACAAAGCTCTGGGTTTTTCCCCCAGTCTCCTCTCCCCAAAAATGAATCCCCTCTCATTTCATGGGTGGACACAGCAACTGTGAGCCGTAAACATTCAACACACTTGAAGAAGCCATTCAATGCCCCTCGTGTCCAAATACCTAATTAGATTGTTCTGTCCCCTCAATCTGCCCTGACCCCTCTCACCTGGTGACCCCGGATGGTGCGCAGGGAGAACATGCCAGTCTCCCCCTCGTCTGCAATAGAAACCCCAGGGAGATCCATCTTCAGCTCCACTCGCTCCCGTTGTTTTCTCTGCTCACGCAGCAGCTTCTTTTTCTTCCTGAGAAGACAATTGAGGAATTCCACCTGCCCAGCTCTACAGTAGATTCCCCACCTGTGCCTCCCCCTCTTCCCCCACCTGCACCCTGAGGACCTCCGCAATGGGGTGCCCCACGCCCCTCGCCACTCCCCTCACCTCTTTAATTCCGCCACCTCCTGGGCCTTCATCTCTGCCAGGGTCCGGTCGAGTCGTTCCTCCTCCTCTTCCTCCTCCGAGGGCTGCCTCACCGTTCCAGCTGCGGACTCCTCGTCGGCCTCCTCCTCTTCCTCTCCGGAGCTGAGACTAACCACGGGCCGAGCAGTGTGCTTACGTTCTCGGACACTTCCCCACCAACACCCAGTCAACACCTACCCTGGTTTAATTCCCTCCTCACCTGATGTCCAGTGCCTTCGCCTGCGCTTTTAGCTTCTTGGCCACGTGGCGCCGGAGCTTCGTTCTCCAGTTCAGTAGGGACCTGCCCCAGAAATCCCCTTACTGACCCTGCCGTTCCCCTCTGCAGGCCCCCGCCCCAATCCCTAGCGCAGCAGCAGCCCATTCCAGGAGATACGATGCTGGCTGAACTCAAATGATGCCTCGAGGAGGAAAAAGCTGCTGCAGGGCCCCTGGCAGCTAGGCCCGCCCCCGCCACACACCTAAGCTCCTTGCGCCCTAGCACTTTGATATCCTGACAGCAGGCCCGCACGTCCTCAGTGGTGGCGGGATGCTGTGCCAACTCCTCGTCATCTAGCGAGATCTGTGTGGGAGTAAGGAAAGGAGTTGGGAGATTTTGGGGTCACGTTTCTGGGGCTTCCTTCCACCCCTCAAATCTGAGGACTCACTTCGCTGGCTTTGGAGAGGAAGTCAACAGGGTTGGCAGCTCGGAGGAAGTCGGTGACTGAAGTACGGTGATAAAGGGTGAGGTCGCCCTCAGCATAGCCTTCAGCCTTAGGGAGGGAAAAAAGGAAGGTTAAGAAGTCCCTCCGAAGCTGTCTAACAGAACCAGCAAGCCCAACCTCCCGAGTGCCAGGACCCGAGAGTGGCCCCATCCCCCAAATACACCTTCGGCTTCTTCTTAGTCACCAACTCGGTAACAGTCTTGGCCTGAACTTCAATCTCCTTGAAGGCAAACTTGGGGTCAAAGAATTTACTGTCGACCTTGTCAGGAGCCAGAAACCCTAAGATGATAGGATATGTAAGCAAGTGTGCTTTGATCTAAGAAACCAAGTAATGGGAACGACAAAGTGATGCCCACCCTGGCAGACTACAAAGATCTCTGCAGATTCATGGCGGGACGCTTGGGGCTTAGTGGCCTGGACACGGCGAAAGAGCTGCTGGAAGATCCACAGCAGGGGCTGATAGTCACGAGAGCGGAAAACCTTTGTGATGAAGCAGCCACCACGGGCCAGAAAATCACAAGCCAAACGCAGCGCCATCAGTGTCAAATGGGCTGTGGGAAAGAGACAAATTAGCTGAGGACTTCTGCAGCCGAAGATCACATGCCCGCCTCCACCCCCCTCTACCCCCCTCTACCCCCCTCTCGGCACCTTGTGAGTAAGCATCATGGGCCCAGCTAGCCCCAACGTTGGGGGCCCCATCATTGAGCACAACATCAACTTTCCAGGTCTTCAGCTCCTTCCTCAGGGCCTAGAGAGAGGAAGAGAGACTAGAGCAACAAAAACACAGAAATGGCTAGGAAGGGAGTCCCTGGTCCAGTCATGTGTCTACCCACTCACTTGCTGAATCCCCACAATGGGCCCAATTCTGTGCCAGAGGTACGATGACAAAAATATATAATAACGACAACACACCTTCATGAGAGTCACATTCTACTAGTGAGCCCCGTGGAAAAGATTTCAATGAGATCTCTGCACTTTCATTCTGAACACCTCACTCCTGATTAAATAAAGCTTGGAGTGGAGACTAAGCAGGTCAAGAGCCTGCTTACATGTACATGCAAGCACTGCTCAAAGCATGTTAAACAGAAAAAAGCTTGCCTTCAGGGGGCTTGGATAATGAGATCAGATGTGGGTGTCTGCATGTAAACCAGAGAGAGATTCCTGTTACCTGCCTGCAGCGTTCTGTTGTGATGTCCTCCTGGATTGTCACTACATTGGGAAGAGGCTTGATCGGAACCAGGTCCACTCCTGGAAGAAACCAGGTCAGAGAATTCCAAAAGGGTGCCTCAAGAAGGGAGGAAAAGAACATAGGACACGATTTGCACCTCACACTCCCACCCCTTTAAACACTCAGGAGAGCCACCTGTTACTCACCAACGATAAGGCTGGATACAGGCATAAACTTAGCAGCCACCTGCAACCTATAAAAAAATACTAATGACTAAAAGAACCCAGGACTCTTCCTTTCCCTCTCTTGACAAGGAGAGCTCTCACCTCGTGTTATTAGAAACCACTACCAGGTGTACTAGTGCACTGGCCAGATCAAGTAAAGTACACATTTCAAACCTTTTCTCTGAGACCGACGTCTAGGGAAGTTTGAGGCTGACATTATTGTTACCGTATCCCTCCCTCCCCCACAGCAACTCTCAGTCATCCAAGGCCGGAACCCAACAGCCGTGAAGAGCTACAGGTACCGGGGGTTACGCACCATCCCCCGGGCGCAGCACACAGGTCCAGCAAGGCTCGGGCTTTCTGCAGGAACTGAAAGCGGCGATTTAACTGGATGAGTTTGAAAGCGGAGCGGGAGCGGTAACCTGGCGACCGACAAAATGTTAAACTCAGCGGGGCGCTTTCCCAGAAGAACGTCTGCGGCCTCACAACCCACCACCCCGAATGCAAAATTGAAACAATAATTCGGAAAGGGGCGAATTGAAAAGGTCATTCGTTCGCTCACTCCCTTCGAAGCAAACAGCGCGGGACCCTGACTCACCGGTCTCCTTCGCCAGGTGATAGAACTTGTCCCTCCGGCTCTTTCCGACTTTGCTTTTCTTGCCCATGGTGGAACGGGGTGGGTAGTGGGTAGGAGGTAGTGTCACTAAAACCGGAGACAAGGTAGAAACTGAAAACCCTCTTCCCGAAGCACTAGATTCCACTCTCCCTTTCCCACTGGCCGCAACAAACACGGGCCCCCAGCACCTTTTTGACTACTCCGGGAGAGGCACGTGTGGGCAGACACGTACTTCCGCTTCCGTCGCTTGCGTCCCCGGCTGCATATGTCCGCCATTTTGAGAGAGGCCCCAAGTACTGTAACTTGGAAGTTGGGGCTAGGGGAGGAGATTACCTTAACTAAAACTGAGTTCCTGGAGGGAAACACTTAGGATTTCTGTGGCCTCATCCCTTTCCAAAGCGCCCGACCTCGCGTAGCCACCTTCCCATCATGGCCTCCGTTTTTGTAATCTTCTCGCCGCACACCCCACCCGTTGACCCGGAACTCTTCTCTGCCAGGGTCGTCGGGTCCCAAACCCTTGCTTCTGCGCCTGCGCGTTAAGGCGGCTCAGATGCCTGCGGTCTCTGCGGGAGAGGGAAGATGGCGCTTGACGGACCCGAGCAGGTATGGCGGCTGCGGCGGACGGGCGGGGACTGGGCCTCGAGGCGAGGAAGGCGTCATCCGAGGTGGGCAGCCGGATGGGGGCAAGAGGGTCGGGTGGGTCGGGGGAGGGGGCGACCAATCCAGATGGGGCCCTGCCTGGGACCGGATCTGCTGTGTCAGTGCCGCCCCCGGCGGATAAGAGTAGGGCCGGGAGAGGAAGACAAGACCCCGTGGAAGCCGAGCGAGTGAGGGGAAGGGTGGAAGCGGGAACCGGCCCGTCCGCGAGTCGCAGGAGGCAGGGCCCCCGTTCCTACCGGTGGCTCCGCCTGTAGTAATGACACTTCGGGTTTCTATGCGCTTGACTCTGTACAAAGCACTCCCGTGTATGTTCTCTTGAACCTCCTGAAAGTCTTGTGAGGTAGGCAGCATTCTTCTTCTGCCTTTAGTTTAGTCATGGGGAAGTGGAGGGTTCTAAAGAGATGGACTGAGAAATTCGAAGCCAGATCATTCCTCCAAAGTCCAGGCTGGAAGTGGGGTTTTCCTTTGGATTTTTACCCTCTTTAATAATTATACTGTGTCTTCAGATGGAGCTGGAAGAGGGAAAGGCAGGCAGTGGACTCCGCCAATATTACCTGTCCAAGATTGAAGAACTGCAGGTGAGGACGGACTCCAGAGGGCCAGAGGTATCCCCTTCTAAGTAGAAAGGGGAGGAAGAATTGATGGAGTGTGTTTCTACAGGTTTTATATGTATATACACACACACATATATATGTGTGTGTGTATGTATGACATGTAATTCCACTGGCAGCGCAGTGGAAGAAGTAACTGGTCATTGATGATAAGTATACGAAGTCTCATTTCTCTTTACTCCCATTCCTTTGCAAGTAATCAGTATTCAGTTTATTACTCATTGTGAAGAGTCAGATTTTAACCTAACCTGATTCTTAGCCAAAGGTCATTCCTTTTAGAAGAAGCCTGAATGAGCGGGTTTCTTAGAGAAGACCAGCTCAGGAGAAGAGATTGAGCACACTGGGTGGGGGCAGGGGGAGGGGAGGAGGGCAGACAGTTGCCCAGTCTGTAAAATGCTGATTTCATGGGACTGACTGGAAGGGCATTGGGCAGCCCAGTGCTCTAGCCTACAGACGGAGCAAGGACTGTAGCAATAGGGAAAATATATATTGGATGAAGGACAGCCACAAAGACGATTTCTGAACTCTTGGTACTTTGCAGCTATCATACTAAGTTTATCGGTTTTGAAGTGCTTTTGCAGGTGATTTCATTTGTTCTCCACAAGAGTCCTGAAAAGAGGCAGGGTAGATGATGTCATCTACATTTACTTACAGTTCGGTAACAGATCTCTTAAAGGCTTCCCTTAGCTTTACCTACCTGTTAATTGGCAGCAGTGGGGTTAGAAGTTAGCCTTCTGACCCAGTGATCTTCCCACTCTACCATGTTATTGTCTCACAAAAAGTTAACTGTGTCAGCCACTGCAACATTTTTCCATTAGGGCTTATTATTCCAGGACCAGTATTAGGACAGCTAGCCTTTTTTCATGGCTGCCCTCGGCCCCAAGGGGAATCTTGGAAGAAAGGACGGTGTTATTAGGATAGTAGATAATCTGGAACATGCAGGTGCCCTGTGTTGTTCTGTCACTCAGCTCATACCAGCCTTGAGGATTTTGGCCAAGAGTTTAACCTTCTAGTATTTTCTATGTTTCTTGTCCTCCGTAGCTGATTGTGAATGATAAGAGCCAGAATCTCCGGAGGCTACAGGCACAGAGGAATGAGCTTAACGCAAAAGGTGAGGTGGAAAAGACTATATGTGGGTAGTTTGTCTGAGGTCCGATGTTCAGGTCTCCCTAAATTGAGACTTCACGTTTGGTGCTTATTGTTTTCTCCTAGAGTCAAAGGTCATGTTTTGCACTGTTACATAGTTGTTCATGTGCTTGCCTTGCCTGAGCTATATTGCAATTCCCTTAAAGACCTAAATTTTGACTTTCTTTTTGTGACCTTTCTTCCAAAACTTTAAAATGGTGCTTAATTCATGCATATTGAATCGAGTCACGGGAGAGGGGACACCAAAGCAGCTAAGTGACCACTGACTGTTTCCCATCCAGTTCGTCTGCTTCGGGAAGAGCTACAGCTGCTGCAGGAGCAGGGCTCCTATGTGGGAGAAGTAGTCCGGGCCATGGATAAGAAGAAAGTGTTGGTTAAGGTAAAGGCAGCATGGCCCCCAGGGGGCAGCCCGGCGCCCAGGGCATTCCCATACCTTTGTGTGTACTCTTGCTGGGACGGACACCTGTTCTATTCTAATTTTAGGACTCCTAGGTCTTCCTGGGCGAGGTGGGTGGTTTACTGGCCATCAGGAAAGGTCACAAGCCCTCATTTCTCTAGGTGCATCCCGAAGGCAAATTTGTCGTAGATGTAGACAAGAACATCGACATCAATGATGTGAGTGCAGCATGTGGGGGGTTGGGCTCAGTTCTCCCCACACCACTTGCTGAAGTCTCTCCTCCTGCCCAGGTGACCCCCAATTGCCGAGTGGCTCTAAGAAACGACAGTTACACTCTGCACAAGATCTTGCCCAACAAGGTAGACCCCCTGGTGTCACTGATGATGGTGGAGAAGGTGCCAGATTCCACCTACGAGATGATCGGTGGACTGGACAAGCAGATTAAGGAGATCAAAGAAGTGATCGAGCTGCCTGTCAAGCATCCTGAGCTCTTTGAGGCGCTGGGCATTGCACAGCCCAAGGTGAGCAAGGTTTCTGCGGAAGGGCCCTGCGTTCCTGTCGAGTCCTGTCCCGGCCAGAGGGAGTACAGGACTCGGGAGGGATCAGGATAGACTGGACCCCACTTGAGCTGGCCCTCGCCATGAAAGAGGGGTGGGAGGGAGTGCTGCCACAGCACTGACGTGGTTCAGAGAGCAGCTCTATGAGGGACCTTGACGTTTGTTACTTCCGCTCCTAGCATGTAGCGTGTGACTTAGCCCAGAGCGAGTGCTCAGGAAGTGTTCACGGAGTGTGACGTGGGGGCCGGCTTCTGCCCTGAATTCTCCTGTTTTCTCTAGGGGGTGCTGCTATATGGGCCCCCAGGCACTGGGAAGACACTGTTGGCCCGGGCTGTGGCTCATCACACAGACTGTACCTTTATTCGTGTCTCCGGCTCTGAATTGGTACAGAAATTCATCGGGGAAGGTAACTGTGACTAAAAACGTGAAAACGAAGCAGAAGTGAGTGGGGGGAGGTGAGGGTAGGGAACTCATTGCCTCCTTAATGCTCCTTTCTCCTGTCTGGCTTCTGCTCAGGGGCAAGGATGGTGAGGGAGCTGTTCGTCATGGCACGAGAACACGCTCCTTCTATCATCTTCATGGACGAAATCGACTCCATTGGCTCCTCGCGGCTGGAGGGGGGTTCTGGAGGGGACAGTGAGGTGCAGCGCACAATGCTGGAGCTCCTCAACCAGTTGGATGGCTTTGAGGCCACCAAGAATATCAAGGTGAGTTGGTGTCCAAGGAAAGGCCCTGGGTGAGATACAGCCTGAGGAAGGGCTTGGCTGATGCCACCACCCCACTTTCTCCACTCAGGTTATCATGGCTACTAACAGGATTGACATCCTGGACTCGGCACTGCTCCGCCCTGGGCGCATCGACAGAAAAATTGAATTCCCACCCCCCAATGAGGAGGTTTGTGATGGGCAGGGTGGGAGTGGATCTGGCTTTGTGGGGAGGCCACAGGGCTCAGGCTTTTCCTCTTCTCCCCTCTAGGCCCGGCTGGACATTTTAAAGATTCATTCTCGGAAAATGAACCTGACCCGGGGGATCAACCTGCGGAAAATTGCTGAGCTCATGCCTGGAGCGTCAGGGGCTGAAGTAAAGGTAATCGGAGAGGCCAAGTTTAAAGAGGCAGAGGCAGGAAGGTCTGAGTTCAAGGGCACACAGCAACAGTGCCTGGCTTCCTTTCTCTGCTCAGGGTGTGTGCACTGAAGCCGGCATGTATGCCCTGCGGGAGCGGCGAGTCCATGTCACACAGGAGGACTTTGAGATGGCCGTAGCCAAGGTACAGGCTTCCTCTTCAGCCTTTGTAGGCCGGGTCTCTGGATCGGTGGGGAAAGAGCGTGTACTTGCTCAGTGTATAACTTAACGCTTTCTCTCTGCAGGTTATGCAGAAGGACAGCGAGAAGAATATGTCTATCAAGAAGCTATGGAAGTGAAGTTGTTTTTTGTGTGGGTCCCTCAAATAAAGCTCTGCAGGACAAGCTCTTAAGGACTTCAGTCTGTTCGTGAGTGGCCGTACTGTTTAGTGACCAAGTCTAGGTATCACCAATAAACAAGGATTTATTTGGAAATTTCCAAACCTGCCAGAAGTGGCACTTGCCAAGCCCTGGGGTCCACCCTCCTTACTGAGCTCCAGAGGGCAGCAGTCCTCCTCCCCGCCTCCCCCTGCACATCCTCCTGCCCGCCACCCGTGTGCACACCCGCAGCTCCGGCCGCGCCAGAGAACCGCGCTCCCCTCCAAGGAGGCTCTACCGCCCTGGGCCCAGGAGCTGGGGTGGCCGCCCTCTGGCATCCCAGGAGATGATGGCGGCCAGGGCCGCTTGCATAGATTGAGGAAAGAAAGTAAGGAAGGAGGCACCAAACAGGGCTCCCTGAAAACCCCAACTTACCCCTGTACAAAACAAGTGGCTCCCGCATAGAAAAACCTGCTTCCCAAATAGTGCAAATACCCAAAGGAAAGGAAAAAACCAGCAGCAAAACTGTGCTGGCAGGAATGGCAAAGAACTTTGGTTTAGAAAGGCCAGGAAGAGTGAGCTGCGCCCCCTCTTCCTCACCCAGCTCCTCGGAGCCAGCTCTGAGACTGGCCCNGGTCTGTAAACAAGCAAAGCCAGCGGGCCTGGTTCTGAAGTCTCCATTGCAATGTCAAAGTACAGCCTCCAGCGGACCTACTTGGGCCGGCCTGCCTGCCCTGTAGGGAGCAGAGGCGGCATCTGTTGTGAACCCACTTAAAGCCAAAGTGTAAAGTAAGTATAAGGCTTTGGGGACCAAGCGACAAGGAATCCTATCACTACATTTATGAAACTACAGCCGGGGAACACAGGGTGACAGGAGACACCCTTCACCCCATCCTTAGCCTATGTGTCTGTGGTCCCAGAGGGTGGTCCCCTTCCAGGCGGAGGAGGGGGCGGTCCCTGAGCAGTTAGGTCAGGCGGATTCCCAGCACCTGTTCCAGTTCTTGCCTTCGCTGCTGCACCTGAGAAAGGAGAGACCGATGGCTCAGGCCTCTGCCACTCGCAGCCTCAAGAGGGCACACAGGGCAGAGTCTCACCTTGGCAAAGATGTGCCTCCCCACTGCTTCCTGGGCCCAGGGCTGGTGGTAGAAAGCAGCTCGTCTCTCTTCCTCGGGATTTCCAATCACATCAGTGATGATCTGCAGAGAGCCAGGAGGAGAGCTAGCTGTACGGAGTGCCATTCCCACCCCTGCAAGCGGAAGCAGTGACGGGTAAAAGCCCCCCCGCCCCAGGCCTTAGCAAGGGATCAACCTCAGAAGGAGGACCACACCTTCAGGTCTCGGCGCTGGGATCGGAGCCATTCCTGGATGAAGTCCTGAGGGTCAGTGCTAAAGCTGAGCATGAAATCCCTCTGGGTCTTCAGCTGGTTGATGGACTCAATGGTCTCATGGATCTGGAGAAAGGACTGCGTGTGTCAGACTGGCACCCACTCTTAGGGAGTCCTGTCTCCAGGCCTAACCCCAAAGGACTGATCAAGATCCCATCCCAACTCAGCCTACCCACCCCCACCTTGGGTCCCTGAGTAGGCTGGGGAGGCTGGGGTCCCAAGAGGGCACACCTTGACATCAAGGGAAGCAATCTCCTGTTGATTGGTGGTAGAGGCCAGAAAATTGCTCATCTGGGCCTTGAGTGGGTCGTCTACCTCAACGTCAATGTCATAACACGCCGTTTTCTTCTGGTCATTAGGATCTACACTGTAGGCAGGACACAGGAGGGGAGGGGTCAGCACAGCTGTGTTCATCCCGCCCACCAGGGCCAAACCTGCACACGTGCTCAGGGAGCAAGAAGCCAAACCTGCTGCTTCTCTTTGGTTTCACATCAAGCCAAAAGTAAACAGTTTTTTTTTTAATGTCTTATTTTTTTGAGAGAGAGGGAGACAAAGGATCCAAAGCAGGTTCTGTGTTGTCTGTAAACTCATTAGATCATGACCTGAGCTGAAGGTGGATGCTTACCCGACTGAGCCACCTAGGCTCCCTAAGGTAAGTGGCTCTTAAAAGAGCCTTCCCGGGGGCACCTGGGTGGCTCAGTCGGGTAAGTGTCCGACTTCAGCTCAGGTCGTGATCTCACAGTTCGTGGGTTCAAACCCCACATCAGGCTCTGTGCTGACAACTAGCTCACAGCCTGACGCCTGTCTTCAGATTCTGTGTCTCCCTCTCTCTCTGACCCTCCCCTGCTCATGCTGTCTCTACCTCTCTCAAAAATAAAGAAAACATTTAAAAAAAAAAAGAGCCTTCCCAGTCCCCCCCTTCCATTTACCTAATGACATGGTTGATGACAATGGGATCTGGATGCTGCAGCAACCCAGCCAGCTTCATGGGAATCTCAGAGAAACGAAGTCGGCCACAACTGAAGATCTAGAGAGTACCAAAGGCCTGGTGATGCCTTTGAGGGCACAGAGGGCGATGGGCCACCCCAGGCTCAGTGTGGAGGATGTGGCCAAGAACTGGCGCCGCAGGGAGGTGGAGCAGTGGGCAGGGCAAGGACCAGGAGACTAGGGGAGGACGGCCACCAGCTCACCTGGCGGAAGTAACGGTTGCAATTGATGTACTCCCGCTCGTGCCCGTCCTGCAGCTGGTTGTGTTTGATATAAAGCCACAGGGCCTGCATGATGGCCGCCCTGGTCTGTGTGTGCACCCCCAGCAGCCTTGCCAGTCGGGGGTCCAACTTGTACTGGGGAGGCTGAAGATGGACAGAGGGAGTCAGGGGAGCACGGTCTTGTGAGAAACCAAAGTGAAAGGATCAGGCAAGACAGGAAGAGTTTACTGCAGAACTGGCCCTCCTCCCGCAGATGACTCCCTGGGGCCCCAGACGTTTGTCACCTGATGATCCAGCATGAGCAGGAGGGTGCACTTGACGTTGAGGTCTCCAGGCCGTTTCACCTGGAAGCCATCAGTCTCCTGGGTGGTGGGCATCCGGTGCCACTGGCAGGGAGAAGGGGAGCACACCTCCTCACCAAGGGAGCGGAGCCGGAGCACACACGCCTCGCCCTCCACGGGACCAGCGCCACTTCCTGGCCCACCCAGCATGTCAGCCCGTGCTCCCCAGGCCCCAGGGCCACTCTCACCTCCACCAGGTGGTTGTCGGGCCCATACAGTTCCTTATCCAGCTCAATGACGAGGCTCTTAAAGAATGAAGAAAACTTCCTCTTCTGTTTGCTAGGCTGGGGAATGGTAATGGGTGAGAGTTGGGAGTGTTGCTGACCTCTCAAACCTAACCTAGGCTAAGCCCCCAGAAGAGTACTATTTCAACCCTGCATCTCAGGGTGGTGGGATTCTTGGGCCCTGAAGCAAGCAAGGCGACTGGGCAAAATGAGACACTGGACACAGGGAAAGGGCTCTGGTTGCAGCTTCGCTGGCAGCCAACGAGGACTGAATTAGAAAGGGGTACCCTTCTTCAAGACACTTCACTGCCAACTGCAGGATAGTTGTAACAAGCATACAAATCCTCAAGCGCTGGCTTGGAGCTGTGACCCAGCAGTGCCCCCTCCCTCAAGCAGGACTTCTCCGGAAGTGCCCAGTGTCTGGCCCCAGTTTTAAGCCCACGCAGGCCACCTCCCCTCCAGACACTACGTCTCCCAACTCACATCATCCAGCAGTTTTCCCTCCACTCGGAGTTCCCAGGAGGCCACCTTGTCCCCTGCTGGGGTTCCCCCGGGCGTCCCTGCATTTCCTGCATTATCACCTTCTGCCTTGCTGGGACTGAAGGTATTGGAAATATAGATCCGCAGCTTTCGTTTTTGCTAAAGAGAGAAAGACACCAGCTAGAGGTGGGCCAACACGCTGGAAAACAATGCTACCCAATCTTTCTGTCTGGACCCATCCAACATCAATACTGAATGCTGCCTAGGGGCCAGGCACCTTGTTAGGGATCAGACATCAGGAGGAGGAAATCCTAGTCCCAGACTTCAAGGAACTCACAATTATGGAGGAGCCAGAGGCACTACTGACAACTCCAATACCGTGCAACTGGTGGTGTGACAGGGACACACAGCATGCTCTTGGGCAAATTGGCAGCTTCCAGCACACATTTTACACAAAACTCAAACACCCATCGTGGCCCGATGGCCCTGGCCTCTGGAAAGCTTTTAGCACTCGGGATTCTAGNCACCCAGGCGCCCCTAGATTATTACTTTTAAACCAGGGAAGTGTGTGCGTGGAGATAGGAACTTATCTATTCTCTAGTCTTGCCCTGCAAACTTGTAACCGTGATCCATAAGGTTTACATCTTAAATGACTCAGGACGCATGTACATATATAAATATCTGAAACAAAATATCATTAAACAATATTTTTACTACTATGGTAAGTACTACACTATTGTGAAGTATTATAATTTCTACTATTTCAGGCTGGTCCCAGGGCACCTGGGTGGCTCAGCTGGTTAAGGTGTCTGACTTCAGCTCGGGTCATGATCTCACAGTTCACAAGTTTGAGCCCTGTGTCAGGCTCTGTGCTGGTAGCTGGGAGCCTGGAGCCTGCTTTGGATTCTGTGTCTGTCTGTCTGTCT
>NW_027532607.1:2651197-2655449 GCF_008692635.1 Crocuta crocuta
TCCTTGCTTCTCTCAAAAAAAAAAAAAAAAAAAAAAAAAAAAAAAAAAAAAAAAAAAAAAAAACATGCTGGCCCCACCACATTAAATTGAGTTCATGCTCCACTAATGGGCTGCATCCTGCAGTATGAGAAATCACAGACCCACACTTGGCAGACCCATGCCTGAAACACAATGTCATGGGGAGGCAGAGAAGTCTGGAAAAAGACTGGCCAAGGCTGCACACACCGTCAGAGGCTTTTTGATGGCCTCTTGGATCTCCATCCGCTTTCGGGCAATGGTCTGGTCCAGCTTCCGCTCAAAAGCCAAAAGATCCATGTACGCCTGAGACTCTGGGACAAGCTCCCGAATCTATGGGAAGGGAAGAATTCATTAGTTTGTTTCAGCTGCAGTTCTAGCTCCTTGCTCTACCATCCCAGAGTTGGGGGAAACTGACTGTACCCACAGCCCGCCATCCACTGGGTAAGGCCTCCTAGGCCCCCACCCAACATACTCACTCGCTGAGGTAGAACCTTATCTGCCATCTTCCTCCTCTTTAACCTAGGGAGGACAGAAACCCATTTAAGGGGTCAATGGTCCAAACACACCCCACCTCCACTCCCCCTCCAGTCCCTACGACCCTCCCCCAGACGGAGTCTCCCTCCGTCATTAGAGCAACTTAGGACAGAAGGAACTGCTCCGTTACTGGGCAGAGTGGGAGAAACAAGATGGTCTTACCCCCGGCGCTGGGCTGGCATTTGGGGCTGGGCCTGGGGCACCAGCATGCGTTTTCGGAATGGGTCCATCATGGTGGGTGGCATGCCAGGTCGAAGTGGAGCAGATGTGCCAAACGGGGAGCCGGCAGGGGGTCCCACCTGTAAGCCAGCCATGGGCATCCGACTCCCTGGTGACATACCAGGCCGCTGGAAGAACCAAGCCAATGGGGGTGCATAGGTCAGTGGTAGAGCCCCATAGGACCCATAGCCCATTCCCTCCATCCCTCTCCTGGGCGGGGTCTGGCCCTGAGCCCTGCTTGGAGGACAGGGAACAAAGGGGAGCAGATGCCCAAGAGCAGAAATGTAAACCACACCTGCCCCGCCCCCTTCAGCCACCCTGGTGTCAGCGCCAGCAAATGGGGCCTGCCAGAGTCTGGGGTGGGCAGAAGAGTCCTGCCCGAAAGGGAATGGCCTGTGGGAGTGTTTCACAGCCCATTGCCACCTTCCAGCCCCAGCGCACAATGCCCAGCTGGCTCTCCTCTTCTGTGAGGCACTCCAGACACCCTCACGTGATCCCACCAAGCACTCCTATCTACTTCCTTCCCCAGCTGGAGACAGAAGCATGGCCTGGGGACAGTGTCACAGCCAGGTGGAAGGGTGCGGTGTGATATGAGCAGGCAAGGCCCCAACATCCACCTCCTGGCACCGGACTAGTGATGTGACTGAAGGGAAGAAGACAAGCCCATCAGGCAGGGGCACCCTAGGTGAGCAGGCCACAACAGGATGGGCTGGAGCATGTCCCAACCAGTACGGGTGGCCTCGAGTACAGTACAGAGACCATCTGGTCACCATATGGCCACTCTTCACAACCCAGAACCAGCCCCTTCTCTCCACCTCCCTACTGCCCTGCTCCCTAGCCCCAGGCCAGGAGACCCCAAGAGCAAAGCTGTGGCTCCTGTGTGGCCTATCGGAGAGCAGCTGGCACCCAGGCTCTGTTTGTGGTCCATGCACCACCCGGCGGCTGGGGCTGGAGGGTACCTAACTCAGCCCTCACAATCCCAAACTGGAGCACGGAGGGAAGATTATCCTGGGATGCAAGATCAGTCACAGGGTCACCAGGAACCCAGGTGACAGAAACGGCTTCGAAGAAGTCTGCAGAAGGATTCCCCACCAAGGTCCAGCTCCCCAGCAATTCTGGGAGTAACCCCGGCCCCCTGCCCCCACTCCATAGCTGCTGCCTGCAAGGCCTGTTTGGCAGCTCTGCCTTGCACACACTGTCCCTGGCAGCTTCACAGGGCTGGCCCCAGGGCCCAGATTATGCAACCAGCACAACTACCCCACCAAGCCAGGCTGGGAGGGGACTTGCACCAAACCAGAGAACCTCCCACCCCCAGCCCGGTATCATGGAGATGAGATTCCCGCCCCAGCCCTCACACACACTTTTTCATCTAGTGCCAAACTCATGTTCTCAACACAGAGGGTCAGACTCTTGACCAGAGGCAGAGATGGAGAAAAATGACCCAGAGATGTAGAGAAGGACAAAGGATGAGTAGGTGGGAAAAGCCATCTGGGGGAATGAAATTGAACGTGGGGGACTCTGGGGCTTCAGGAGGCCTACCACGAAGAGATTCTTCCGAGCTGCTGAAAGGCAAAGGACAGCCTGTTTCTCGCCCTTAATGAGCCATGGCCAGAGATTACAGAAAACAAACTCAGCGTGGCCACAGCTGTAAACCCAGTCTCCGGCCACGCTAGACAGATTTTCCCCACCCTGAGCCTAAGCCGGAGGGCGGAACAACTGGAGGAGTGGGACCTGCAGAGAGTGAGCCAGGGCCCTGAGGTCCCCATGAAGCCACTCACTAGGACTTTCACAAAACCTCCTCGGCACCGCCCATCCCTCCTAGGCAGGTGCTCTTGTAGCAGGAAGTCCCCAGTCCAGGCTGCGGCAGCAGGGCCTGGAACAGGCCCCTCCCAGACATCTGCTCCAGACTTCCAGGAGCAGGGCCCCAGGCTTCTCCCAAGAGGGAGAAGAGGCCCAGGGGAAGGTAGCTTACAGCTCAAGTCCCAGCTTGGTCTTGCCAAGCTCCACACCTGCTCTTTGAAGGTAGCTCCTCTTCAAAATAAAAAACCCAAGTGTTAAAAAAAAAAATTCCCAGGTCAGGCCTCTCAGGTTCTGTTAGTGCCCCGCCTGCAGTTGAGCAAGGTAGGCCTGGCTCAGTGCCCTGAACCTCGGAAGTGTGCGACAACAGCCTCTCCCTAGCCCAGCACCAGCTCACATCTTAAGTGTGACTCTACTTCCACCACCCAGGAAAGGAGCAGCACGTGGCTGGGCCTGATGCTGCCATCTCCAGAGAGTACACACCGCCCTGCCTCAAAGCCTGTGGCCCTGGGGCTCCTGGTGGCTGGGCCTAAGAGAAGAACATACCCCTCTCTAAGTAGAAAATATTTTGAACTCGGGAGTAAATCCAACAATCTGTGTTTCTTTGGGTTTTGTTTTTCCTTAAGCTTCTCCATTGAGTATGATCCACAGCCAGAACTCCTTCCACTGTGTGGAGGGAGGTGGGTCATCACTTTCCTTCTTTCAATAGGCTCCCCTACTTGCCCAACTTGGGCCCTGAAACCCTTGCTCTTCTAGTTCACCCCATGTGCTCCAATAAGGAACCCTCTTGCGCCTCAGATCTCAAGTCCCATCTCCTGGAGTCACACAACTGGACTTGGAAAGAGGCCAAGCAAGAGCTTCCTTAAACTCAGCCAGAGTAAGCTGGGTCCTCCCTCTCCCTTTCTGCCTCTAATGCCCCTCTCTGGAAGAGGAGGAGGTGATAAAAAGCTGGTGGACTAGAAAGCCTGGGGAAAGCAGAGGCTCAGTGCCTTCCCCTTGGTCCCCAGCCTTAGTAGCCTGGGACAACCCAGCCAGCCAGCCAGAACTTGCCACTGGCCCCAGTCCACTCCCTACGTATGGTTGTGGAATTCATCCTCAGGGACTTTCCCCAGGCCACAGTGCCCATGGGTTTCCAGCAGAGGAAACTGGAGAAGCTCCTATCTGTTCCTCAGACCCTTCTCAGGCCAAAGGCCCACAAGGAGGCTCCAAGCCCAGCCCTCAGCTAGCTGGCCCAAGGGCAGCAACACCTTGGAGCCATGAATCCCCATGTGGGAAAGCAAAATGAGAGTGCTTGGGACCAGATCTATCTCTGTCAATACCCAGACCCTTTTTCTTTACAGGGAGGAGTGAGAATGAGGAGTTAAAGGGAAAAGTCACTATCCTCGGTTAAGCATCTCTTTAGAAAGTGAGGACCCAAGGCTCATGGGTAGGGACGAATGCACATCCTACTCTATGAAGATCCATTTTTTGAGCCTCTACCTAGAGATATGAGAAAGGAACAGAGTTAAGCCCCAGCTTCCTAGGGAGATTAGCAAAGAAGCCAGTGCCAAATGCTAGGGTACACAGGTTGGGTAGAATATGGCATTGTTAGAACATAAAGGCTAAATTAAAGTGGAGAGGGAGTAGGGAAAGGATAGGCACAACTCCTAAGCATTCTGGGGTAACAAGAAACAATGGACTGGGG
>NW_027532607.1:2655532-2686298 GCF_008692635.1 Crocuta crocuta
CTTGATGTGCAGCACCAGCAGGGTCCTCATACTGTATGAGTTCCTCATACACTGACCCTAAGGATGGAGTCTCTGCCTCTCAATGGCCTTTGAAGCTGCAAACTGAGAAGCTCTCTCTTTGAAGCCAAACTCCAAAGGAGTCAGGACAAAACTCTGAACAACTCTCACAGGCTCCTCCAGCCCCAGACCAGTAGGGCTCAGTGGAGCCTCTCTGCTCCTGCAGACTAATCAACTCCTGGACACTATGACACCAGGCAGATAGCCAAAAAGAGAGTCTGCCCAGAATAGGCTGGGCTTTTCGCCTTCCTCAGGCCTGGCCACCACCGTCTCTGGTCGAACCCAGAACTATCCCTTGCAAGGGTTGCTGGGCCTGACCGGGAGTAGACCCTGCCTGGCACAGACTGGAATCCCCTTGCTCTATCTTCTACTTCCCATGTCTGGGAAGCCAGGCCCTTCTTCCTCCTCATCAGCAGCTGGGAACCATCACAGACACGCTAGAACTCTGCCAGTTCCCAACTAGAAAAAACAAAACAAAACAGGACAGACTTAGGAGTGGGACCAGGGCCAATGCAGGGTAACCCTGGTTTCTCAGTGAGGGCCCTTTTGAAAAACTTTCTCAGCACGTCCCAGAATCCCCTACCCTACGATCTACACTAGAATTCTCAACCCAGTCGCCCACAACTCACTAGCTCCAACTCCTCCATCTCTGTTACTCAGAATCCCAGTTCCAAAAAAGCCTCCAGGCCCTTTCAACCGCTCCAAACCCTCCACCCCAGAGTCGTTTTTACCCTCTCCCCCAACTGCCCCACCACCCGGCCTTGCCCTCCACCCCGTCCCGTGCACTCCGCGCGCCGGGCCCCAGTGCCCTCAGTCCAGTCGGCTTCCCCGAGGCCCTCAATCCAAGCCCCGTCGTTCCATGCCCCGGGCGCGCTCTCGGCGGCGCCCGCGCATCAGCGCTCCTCACCTGGTACTGCGCCGCGGGGCCCGCGGGGCCCATGGGGCGGAAGGCGGCGGCCCCAGGGCCCCCCACGCCTCCAGCCGGCCCTGGCCCTCTGAGCGCCGGTCCCGGCAGCATGCCGGATCCCGCTGGCGGAGGCGGCGCTCCCAGAGCCGCAGCAGNGCGGAGGCAGCGGGAACCCGCCCGCGACACGGCCCGACATCTCTCCGTCCCGTCCGGCGGTGTCGCGATCCGGGCTCCAGGCTCCGTGTCGAGTCCGCTCCGCGATCCGTGCTCCGGGACTTTCGATCTAAATTCCGGGTTCTGGGGTTTGTTGATCCGGGTTCCGGGATTTCCTAGTCCAAGTTCTCGAGTTCCCCACAGACCCAGTTTGGGGCAGGGCCGATCCCGATTCCGGTCCTGCCCGGGGAATTCCGGATCCGGGATCTGCTGCAGGCCCGCCTGCAGCCCGCGGCCTCCGGAGGTTTGGCCGGCAGAGTCCAGTTACCCAGAGGCGGCAACTAACTCCCTTCCCCGCCCAAACCAGCCCAGCGCTAGGCCCCGCCTATACACCGCAGTCCAATGCCAGGATGCCTCCTCAAATCCCGCCCCTCGCGAGACCCGCCCCTGACGGGCACCGCCCCTAACCGTCAGCCCCAGAGCCACGCCCACACCCCGAAGACCGCCGGAGAGGCGGAGGCGGAAAGCTGCGCAGGAAGCAGTGTGCAAGGCGCGGAGTCAGAGGTCGAGGGTCACTTAGGGTTTCAACCGCGAATGGGTAGTTGCTGGGCACTGCCAGGTGTAGCTGACTCCCCGAGGTACCTAGCTACACTCTCTGAAAATAGTTTTCTCGAGTCTTTCTACATTTTCAGCATTAAAGACAACATAGAGCTGTTCTCTGTGGCAGAAGAGCCTCCAACTTGACTTTGTTTAAAAGCCCATCTTGGGGGCTTCTGGGTGGCTCAGTTGGTTAAGCATCCGACTTCGGCTCAGGGCGTGATCTCACGGTTTGTGGGTTCGAGGCCCCGCGTCGGTCTCTGTGCTGACAGCTAGCTCAGAGCCTGGAGGCTGCTTAAGTTTCTATGTCTCCCTCTCTCTCTGGCTTTCTCTGCTCATGCTGGCTCGCTGGCTCTCTGTCTCTCTCTCAGAAATAAAACATTTTTAAAAATTGAAAAAAAAAAAAGAAAGCCCATCCTGCTGGCTCAGAGCTGCCAAGGGATATCAGCTGCCCCAGACCCGATCCAGCTGTGTGAAGGGTTGGCTTGGCCAAGCGCCCGAGTTCTTTTTGCATATTTTTAACGTGGCTCTGCCTCGCTTTAAGGAAGCTTAGTACTTTACTCCATAGGAAATGTTTCTAGGGGGAGGAATTTTGCATTATGAGAAACCTCCTTCTCCTTGTAGTTAAATAAGGTTTTTCTCTGGGATTAATAGTACTTAATTGAAAAATAACTCAATGCCTTTTCAGAAGCCACTGTCCTATACCATAAAGTATTAAAGTGCTTCAGCCGTGTCAGAGAGCCTACCTTCTGGTCATCTGGGATTTTCTCCTCGTGATACAGACTAGTGCTTCTTAAGCTTTAATGAGCAAAAGAAACATCTGGGGCTCTTGTTAAAAATGCAGATTATGATTCAGTAGGCTTGGGGTCTGGGACAGGACTTAAGCTTCTGCATTTCTCACAAGCTCCAAAAGCAATGTTGTTGCTACTCAGACAACAATTTTGAGTAGCCAAGGTAGATTTTCACTATTTAAATTCTCTGCTTTGTTTTCATCCCCAACCAAGTCTTGCATCAGAGCACCCCAGATCCTGTTTATAGTACAGTCCTCCACTCTTTTTAGAAATCAGTTCTGCTCACCTGGACTTGCTGGTATCTTTCCTCCAGTGACGAACGCTGCTCTGCTGTTGCTTTCCTGCCTCTTGGTCTTCTCAGAGATCACACTCCTCTTTCTGCCTAACGTGGGTTAACTGCCATTCTCAGAACAGACCACTGGAATTGTTACAGTCATTGAGTCGGGCCCCTCCCCACCCCTGTAAAGTGGGTACAAAATTCATGATAATGTAATTAGTACCCATTTCAAGGCTTTCAAGCTTGTTCAAGGAGTTTGAGGGAGTAGTGGGGGCAAATCCCCTGGGGAGCTTTTCCAAACTATCTCTTCTAGCCCCTCCCCCTAAACAACACACAGACACAATTCAATGGCTTCCAGTATTATATTTTAAGAATAAGCCTCCCAGAGATGACTGGGTGGCTCAGTCGGTTAAGCAACAGACTTCGGCTCAGGTCATTATATCTTGGGTCATGAGTTCGAGTCGTGCATTGGGCTCTGCACTAAGGGCATGGAGCCTGCTTGGGATTCTCTCTCTCTCCCTCTCTCTCTGCCCCTTTCCCTTGCACACTTGCATGCTCTCTCTCTCTCTCTCAAAATAAATAAACTTAAAAAAAATAAGCCTCCCAGTATTATACACCTGAAACTAATAGAACACTGTATGTTAATTATACTGGAATGTAAATTTACAGAAACATAATAGGATAAGCCTCCCAGATGATTCTGATACAAGCTGCCTTGTAGAGAACCTTTACACTAGAAAAGAGACAAGCTAATGGAGCGCCTGGTTGGCTCAGTCGGTTGAGCGTCCAACTTCGGCTCAGGTCATGAGCTCACGGTTCAGCAGGTTCGAGCCCCGCGTTGGGCTCTGTGCTGACAGCTAGCTCAGAGCCTGGAGCCTGCTTCAGATTCTGTATCTCCCTCTCTCTCTGAACTTCCCCTGCTCATACTGTCTCTCTCTCTCTCTCTCTCAGAAATCAATAAAAAACATTAAAAATTTTTATGAAAAAAGAAAACAGACAAGCTAATAAGTGCATTTAAAAAAGAGATAAGGGGGGCGCCTGGGTGGCTTAGTCGGTTAAGCGTCCGACTTTCGCTTAGGTCATGATCTTGCGGTTCGTGGGTTCGAGCCCCGCGTCGGGGTCTGTGCTGACTGCCAGCTCAGAGCCTGGAGCCTATTTCAGAATCTGTATCTCCCTCTCTCTCTGACCCTCCCCTGCTCATGCTGTCTCTCTCTCTCTCCTAGAAATAAATAAAAAATATTAAAAAAAAAAAAAGAGAGAGATAAGGGCCAGCTGGCTGGCTTAGTCGGTAGAACATGCGACTTGATCTTGGGTAGTGATTTTGAGCCTTGTCTTGGGTGTAAAGATAACTTAAAAAATAAAATCGGGAGGTGGGGCATCTGGGTAGCTCAGTGGGCCGAGCACCCAACTCCTGATTTTGGCTCGGGTCATGATCCCAGGGTCATGGCATCCTCTGTGAGCATAGAGCCAGCTTGGGATTCATTTTCTCTCTCTCTCCACCCCCCCACCCCTCCCCCACACTCTCCCTAAAATTTTTTTTCAATGGTTTTATTTATTTTTGAGAGTGAGGAGAGCATGAGTCGGGTAGGGGCAAGAGAGAGGAGGGGTCAGAGGATCAGAAACCGGCTCTGCGCTGACAGCAGAGATCCCAATGCAGGTCTCAAACTCACCAACTGTGAGATCATGACCTGAGCTGAAGTCGGACACTTGACTAACCCACCTAGGTGCCCCTCTCTCCCTAGAAATTCTTTAAGTAAAAAAATCAAATAAAATCTTGGGGCACCTGGGTGGCTCAGTTGGTTAAGCGTCCAACTCTTGATTTCGGCTCAGGTCATCATCTCACGTTTCGTGGGATGGAGCCCTGTGTCAGGCTCTGCACTGACAGCAGAGCCTGTTTGGGATTCTCTCTCTTCCCCCCTCTCTCTGCCCCTCCTTGCTGTCTCTCTCTCTCTCTCTCAAATAAATAACTAAAATAAAGTCTTAAACAATAAAAATTTTGTAATTTAAAAAAAGACAAAACAGTTCAGTGTAATTCAGGTCCTCTTGAACCCTCCCTAGCTCCCCATTGCTCTTAGGTTGAATATCATACTCCCTTCTCATGACGTGTAAGGTTCTGCAAGCCTTGCTCCTGCTTACCTCCTTGGGCTTGTTTTAAATTACTGCCTTTGGCTTTCTAAGAGTCAGTCCAGAAGTTCTCCGGGCAATTTTTCAAACTGCTAAGCCCCTTCCAACCCCAGAGCCTCTCTACTTCCAGTCCTTTGTTACCTTTTCCACTCTCTCCCTTTACTTTATTTCCTACCAAGCAATTATCACAATATGTAATTGCTTGCTTATGTGTGAACTAGTTTACTGTCTGAACTGGCTCCTTCGCCAAAATACAAATTCTTTGAAGGTGGAAACTCTTTCTCTTTTCTCATTTTCTTTTTTTTTTTGTTTGTTTTTGTTTTGTTTTGCTATTGAGGTGAGATTCACATAATGTAAAATTAACCCTTTGAAAGCAAACAGTTCATTGGCATTTAGTATGTTCACAGTGGTGTACAACCAACACCTCTACCTAGTTCTAAAACATTTTGATCACTCCAAAAAAAAAAAAAATCCATACCCATTAAGCAGTTGCTTATTCTCCTCTTCTCCTATCCCCTAGTACCCACCAATCTGCATTGTTTCTATGGATTTACCTATTCTGATTATTCATATAAATGGAATAATATAACATGTGACTTTTGTGCCTGGCTTTTTTCATTTAGCATAATGTTTTCAAGGTTTGTGCATGCTGTGGTATGTACCAGTACTTCATTTCTATTTCTGGCTGAATAATATTCCATTGTATGTATATGCCATAATTTGCTTACCCATTTGTCTATTGATAGACATTTAGGTTGTCTTCATCTCTTAGTTATTGTAAGTAATGCTGCTGTGAATGTGCATGTACATGTATTTGAGTACCTGTTTTCAATAATTTGGGGTATATATTGTGTTACTCTTAATCATTGTCATAACCTAATTAATATATGTGCTTAAACAAGTGAATGATCTTTAAGTGTAGTGAGAGAGAATGATAAACAATATCAATAATGAGTTAATTGCTATGATAAAATATCCTCAAGGTGTTGGGGGGGAAACAGGATATGTAAGTCATGGTAAGGATAAAGATTTCCAATTCATTAAGCAGAGATTAGCTGACACTTGTTAAGTACTTACCACATGTATTACTTCTTTTAACCTTTATAATGCATATGAGGTAAATATTCATTTTACCTCTATTTTAGAAATCAAGGCAGAGGGATTCAGTTACTTCCCCTACTTTCACTGTGATCATGCTAGGATTCAAACCTGGTTTTGATCTGGCTCTGGAATCCAAAATCCAGGCACTTAACTACTATCTATGACTTCTTGTTTGTAGCTGTTATTTCTCTATTATTACCTCTGGTCTGTTATTACTCGCATAGAAAGTTTTCAAACTGAAGAGCAAGTGCTATGGGGACTCAGAAAAAAGGCTAATTGGTAGGACCTGATTAATTAGGTGTCCTGAAGAATTTGGTTTGAAGGAGATACTACTGATGGTCACCCAATAGGCAAATGGGATTTGATACATCACTAGGGGCAATTCAAGACCTTGTGAAAGAGAGTACCAAGTTAATGCTCAAGAATCAAGAGTGGGGGGGGGGGGGAGACCATTCCTCCTGCCACCCTCATAGGACCTATCTAACAGTGTAGCCAATTATAGGACTTGCGGTCACGGAGACAGCGTGCCCACGCCTTTATTCCACTTGGAATGCCTTTTTTCTCTTCCTCTCTTCTTCCCTTGATACTTATTCTGCTCACTGACCACTTTTCAGAACTTCATTCTGACACATTTTACGGTTTCAGAAGAGGGACTTTCCTATAACCTCTGACCTTGTTGCATCTACAGACACTCAGAGACTTAATGGAACTAAACTGTTTAACTTTTTAAAGTATTTTAAAAGTATTTAATAAACCCGAACCAGAGGGACAATTCCCAGCTTCCTGACCCAGCTGTTTGGTGGACAAAATAGCTGCCAAAGAGTTCATGGGAGAAAGGCCCTTGGAGCAAGGTGGCCCAGTCCTTCTGCGACAGCAGGGTAGCAAAAGATCACTCCTTGGTATGACGGCCCACAGCAGGTTGGAATTTCAGAAGAAGGAGTGCGGATAGTCAGGTCATGGTGGAAAATACTTACCACAATGGCAGCACTCCTGGGAATGTACCAGGAGCCTGTCTGAGATGGAACCCCAAGCAGCTGACGCATCCATTTTCCATTTGTGGTGGTGACGCAGGCCTGGGGCACCGCGCAGTCAGAGCAGCAGAAGTACTGGATGGCAAAGCAGCAGATGCTGTGTTCACCATCTAAGAAACACTCATTGAGCAGCTTCTCTGTGCCAGTCACTGACATCTTCTAGTAAAGAAGGTAAATGCATAAACAGATTGTTTCTCCACATGACAACTGCAAAGATAAAGGTATTCATAAGGTACCATGGGGAAATCTTTAATGAAGGAAAGGGATTAAGTGAGGACTTCTTGGAGGATGTTATGTAAAAAAGCCTATGAATGAGTCAGGCAAAAATAACAGAATAAGGCTCAGAGGCGTGAAACAGTACAGGGTGAAGAGAATCAGAATCGATTTTGTCAGATCATCAAGTGTACAAAAGTTCCTCCTCCACACACACAATGAAGTCACAGATGCATATTTTCATAGTCCACACACTTTGGCAGGTAAAACTCAAAAGTAGTGTCTTCCAATAGTGGGAGTAGATACCAGGATTCAAGAAGTGATTTCAGGTCTCCAACCCAGGTGACACTCTGGGAATCTCTGGACCCAAGGCCTGGGGCATGATTCTACCATTTGTTCTGTCCCCATGCAAGGTAGACGTTTATGGTGCATTGAGAGGCCTGGGTGGTGCTGTGGTCTGAGTCCCACAGTCTCCCAGTCACTTCCCAGACCCTCTCAGAGGTGACCTTCTGGCTCTTGAATTTGGACCCAGAGCTCCTGGTATGACTGGAAAACAGACCAGTAAGACAGAGGAAAGATAAGGCAAAGATCTTCACTGGGATCTCTGACTTCTCCTCCCTCTGCTCTGGTCCTCTGCAGTTCTATCCTTAGCTCTTTTCTCTATACATGACCTACCCAGACATACTCATCTATTCCCATCCCATCAGTTACTGCCTACTTTCTGATGAGCCTAAATATCTAACTCCAATCACCACCTCTCTCCTGAGATTCAGATCAGTATTTCCAATTCATTGCTAAATGCTCCATAGGTCATGTAAACCCGTCTGTCCGAAATCAAGGTCTCATTGTCTTCCTTCCCAGTCTCCTCTCCTGTATCTATCTTTTTTTTTTTAATGTTTTATTTATTTTTGAGAGATGGAGAGAGACAGAGTGTGAGAGGGGGAGGGGCAGAGAGAGAGGAAGACACAGAATCTGAAGCAGGCTCCAGGCTCTGAGCTACCAGCACAGAGCCCGATGCGGGGCTCGAACCCACAGACTGTGAGATCATGACCTGAGCCAAAGTCGGATGCCCAACCGACTGAGCCACCCAGGCGCCCCCTGTATCTATCCTGATACAGGGCATGAGGACATGGCAAAGGGCCAGTCCTACCTTGCTAAGACATTCAAACTGGTCTTGTAGGCAGATGAAAGCCAAAGATGGGGTGACCCAACCAGATGTCCAGGACACCTGCCATCAAAAGCAAAGAGGTGAATAGAGAAAGCCTTAAGGACCTTCGTTGTGCTCTCTTGAAATCACTTTTCACTCCTCCCTTTCTTGCTCCCCTTCAGTCATCAAGTTCTGTTGGTCTTACCTCCCAAATCTTTTTTGGCTATATCCTACCCACCTAGGTCAGGTCCTCAGCATCTCTTCCATAACCCACCCAACTAGTTTCTCTGCTAACAGACCATCCCACTCTATCCCTCCTGGCAATTTTACCCCAAGGCAGCAAATCTGATCACATCCCTCCATTTTCCCATTATCTGTGTGCCCTCCATTCCAATCAGCGTTAGGCTTTAAGCCCACTGGAGTGGGCTTCTTAGAGCTGTTGTGGCGACCGGAGAGTGAGAAGGGAAGGCAGCACTGGGAGATCCTCTCTTGTGTCACCCCTACCTCTCCTCGCTTCAACAAGTTCAGCTTTGTTTTATATATTGAGTGACCTTGCAAGATTCTTTGGCAGAAAGGTTTCCACAGCTCTAAAAAGTTTAAAAGGCAAGGGCTTGCAGGAGAATCTAAACTTTTCAGCATGGCATAACTGGCTTTTATCTGTCCTCCTCTTACCTCCAGAGCTTTATTTTCCACCAACATCCCAACTGAACTTGCCCTTCCCTGAACACACCAAGATCTTTCACGCTGTAATTCTTGTGCCTATGACGTCACTAGGAATGTAAGCTCCTCCAAGGCTGGGGCTTTGTTTGCTGCTGTCCCCACTACCTAGAACAATACCTGGCACAAAGTTAAGTACTCAATTCGCATTGATTAAATCAATAAGTGTTTCTCCCCAGTTCTCTGCTATGCAAGTGTCTGTTTATTCTTCAAGGCCAACTCAAATGTCACTGCCTCTGGAAGTTTCCATGACTTTCTATCCCTACCTTCTAACTACCATCATCAATTTGTTGTTTTGTTTTCCATAACACTCGCCGAAATTTCTGTTAAGAGTACTCATCATATTGTGCTGTGGCTTTTGTTTAGGGCTCTGCCTCCATCCACACCCCACTCCAGTGTGAACTCTAAGAGGGCAAGGACAGTGCAGAAACAATGCCTGCTCAGGAAGTAGCTCTGATAAAAGTTACCTCCACTTCCCCACCCCAGAACTCTCTGTTCCAAGTCAGTCCTGATCAGGAGTTAACCCATCAGGGCAGAAGGTTAAAACCAGCTTAGCTCTTAACAGTTCACTTTGGCTCCCAAAATTTCTCAAGCTTTTTGCTCTTATTTTCTTAGACTTTACTGATTAGTGACCTTCCACCTGGATTCTTGGAATTTTCTTTATTTACTCTTAGCTCAGATCTTATCCTCACCTTGACTCTGATGGGCTGGTCAAGGCTGATTCACTTAGTACTAACTACTCCTGATTTTAACCCTTAACTTATCTGTTCTTCTAATTCTGGTTAAGACTATACTGATCCTACTTAACCATTTAGCTTCTATAAACAAGATGCCTCTGAGCTGGGAATTGACAGCCCCAGGAATAAAAAAAAAAAAACCAAGCAAGGGAGAAAAAGTCTTGAAGGATCAGGGAAGTAGAAAATTTGGGGAGCCCAGAAACCAAGTAAAGCAGTCAAAAGGAAGGTGCCACTTCAGAAGAGGATGTCCCTCTAGCTGCAGTTTCTCCTCTTTTGTCAGGTGCAAACACACTACTACTATAACCCAGGGCCACAGTCATGACCAACTACCTGGGCCAAAGCAATTATCTATTTGAAGGACCAGCTTCTCTACTTCCCTAGGAAAGCACCATCCACATAAAGAAATGGGTCAACTGGAGCAAGCCCATTTGCCAAAATTCAATTCACTGACCAATTTATAAAATAGCCATAGTTGTTTACAAACCTTTTTTTATATGATACAGCTATTTTTATTAGATGGGATTATATTCACAGCCTTTAAAATGTTAAAACTGGGGCGCCTGGGTGGCTTAGTCGATTAAGCGTCTGACTTTCGCTTAGGTCATGATCTCGCGGTTCGTGGGTTCGAGCCCCGCGTCGGGCTCTGTGCTGACTGCCAGCTCAGAGCCTTGAGCCTGTTTCAAAGTCTGTGACTCCCTCTCTCTGGCCCTCCCCTGCTCACGCTGTCTCTCTCTCTCTCTCTCTCTCCTAGAAATAAATAAAACATTTAAAAAAAATAAAATGTTAAAATTTAAGATTTCAACTGAAGAAATCAACGTTAAGGTTGATACACCATTCAGGAATTGGGAAAAAGACAATAAAAATGTAAGCATATGACAAAATAGAAAACGACGTTCAAATGCACCTCTCCTAAAAACAAGCAGCTGAAAAACTCCCGCTCAGCATACAACGAACAGGGATTTTGGTTTCTAGAAAGGGGTGATTATGATGATTTGGTATCACTATGCAGGAATATGTTAACATAAGTGAGCAAAACCATTCGAAGCCATAAAAGAGAAATGAGGGTAGCCTGAAGGGGTTACTCTGATAGGTCTTACCAACTAGCTGCAAATAAAGCCTGGTAGTTTTAGGGAGGAGTCGTCAGGAAAGGCCTTTCTGCGATCACAAAAGGAAAACTGACTACCATTTATGGAAAACCGATATAGTGTCAAAAACAATGGCAGGCACTTTCAAATACATAAACTAAATATCATTCCTTTTAACGGAAGAGGAACTAGGAGTTATGTAACTTTCCCATAGTCCCAAAGTTAGTAAGACATCGCAGAGGAATTCATAGACGGGTTTGTTCGGCCCCAAAGCTCCTATTCCACGTGACATTCTCCCTCAAACTGTCAGGATGGAAGACGACAAAGCATTGCTACAACTGGGGTTCAAGAAAGGCAGCTGCTCTTCTTGGGACAAGAAGTCGCTCACTCATAATCTAAAAGAAATAAACCCTCTTCCATAAAATACAGGTAATAATAGCACCTCCCTCAAAGGAGTTACAGTCTAAAATCTAACACACAATCTAAAATCCTATTTAACTTGTAACAGGGAATGCACGTGATAATTGGTCCCCTGAAAACTCCCAAATCCTCAAATTTCACTGTACCAAGGAGCTCAGGCCATGGCCACGGTCAGACAAGGACACAACAGGATGCCCATGAGAATGGCCCGATCTGGGGGCCGGAAAAGTGTTCTGAGAAACGACCCTCCGAAGATTTTTGACATGAAAGTGGAGGAAAGGGGACCGGGGTGGAGGCACACAACGGAGGACTCACCCCCTTTTTTACGGCTACTGATAGCTGCTGGGCGGGGGAGCAAGAGCCCAGGCACGTTTGGTAGGAAGTGAGGAAGGGAATGCTCGCTTACTCAAGCGTGTTACTTGTATGTGGAGAAACGAGGGTGTGCAAAAAGGTCTTTTCGGGTATTGGCAAAAAGTCCCTTGGAGCCCATCTCCCAGGCCACTCAGGAAGAGTCGAGAGCGACGCCAAATAGATTTTTGAGCAACCGAGGAACCGACACCAGCGCCAAACGGTGCGGCCCAAGGAGGGAACGTGGCTGCGCACGCAGCCGGCTCCCGCGCGCGACTTCTCACGTCTTCAGGCCGCACCACATAACGAATAGGCACAGGGGTGGACCACCCTTTGTTTTTCTTACAGCGCCATCATTTGCTACAACAACCCTTTCTCTTTTGTGTTCACTCCGTTTTGCTTGGTAGCTATCATCTTGGATCAAACATGCGCTCTCTACCAAGCGAGACACCGGCTTCTCTACCTTCATTTTCCCCGCAAACCCTTCCTGTGATTTTAGCTTCCTGGCCCGCCCCACTGGCCTCGGCCAACCCTCGCTAAGCTTCCGGGTGGACGTCACGAGTATCTAGGCAGATCAGGAACTCCTCCGGCCAGGCGCTCTCGCGCGCGCCCCCGCCTGGCTCTGCCTACCAAACGGTCTGAGCGCGTGGTAGGTTTCTGAGAACCGCGCGGGCGAGGCCGCGGAGCGGGCGAGGCTACCCGAGGAGTGACAGGAGCGGCGAGGAGCGACCCTCAGTGAGGATTTAGGTCTTACTTTGTGTGCTTAGGTTCATGCCGGGGTCTCCTCCCGGCTTTTCCGTCAAACCTGTGGAAGTCCGACCTCGTGTGATGGGCTTTGCCTTGTCACGTGGCAGTGGGCCGGAAACCCAGAGGGACACTCTCTGGAGTGGGTTTTTTCACATACCTTTAGCGTTTTCAATACCATCTGCCCCTAAAGGCCCTCCGGGTCTGTTGGGCCGACAGCGTGAGAGCCACACTGTGTGCACGCAAGACGGGAGACACCTTCCGAGCAGGAACGGGCGACGCGCTCCGCGTCCGAGCGCCGGACTCAGGCCCGCCCTAGAGTATCTGTAGCAGTGGTGTCTGGTCAAGGTGTGGAGGCCCTGCCCGGCCGGGCACNAGGTGCGGCGTCCCGAAAGCAGTAGTGTGAGGGGTCGCCGGCTGAGGCCTGGGCACTGAGCGCGAGGGACACGGGGGTGCTCGTGTGGGCCCCGGATCGCGAACGTCCGCACACCTGGGGGGAGTGTTCCGAGAGCAGGAAGCGAATTCCAGGGAATTCGAGGAAGACCATGCAGAGGGTGGGATGTGACCCCCGGATGTATGAGAAACTGCAGGACCCCTTGGGAGAGCCCCAGACTTGGACGGGAAGCCCAGGTGGGCTTACAGCCAAAGCCATCCCAAGGGCTTGTCCGGGTGTGCGGCCCTCCCCTCACCTGCCTGCGCTCTCCCTGCAACCCCTTAGTGGCTGGATTAGAGGCCTAGGATTTCAGACACTTGAAACCTTTCATTTGGGATATAATACTACAGAGCAAGTAAGCCAAAGGAATTAAAAAAGATTTAAAATTTCATTTACCCCTTAGAGATGCTGCTTGCGTTCTTCCTAAAATAATGAATAAAAAACGTCATGTTTCAGTACCTGATCATAACATGCCATGTGAATCCAAGGATGAACTCTTTTTTTTTTTTTTTTTTAATGTTTATCTGTTTTTGAGAGAGAAAGAGAGAATGCAAGCAGGGGAGGCGCAGAGAGAGAGAGAGGGAGGGAGAGAGGGAGACACAGAACCCAAGGCAGGCTCCAGGCTCTGAGCTGTCAGCACAGAGACTGACCTGGGGCTCAAACTGACCAGCCCCGAGATCATGACCCAAACGGAAGTCCCACACTTAACCGACTGAGCAATCCAGGCACCCCCAAGGATGAACTCTTAGAGCTTTGGGGATAGTTGGGCGGGGAGAGGGCACTTGAAACAACATAGAACAAAGTATTGTCAGTATCTGAGAATGAAAACAAAAAGAATCAGCACGCACACACCCCCTCCTTTTCTTATCTCTATGTGACATGTACTAGTGGCAACCACAAGGGAAAACCACCTGGCTTGGCATAGAGATCAAAGATGGGAAACCTTTTTTAGCTAAGGCTCTAGGAGAATATAATATGTACGATTAATTCACAGCAAGATTAGAGAAAGGTACCATCAGCAAGCTAAAGAGAGATGAATAATACAGGAGCTCTTGGATTAACCTCTATACAGGATTGTTTGTGGACTGGTGGCCCCATCAAAGCACAGATAATCTAGAGCCACTGAATATAAAGAAAGCAGTGAAGTAGTAAGTAAGTGCCCAGCAGTAAAGATGCCTGGGTTTGAATGCTGGCTGCACCCCTTAATTAGTTGTGTGATTTGGGTTAGGTTACTTTACCTCTTTTAGTCTCCATCCCCTCATCTGTAAAACTGGCAATTATCATAAGATTGCTAGGAGATAACTAAAGTAAACCAGTCAGTGTTGTGCCTGGAACACAGTACTGTATATAGTTACTAAATGTTAGAAGTTATTAGATAAGATGTGATTGAGAGAGTCAGTGAAGTAAGATACAGATCAGTAGTAAGTGCCTAGCTTGGAGTGGATGTTAGGAAGAGAACACTTTTACCTCAAGGAATTCAGCAGTAAATTGGGAGTCTACAGTGTCCAATGTGATATTTTTAAAAAGTTATATAGCTAAATGAATGTCATGCATGCCCTTCCAACAGTGGGGATGCCATTTTCCTCTACCCTTTCCTTGACATTTTCAAAAATAATAGCAGATATGAATAATTGATATTTTCTAAATATTATGTAAGATGTGAAAAAAATAGAACATGCTATTTTATTAATCTGTAACATACACTTTTAAGTAAAACAAGTATGTTTAGTATGCAAACACAACCTGTAGCCCCCATTTCCAACCAGTCAGAGACCCTCTGAATATCCTCTGTATAGAAATTCTGCAGTCACCAGTGCCTTCAAGCCCTCTTGTATCTCCCTTAGATTACTGCAGTCACCTTCTGGACCTTCAGATTATGACACTGACACTCTGCCCGCTGTGCTAAGAAGGCACCTGACTGCAGTCACCTTCTAACAGATCTCGTGGCCATCAGTCTTTTCTTCATCTTTCTTTTTCCACACACTGCCATTGTCATCTTGAAAAATAAAGCTGATTATCTCACCCCTGTGCACCCCCCGCCCCCTGCTTTAAAAGCCCTTTAAATTCCTGCTTGCTGACCCAATTGTATACCTACTTTATCCCACAATTCTTTCCCCTGTAAGCTACCCTCTATCCATATTGAACTTGAATTTTCTAAAATAGGTCTGACCTGACCGCCTCTCCATATCACCTCACCTCTTAATAAACTTTCAGTCATAATAGAAAACCCAGTTCAAAGGACACCTGAGAAACCTCAGCTCCTGTAGACAGAAGTAATGATTCCCTCCTCAATGCTCCTTGATCAGTTTATCATTATCAGCAGCATCAGCACCAGAGGCACTATCACCATCATCACTAACTTACTGAAGTCTTATGTGCCAGGAGTTGGGCTAAACAGTTGGCTTGAAATTAGTCATTTAATTCTCACTTTACTCTCCTGCAGTTTTTATAGTAGCATTTGTCAATAATGTTATTTTTATTTACATTTTTCTTTCCCACTAACTTCCAGGAATTCCTGTTGTCATGGTGCAAATCTTGGTAAACTTCAGGACCTTACTAAGATCCTGGAATATTGTAGGTGCTCAATAATTGTTTGCTGAAATAATGTATGCATATAAGCAATTCCCCTTAGGGCTTTTGTACTTTTTCAAAAAGCTGTTATTACTTAAAACTCTTATTTTGAAATTCCTTCAAAGTCTGGGGTACTATGGGAATATCTTCAATGATAGGAGATCTTCCTTGGAAAGAGATGTTAAGGCATTCAGAGTTAAGTCTGGTCAATAAGGTCATATTCTTTTCTAAAAGAATAATAAAATAGTATAATAGGCTGATTTTTTTGGTGTAGGTTGAAAACCAGTTCTAAATAATTTCCAAAAAAAGTTTTGAATAATGGTGTCATTACTGGAATGAATTTATCGCCTCCCAAAGAATTTGAAGAGCAACATTCACTTGGAATATAAATTCTGATATGTCTGTTATCTTATGCATGTATAAAAAAGACCAAAAAACCTTATATGCTCTTTCAGAGCAGCATATAAGTAAAAGTACACCTGTATAAAACCCAATGTTTGAAAATTCAAATACTACAGAATTAGAGGGTAGTCATTTACTTAATGGAATATCCATAACATGCCAGGCACTGTGCTAAGTGGTATAGATGCAAGATAAACATAGTCTCTTGTTCTCAGGGACTTTCTAGCATAGTAATGATTTCATCATTAAAAATAACTCATTAAAGTGAATTGCATTTTAACATATGTAGCTTCAGAAATAACATTTGGCATAAAGGGAGGTACAATCTGTTGTAAGTGAGGGATTGTGAAGTGGGACAGGGTTAGTCAAGAAACCTTTCTTTGAATAAAGCAGTTTGAATGGGGCTTTAAAAGAAAAAGAACTTGGTATGGATTGGTGGAGAAAAGAGAAGTGGACCATTAAGACTTAACTCAGCCCAATATAATAATCCAAAGGTTGCTTGGTGAACATGGAGGCAGATCAGAAAGAGATGGATTATCTTGAGGGATATTTCATAGAGATCATGTACAAAGCCCTGATGAAACATTTCTCCCTTACATCAGAGAATGGGACTCCAGTGACCATGTTTTCTAGATTCATGGTCACTTTCTGCTGGACAGTGCTAGATAAACATTTATTTCATCTCTCTAAACTTCGTTTTTCACGTTTCCATGTTAATAGCCTTCTACTGACTCAAGTAGATGGAGGCAAATATGTGAACAGATAACTGCAATACAACCTTATACAGGAATCTCAATCTAATATCCCCTATTATTTTCCTGTGTCCTCTTATTTTTTGTATACATTTTAAAGTTTTTACTTATTAATTTTGAGAGAGACAAAGACAGCACAGTGGGGAGGGGCAGAGAGAGGGGGAGAGAATCACAAGCAGGCTCTGCATCACCAGCACAGAGCCCAACATCGGACTCGAACCCATAGACTGTGAGATCATGACCTGAGCTGAAACCAGAAGTTGGATGCTCAACTGACCGAACCACCCAGGCACCCCTTCCTATGTCCTTTTAGTACATCCACACCATACCATTATTACTCTTGCTATAATTTCTCCAGACTATGCAAGGTGTTAGGAAGGGGATTGATCTTTAACAGTATCAAAGAAATAATTTTCTATATTATTTTTCTTTTCTTTGGTCACTTTTCTCCAGCATTGTTTTTTCCTTTCTCTCCAGCTTTCAGGCCTTCTCACAAGGATGGAAATGCTACTGTTTCGTGTCTGGGCCCTGCTGGCCTTGAACCCTGGCCCAGGTGAGGCTATTTGGGGCAGTTTCTTTAGCCAGTATGTGCCAAGGTGCAGGTGCTAGTCAGTAAGAGCATAAGAAGTACTGAATGGGGCAAAAATTTACTAGTCACTTGTCTGGATCCTTGGGAGAGATTCCTATTTTTGGATCATTACGACACAGAATCTGTAGGTGTCTCTAGCTTATAATTGGGGAACCCAAATTGAGGAACAGGATAACAGACCATCAGAGAAAACTCTGCCATAAGAAATATGCCTTCTCTCTTGGGCCCCCTGCTAGCCCAGACTGCCCTAGTTTTCTGTTCTAAAGAATATTTTTACTTCTTTGTTGCCACCTTTTGTGTCATGAAGTTGCACTTGATAGGAGAGAGCCCATAGCTTAATTGTGAGGAACGAGTTCTCTGGACAGCAAGAAAGGAACTGGAGCCCTAGTGGGTAACACCGCCACATGAGCTGTGTATTCCTAGAAGGGACTGGTGTTTGGTGGATGAAGCAGATGGTGGGCGTGGAGTAGCTAAAGGGGACCTGTGGGAAAGCTTCCAGGAGACTTTGCCTCTCACCTATGTAAGGCATCTAAAATTTACCTGATGTCTCTTTCATTGCACCGGAGATTTCCCTAACAGACTAAACTCTTAAGCATCCAAAAACATCTGCTGCCTTAGTACCAAAGCAAAAAGGAGCAGTCACATTTTGAGAAGAGGTGAGAAGTTCCATGGGAAATGAATGACCCTAGGAGTCACCTTTAGGCTAGTGGGTGTCATAATCTGGTTTGCATAAGGGTCATCAGGAATGCTTGTTTTGTTCACTTGCATATTTCCACATCCCGCCTTCACAAGTTCTTAATCACTCAGTCTGAGGTGGAGCTAGAATCTAGTTTTACAACCACTCCAGATGATTCTGGTGAAGGCAGTCCTTAGACCATAATTTCAGAGAAACACTGATTTGAGGCATAAGCAACAAAGCTCTTTTCTCTAGGGCTTACTAACCCCTTGAGAACCCTCATCAGCCAGTCCTGGAAGTTTCTAAGACATCTGGAAGCTTAGGAAGAGAATGGTTTCCTGGGCATGAATTTTAACAACTCTGTAGTTTCCAAGGTGACACTAATGGAGAAACCCAAGATCCTTAGAACGATGATGAGTGAAGAGAATGGTGGTGGAATCAGGGTTCTAACTTGTTCATTAAGGGTCTTTTTCTTGTCTAGTTCCTTGTAACTTTTTCTCCAGGGTAGGTTTCCTTTTTCTAACCTACAAATAGATAGACTAGGCCTTTTATTTTATTTGGGTATTGTGGTCCTCACCAAAGTCTGTGGCATATGTGGTTGATCATTTCAGGAATGACCGAAGAGATATTTGAGGTTTCTATTTGGCCAGATCAGGCCCTTGTAAAGCTTGGACAGTCCCTAATGGTCAACTGCAGCACTACCTGTCCAGACCCAGGACCCAGTGGAATTGAGACTTTCTTAAAGAAAACCCAGGTGGACAAAGGACCTCAGTGGAAGGAGTTTCTTCTGGAGGACGTCACAGAGAATTCTGTTCTGCAGTGCTTCTTCTCTTGTGCAGGGATCCAAAAGGACACAAGCCTTGGCATCACTGTGTATCGTGAGTAGGGCTGAGGAGGAAGGGAAGAGTGGGGGGAGTATGACTATGTCTTATTTAGGAAAAAATTAGAAGTTTCTTTTAAGGGAGAGAATTTGGGCCCTTAATAGAGATTTCTGTTATCCTAAAGGAATTCTAGAGCCAATTACTTCTATTTACCTTTGGTGTAGGATTTTAAATTAGGAGCAGACCATAGAGGGCATCCAGACATTGTGAGTGAGAATATGTTCAAGTACAAGATGCATATACGAATAATGCTAGCTTATGAATGATCAAAAAAGTATACAATTAGTGCTAAATTATTTGGCACAAATTCTGAGAATAAATAGAGATTGTTGAAAGGAGGGTCTTTGTCACCTGGGGTAGTTGGAGAAGTCTCCATGGAAAAGGAGGCTCTTGAGTTTCACTCCTGCAGAATGGTAAGGATTTGAAGTGATGGGCATGGGTGAGTAAGGTCTTTCAGGTGGGCAAATAGCACTGGCAAGGATATGGCCATAGGAATAAATGGGATCTCTTTGGGGTAAAAGCTTGGTAAGCTAGGGTGTAGTTTTTGTGTGATGCTAAGGAGCTTCTCAGAAGCTGCTCATGCCTCTGAAGCACCTCTGGTAAGAGGTAAAAGTTCTCCAGAATGGCAGCAACAGTCAACGCAAGGGACTTGCCCCTCAACAGTTACATTTCTTGGCATGACTTTAGCCACCTTTGATGGGCAGAAGAGCCAGAAGACTGACTCATCTTATGTAGGGCACGGTTGGCAGAAAGCTGACACGGTTGATTGAATGGTTTAAGGGTGACGGTAACCTTGTATCACCAGCCTTCTGTCCTATACCATTTCTTTCTGGAGAGGTAAGTAGCCTTCTCTCATCAAGACCACTTTTTTCTCTTAAAGAGCCACCAGAGCAGGTGATCCTGGAGCTGCAGCCTGCATGGGTGGCCATGGATGAAGCCTTTACAGTGAAGTGCCATGTGCCCAGTGTAGCACCCCTGGAGAACCTCACCCTTACCCTTCTCCAGGGTAACCAGGAACTACACAGAAAGAACTTTATGAACTTGGCTGTGGCCTCCCAAAGAGCGGAGGTCACCATCAATGTCAAGGCCCAAAGGGAGAATGATAGGTGCAATTTCTCATGCCATGCAGAACTGGATTTGAGTTCACATGGCGGAGGGCTCTTTCACAGTAGCTCAGCCATCAAGGTACTCCGGATCTTTGGTGAGTCAGAGCCCAGATATGAAGAATCCTGAGACTTAGTTTCCTTTTCTCACCTTGGCCTTTGGGGACTAAGTTCCCACAGAGTTTAGGATGAGGGTGTGAGAGTAATTGGGCCCCATCTTTACTTGGGCTGTAATCTTACCCTAGGGGACAGAGAGCTTTAAGCCACACTCCCTTCCTAAATTGTGGGGTCCTATATAGCACATGATTTATCATGTTTCTCCTTTCTTTCCTCTTCTTCATTTTTTGGCAGAATTCTCTCAGAGCCCCCAAATCTGGGTCTCCCCACTTTTGGAGATTGGAATGGCAGAAGCTGTGAGCTGTGAGTTGGCTAAGGTGTTCCCTGCCAGAGAGGTAATGTTTCACATGTTCCTGGGAGACCAGGAGCTGAGCCCCTTTGTCTCCTGGAAGGGAGACACAGCATGGGCCAATGCCACGGCTCGGGCCATGGAGACTGGTGATCAGGAGCTGTCTTGCCTTGTATCTCTGGGTCCAATGGAACAGAAAACAAGAGAGCCAGTGCATGTTTATAGTAAGTGAGCTGCCTCTTCCCTTCCTCACAAGGGTTCTCCGCCACTGAAACTTCCACAGTGAATCCTTGGTGGTTCTACTACAACTATCTACTAAACTTGCCTAGGTACACTCTCATGTGATCCTTCTCTGATGAGTACAGGCAGGTTGAAGACATGCACGGAGACAATAGTTCTGTTCGGCTTTCACCCTGTTTCCTTTGGCCATCTTACTTAGAGTGATTGTAGCTCCTTGAACTTGTTTCGGGGAACAACTTTTTGAGGTGGGGAGGAAATCTATAAGATGAAAAGCCATCTTGATGTCCTTGCCACAGGGGCATAGCCAAATGGTGTGTGGAGGCTGCATTTGTCGTAAGAGGAGCTCTCAAATTCCCAAATCTCATTGCTCTTGCCATTCAGCACAGAAGCAACAGGGTATCCAAAGTTTTCCCTGTTTTGACTGTCTAGATACCATACCATCAGCAGCAAGAATACAGAAGTGGCTGAGAACTTTGAGAAATATGTTTGATTCTCTCTTTCCTTTTCTTACAGGCTTCCCTCCACCAATCCTGGAGATAGAAGAATTATACCCATTGGCAGGGACAGACATTAATGTGACCTGCTCAGGGCATGTGTTAACATCACCCAGCCCTACTCTTCGGCTTCAGGGAGCCCCAGATCTCCCTGCCCCTGGGGAACCTGCCTGGCTTTTACTTACCACCAGGGAGGAAGATAATGGCCGAAATTTCTCTTGTGAGGCCTCGTTGGAGGTTCAGGGTCAGCGGTTGAGCAAAACCACTGCAGTCCAGCTCCATGTCTTATGTGAGTAGAGGCCTGATCTTTCTTGTCAAAACAAGGATTATTATTAGTCTCTCATTTCCAGAGATCTTGGCCAGCAACTTCATTATTAGACTTGCTACATTTTTCTCATTAAAATAAAACATCAAAGGAGAAATAAAATTAAAGTTTCCCAAGCTTACCTTATCCCCAGGAAAGTGAGCTGAAAGAAACATGAGGTGGCCCTGGGAACAAAAAAGAGAATGCAGGGTGATTAGCTGGTATTAGCTGAGGGTTGATGGCTGAGAACACAGAACTGATAGTTGGAGTTTATGCTGAGGAGGGAAATTTCCACATAAAAATCTGTATTTTTGAAGGGTAGAGAATCCCTCATCTCTGGATTTGCCCCTACCCATCTCCTGACTCACGGAGAAGACAAGACGGGAAGCAGGGAAGCCACCATTGATAGGACCGTCCAGCTCTTTTAGTCTGAATCCACTAAACTGCCTTTGCTGCATCTCCGACTCCTTGCGCCTAGAGAATGGCGGACAGGAGAGTGGCCCAAAGCACGGAACAGTGGTCCTTCCCTTGGGAAGTAAAGCTGTCAGGTGGGAGGGACACAGCATTTGGATTAGGGGAGGAGAGGAAGCTAAGTATCTTGATGAGGAAGGAATGTGGCACACTGAGCTCAGCTCCTTGGGGGATTCTCTTTTCCAGACAAGCCTCGGTTAGAGGAATCCGATTGCCCTGGCAACCAGACGTGGGTGAGAGGGACAGAGCAGCTGCTTGCCTGCATCCCCAAGGGAAACCCAACTCCAGCCTTGGTCTGTACCTGGAATGGAGTGATAGTCAACCTTGAAGTGCCACAGAAGGCAACCCAGAACCACACAGGAACCTACTGCTGCACAGCCACTAATCAGCTGGGCTCTGTCAGCAAAGACATTGCTGTCATCATTCAAGGTGACTTTGGCTCTCTTGTTGCCAGTCCCTGGATGTAAATGCCCAAGGGGTGTGGGATTCTTACCCAAATAGGGAGAGAAAAAAAATGTCAGTGGGCGGGGAAGGGTGAGACTAAGAAGTGGGCGTGGTAAGCTGGGCAAGGTGGGATTCTCTTGCCCTCTTGACCCTCCTAGTTTTCTGTCTTCTGTGCTTGGGCAGGACTGGATGAAGGAATCAGCTCCACCATCTTTGTCATCATTATTGTCGCTCTTGGAGTCGGTGTAATCACCATAGCACTGTATTTGAACTACCGGCCTTGCAAAATAGAGAGGCGGAAATTGCCCTATAAGCAGAAAGAGAAGAATGAAGAGGAGGAAAGCCAGTTTGCTGTTCAGCAAGAAGAAAAATGCAATGCACATAATTGTTAAATGGAAATAGCTATTTGTTTGAAAGCAATCTCTACTCCTGGGGTTTCCTAAGGGAGGAAAGGAGGGGAGGAAAAAGGAAGAGACATTACCCTTTGCGTTCTGTCCCATAAAACAGGTGTTTCAGACCCCCATGTCCCTTGTATCCCGTCCATCCACAAACTCAGCTCCTCTGAGTTCACTCTAGTCACTAGGAATTTTAGTCTCGGTGTCCAGCTAATGAGAGGGCCTCTTGCTTCTTACTGTGTGCTTAATCAGTCCACTGACTCCAAAAAGATCCTGCCCTTTGCTCCCAAACATTAGACTGAAGAGATAGGAATATCTCAGAAATGCAACTCACTTCTCACGGATTCCTCATGACTAAGTGGGAACCAGTTTTTTAGTCCATAGAGGACTTCAAAGGGAGTACCAAACAAAGAGATAGGAATCAGAACCTTATTCCTACCTACACATTCCCCTGAGCCCCTAACCGGAGGTTCTGGAGTGCTGGCTCCCAGGGCTGAGTTTGATGACACCGTTAAGGGTCAGTAGCTGGTTTGGCTTCAGCTCACTAGAGGAGTGCAAAAGTCATAAATTCCACATTGAGTCACACAAGCAGCTTACCTAGCCCCAGAAGTGGAAGTTAGAGTTCTTTCATTAACTTGCCCTCGTAGGTTAAGGGCTCCAAACATCTCTGAATTCGTTTTCATAATCCATTACAAAGTAATCATCTATGAGTTCACATTTGACATATTAACTTTTTTCTCTATATAGGCTCTAAGGATAGAATTCCAATGTTTATTCTCCCTTTCCGTAAAAAAATATATATTTTCATATGTCTGCAAACTATTTCCTTTAAGCTTTAGGGCAACTCCTCCTGTGACAATGTTCACCATATAATTTTATGATTCAGCTTCCTTCTCTGTTCTTTGGAAAAAATATATTCACCCCTACAGAAGACATGAAGAATGATAAAACCAGATCTTTTCTCCCAAATCAGTCATGTATGGGTCACTGAAATGTTGAATATGGTAAAAAAATAAATAAAAGTGATTTTACAATATCTGAAAGTATTTCTCTTCTGTGTCATTTTTGAAAACTTTTATTAAACCACATGGTTGCATTTTGAGTACAGTTTCTAAGAAAAGAATGTCAAGTCAGTAGCACAAACAACTAGCTCAGGGCAGGTGGTGCGTTGATTCAGGGCAACAGCCCATTTGACTTGCCCTTAAAACTGAAGTTCAGACCTCAAGATAGAAGTTCTACAGCCTTCCAAATAGTAGACACTAGCTAGGAGGAACACAGCATCAGGCATCAAAGTAAAAAGATTCATTCTTTCCAGACCTTCCCAGAGTCTGGGTTAGGGCTTAGTTATAAAAAGAATGCTTTGATTTCAACACATACAAGCCAGTGGGAATACAACAGTGGATGAAACAGTGTCCCTGCCTTCTACAAGCTTACAGTCACTGAGGGAAGCCAGAGCAACAGGAAATCACAATTGCACCTTAACTCATAACTGGGAAAACACAGGTCTTTATAAGAATGCCTAACTCAGAATCAAGGAAGGCCTCCTGGGAGGAGACTGGAAATACTTTGTTTGATTTGGGGCACCTGGGTGGCTCAGTTGGTTAAGCGTCCGACTTCAGCTCAGGTCATGATCTCACAGTTTGTGGGTTCGAGCCCCACGTCAGGCTCTGTGCTCACAGCTAGCTCAGAGCCTGGAGCCTGTTTCAGATTGTGTGTCTCCCTTTCTTTATGATCCTCCCCTGCTCACGCTGTCTCTCTCTCTCTCTCTCTCTCAGAAATAAATAAAACATTAAAAAAAATATTGTTTGATTTTGCAAAAAAGCATCCCATCCCCCATCCCCTCCAAATGACCTCAGCCTCAAATTTTCCACTCAGTACAGTAGCCATTGCTCTCTCATCATGTAGTATAATTTTTAAAATTTTTTATCGTTTATATTTATTTTTGAGACAGAGACAGAACATGAGCGGGGGAGGGGCAGAGAGAGAGGAGGACACAGAATCTGAAACAGGCTCCAGGCTCTGAGCTGCCAGCACAGAACCCGATGTGGGGCTCGGACCCACGAACCACGAAATCATGACCTGAGCCGAAGCTGGACGCTTAACCGACTGAGCCACCCAGGCGCCCCACCATCATGTAATAGAATTTACTCACTTTTCTGAATTGAGCGCTTAAGGAAATAAGGAAGTATCATAGAGCAGCCTAATCCAGCAATCTCCAGCCATTTCAGTGTCTTGAGATCAGCTGCATCAGGTCTGCAGTTCTCTCAGTGCAAACCCCACTTGGAGGCCCCCATGCCTTGAGGCAGTGGAGGCACCACGCAGAGCCTAGAGGCTCCTGCCTTTGCTTCTCACTACCACATGGTGTCACTGTTGACAGACAGTCCTACACAGTCCAAACCAGCTGCTTCTGCAGATCCAGGTTCCAGGGTCCTCTACCATGGATCTTTCCATGAGGATGATTCGCTTCCTCAGGACCTGGGGTGATTACATGCACGAACAGGGTTCAGAGCTCACTACTTTGGACTAGCCATCCAGGATGGCTCTTCAGATCTCAGTAGACCCTTTTCTTCTGAAGACTTAAAACCTCCGATCTCTCGCTTTTCTTCCCCAAGGATCCACACAACCAGAGGTCAGGGAGACTCTCCAAGCCAACTCTTCTAAGGGTAGCTGCCTTGTCTTCAGGGGGACCCACCCCCTAAAAGGTTTGGATGTAGTCTTTTCCTGAACAACAGAGCAATCAGCTCACACTTAACTGAAGCTACCCTGATTACCTTCAGGGGAAGAGAACTACCTTTATTACTCCAAAAATTTATCCTCTTAGGAAAGTCAAGATGACTTTCTAGTGTCTTTCTTTATAGACCCAAGAGAAGACAAGTTAAATCTTCAGTCAGGTTTCTTACTATAGGGAAAATAATACTGTTTACCTATCATAGGATTATAGTTGGAAAGAAATGACACAGTACTTGTAAAAAACACTAGCATGGTATTGTACACATGTTCACAATATCAGTTCTTATTATACTAACAGTGCTGGTGGTAATCATACCCATAATCATAATAAAACTCAAAGTAAGAGTCAGAAAACCAAGTCAGCCATGGAGGGCCATCGCAAGTCACATACACCACTGACACCTCCTTTCTCTTTTCCATTGTGGTCTTTCTTCCTCTTCTATTCATTTTCCTCTTCATTTCTCTACTTTCCTCCTTTTTTGTTCCCTCGGATGCAGGACTACGAGCAGGATGACCAATTGTACCAGTTTGCATTGAGCTGAGGTGTTCTGAGACACTAACAGTAGGAAAGTCTCATGCTGATAGGGACAGGTTGATGACCCTAATACTGATACCTCTTAATGTATTTCTCACATTTGCTAGGGCCTCCTGAATCAAAGAAGGTGCGAGACACAGGGTCATGTTTGTTTGACCCAGAAGGCCAGATCCTGTAATTCTGAGGCAGACTTGTGAAGGGGAAAGTGTCAGTTCTGTTCTCAAAGGTGTATAAAGAATCAAAACTCAACATATGTGTTTTGGCAATGCTGATGGAAATGTTAACCTTTAAAATTTTTTTTTTAATGTTTTATTTATTTCTAGGAGAGAGAGAGAGACAGCGTGAGCAGGGGAGGGTCAGAGAGAGAGGGAGTCACAGACTGAAACAGGCTCCAGGCTCTGAGCTGGCAGTCAGCACAGAGCCCGACGCGGGGCTCGAACCCACGAACCGCGAGATCACGACCTAAGCGAAAGTCGGACGCTTAACCGACTAAGCCACCCAGGCGCCCCGAAATGTTAACCTTAAAAAGAAAACTGCTGGTTATTTTTACCAGCAAACAATGGGTTTATTTGAGAACAGCAGAGAATTGCAATCTAGGACGAGTGATCTGTAGCAAAACTTGGACGCAAGTCTGCAGAACAAAGGAAAGGACCTACTTCTTTACAGAGGAAAAGGGGGAAGTCGGGAAGGCTGTTATAAACAAAAAACCCATTAAAGTGGGAGTTGCAAGTATAGTGGCTTCTCACTGGCTGAGCTGTGACTGTTTCATTGGCTGGGCTGTTGCTGGGGCAGGAGGAAAGCCTTCTTCCTCCTGCTGGGCTGGGAAAGCAGTATTCAGGTGCAAGGTCTGTCGCCTGTTAGGTCTGCAATTGCTAAGTGGTAGTGTGTGAGAGCCCCCCTGCCAGCCTCCCAATTCCTTTTTTTTTTTTTAAATAAATGTTGATTTGTTTAGAGAGAGAGAGAGTGTGCCCGTGTGTGCAGTTTCCAACCACTCAAACCACATTTGAGCAGCAAGGAAGATTAGGAGGCAGAGAACTGTCAGGTACGTCCCATCTGTAGTCCCTATTTATCAAGACTGTAATTAGGTATTGGAGATCATCTCCAAGCACTGAGCCAGCCTCACCTTACTGGGTATGTCATTTTTAAAAGCCTGATAGACAACAAAATACAAAACGCAAAATAATTATACAAAGTAGAAAAAGTAACGTAACAATTCCACATTGTATGATGGATCTAAGCCAGGACTCTAGGTCTGAAAGTAGCTAACCGAAATATTTATTTGTACTTACTCAAACTTAGGGGAGAAAGTTTCTCCCTATGAAGGCAAACCAGGAACCATGTGTGCCTCCTGGAAGTCTCCGCTTAAAGCAACAATGAAGGCAGAGCAGTGGATACCACAGGCCCACACAGAGAGAATTAACCAAGTACACTTGGGTAGATACAGTGCAGCTATATATATAAAGCAACAGCTGATGAACTTTCTGCAAAACAACACAATTTCAAAGATGTTTTAAAAACAGTTTTGTTGTATCAAAACAACTGTTTGAACCAAATGTGTTATTGACAAATAACCTCCTAAGGCTGCAAAGACCATAAAGTTCAGAGACCATGAATTTGGATATGAATCTAAAGTCAGCTATGGTCCAGATAAAAGAAGTCTTTTGTGAATTCGGAGCCTTCTAATCCTTCAGAAAAAGCGAGTGTAAGATTAATTTGTCCTGGGATCATGATGAGGCTGTTTCCAAAAGGCCATAAGCAAAAGAGGTTTCCCCCTTTTGCAAGGGCTTAGGAATGCAGACAAGGGTATTGTCTTTCCATTAAAAAAAGAAGCAATGGTGAGGAAAAGGTAGACAGGCCTGCCCAGACATCTTGGGAAAGTGGTCTCATCGGGTATCATCTGCTTCAATTCCGGGAAATCTCTACTTTCAGGACACCAGATGGCATGAAGGTCTAGCCAGGGTTTGGCGCTTTCTTTAGCTATGTCATGTGAATCCAAGAGTCTATTCTCCAGAGTTTGGTGACATAAGGGTTGGTTAGAAGTTCCCGATAAAGGCCTTTCCAGCAAGGCTGAAGAGAGCCTTTCTGGAGGTATCTTTTCCAATCGATGAAATCTCTAGGTTGCGAGGTATAAAGCTTAAGGTTGTCATCTCCTGGGAGTGTTCCATGAAAAAACTGTTATTTTAACAGAAGCAGTTAGGCCTTTACAATATTGAAGTATATCTCTTTTTGTCCACCGTGGGTCAGAGGAGGCAGGGGCCGAGTATATTGGATGTGCTGTGACTACTTCAAAGGGTGAGAGTCTATGAGTTCCAAAGAGGGTAGATCTGAGATTTAAGACTAATGACAGTGCTTTCAGCCAGAGTATTTGAAGGAGTTCTTCAAATATGGCCAATTGGGTCTTGATAGTACCACGATTCTGTTCAACTAACCCTGAGGATTGAGGATGAATGTGCAATGGAGTGTTGGGAAATTAGCCAACAGCACAGATCTGTTGAAGCACTTGACTGGCAAAGTGGGTGTTCTGATCACTATGAAATTTGAGAGGGTTTTCCCAGGTAGGGAAAATTTTTTCTAACGGAATGTTAGCCACAGAAGCAGCACTGGCCTGTCTACAAGAGAAAGCTTTGCACCAGTGAGAAACATACAAACCATGACTAAAACATTTATATCCATGAGAAAAGGAAGCTGCATGACATCCATCTGTACAGTTTTCCCTGGATTATACTTTAGACAGGTGGGACAAGAAGGCAGGTACTTTTTGCGCCCTTATTAATTTTTCCCCACCAATATTGGTTCATGAATGCTATTATTTTCTCAGTAGACCAATGGTTTAATGCATGTGCAGTGCTAAGTAGTGGGAAATTTAGAATTTCTGACAGGGCTGGATTGTTATTTGGTCCAAACCGGAGGTCTCTCTTTTTATCAAGCCAACAATTATTACATTTCCAATATTGTTTTTCCATCTCTGAGACCAACTGTTGGGTATCTCTGGTTAATTTTTCCAAGTTACCATTTGGGAGAACATCGCTTTGGAACATGACACAGGTTTAGCTTTTTGTTTCCTTGGGAGCAGTGTGTTTAGGAGAAATATAAGCAAGGTGGTTTACTCTGGTCTCCAGGGAGCTGAGTCTCAAATGCCTAGGACCCTTAATAATAGCCAGAGCAGCCAGCAAAAGAATGGCATCTAATAAATTTTGGACATAGAAGCCATTTTTAATTTTATTCCCATTGGAGGTAAAGACACCTTGCTGTTTTCACAATATTCCAAAATCATGAGCTACACTCAAAGCATACCGACTATCAGTATAAATGCTAACAGTTTTATCATCAGCAAAGTTACATGCTTAAGTAAGGGCGTATAATTCAGCCTGTTGGGCTGAATTAGTCAAAGGTAAAGCTGCTGTTTCAATGATTCCAATCCCAGCACATTAGTTACCATTTTCATCTTTTAAATAAGAACCATCAGTAAACCATGAAAAACCTGCAATGGTTAGAGACTCCTGGAACTTTCCATGGGGGGAGGGGTGTCAAAAGGTAATCTGTCAGGGTTAAGCAATTGTGAGGGGTTTTGTCCAGGTCTTGTTTCAGGATTAGATGCCCTAAAGTACTCAACTGAGTTTAAGCTAANTTAGCTTTCAGTGAGACTAGACCTCAGTAGCATATGGGGCTTGGGAACAACAGGTGCCAAGAGATAACAATGTTATTTACTGCTCAGAGGTCCGGGATAAACCTGCATCTCAGGTTTTCTCACTGGTAAAATGTTGGTATTATAGAGACTAGTACAGGGGATAATGAGGCTCCAAGCCTTATAATCTATTATGGTCTTGACGCCCTAAAGGGTTTCTTTATACAGTATTGATTAATTCTGGGAAGGATTTTTGAGGGATCTATTTGAATCTTGACCAGAGGTGCGCTGTGGATTCTGCCAATATCAGCCGAGGATGGTAGCTGATCCAATTGGAACAAGTGACATGGCCCCCAGATTCTGCTGTATGAAGTCTGTTTCTGTCAAGCCCAAAGCCAATACACTTCTAACAGCTACAACTGCACCAGGAACAGTCTGGTTCCAAATAGGAGTCAAGCTGAAGGCCAAGCAAACACTAAGGCCTTAAAACATATCCTGAATAAAGTCTGGAAAACTCAAACACAAAGACAGCAGAGCTCAAAATTCAGGAGAAAACTTACCCTCAAACTCCATGGTCCTCCAGAAACCAGCCAAGCCCAAATGGCTCTGTGGGTGCCACCATCTCTCTGCAGCCTCAGAGCTGTTGGGGTCTCTTCTCTGGACTAACGTTAATCTTAAAAATAAAATCCCTTTTATTTTACTGGCAAAAATGGGTTTAGGGGCACCTGGGTGGCTCAGTCGGTTAAGCGTCCCACTTTGGCTCAGGTCATGATCTCACGGTTTGTGGGTTGGAGCCCCGTGTCGTACTCTCCTGACAGCCAGCTCAGAGCCTGGAGCCTGTTTCANATTTTTAATTTTATTCCCATTGGAGGTAAAGACACCTTGCTGTTTTCACAATATTCCAAAATCATGAGCTACACTCAAAGCATACCGACTATCAGTATAAATGCTAACAGTTTTATCATCAGCAAAGTTACATGCTTAAGTAAGGGCGTATAATTCAGCCTGTTGGGCTGAATTAGTCAAAGGTAAAGCTGCTGTTTCAATGATTCCAATCCCAGCACATTAGTTACCATTTTCATCTTTTAAATAAGAACCATCAGTAAACCATGAAAAACCTGCAATGGTTAGAGACTCCTGGAACTTTCCATGGGGGGAGGGGTGTCAAAAGGTAATCTGTCAGGGTTAAGCAATTGTGAGGGGTTTTGTCCAGGTCTTGTTTCAGGATTAGATGCCCTAAAGTACTCAACTGAGTTTAAGCTAATC
>NW_027532607.1:2686527-2737931 GCF_008692635.1 Crocuta crocuta
TTTTTTTTTTTTTTTTTTTGAGACCTTATGTCCCTTTAAGGCCAAAAGTTCTAACAGGTGGATGCTGTCTCCTGTGAAGAAGCTGGACAAAGAGAGCAGAGGCATAAATCATATACAAATTGTAACAAAGTAGAGCTGGCAGAAAACTTTCTATCATCCAAATCAGCCTTTAAAGATTCACGAAAAGTAAGAAGGACTTGGTGTTGTAGCCCTGTGGCTTACTGTCCGGTTGCATTTCCATTCTTCCGAAATAATAGCAAAAGGGTATTGGCTATCCTTATGAAAGGAACGGTGAAAATGAACTGCATAGATCAATTACAGTGAAAAATTAGCTTTCAGTGAGACTAGACCTCAGTAGCATATGGGGCTTGGGAACAACAGGTGCCAAGAGATAACAATGTTATTTACTGCTCAGAGGTCCGGGATAAACCTGCATCTCAGGTTTTCTCACTGGTAAAATGTTGGTATTATAGAGACTAGTACAGGGGATAATGAGGCTCCAAGCCTTATAATCTATTATGGTCTTGACGCCCTAAAGGGTTTCTTTATACAGTATTGATTAATTCTGGGAAGGATTTTTGAGGGATCTATTTGAATCTTGACCAGAGGTGCGCTGTGGATTCTGCCAATATCAGCCGAGGATGGTAGCTGATCCAATTGGAACAAGTGACATGGCCCCCAGATTCTGCTGTATGAAGTCTGTTTCTGTCAAGCCCAAAGCCAATACACTTCTAACAGCTACAACTGCACCAGGAACAGTCTGGTTCCAAATAGGAGTCAAGCTGAAGGCCAAGCAAACACTAAGGCCTTAAAACATATCCTGAATAAAGTCTGGAAAACTCAAACACAAAGACAGCAGAGCTCAAAATTCAGGAGAAAACTTACCCTCAAACTCCATGGTCCTCCAGAAACCAGCCAAGCCCAAATGGCTCTGTGGGTGCCACCATCTCTCTGCAGCCTCAGAGCTGTTGGGGTCTCTTCTCTGGACTAACGTTAATCTTAAAAATAAAATCCCTTTTATTTTACTGGCAAAAATGGGTTTAGGGGCACCTGGGTGGCTCAGTCGGTTAAGCGTCCCACTTTGGCTCAGGTCATGATCTCACGGTTTGTGGGTTGGAGCCCCGTGTCGTACTCTCCTGACAGCCAGCTCAGAGCCTGGAGCCTGTTTCAGATCCTGCGTGTCTCTCTCTCTCTCTCTCTCTGACCCTCCCCTGCTCACGCGCTCTCTCTCTCTCTCAGAAATAAATAAAACATTAAAAAGAAAAAATGTTTAAGGGTCTATATGGCAACATCAGAGAACCACAACTCATAACAAGCACACTGCAGTAAAGCCTTAGGTAAGTCTGAAGACTAAAGGAGAGATCTCACTCGCCATAAAAGGAGGAAGCTGGGGAGGCGTCTATAAACAAAAAATTTATTGGAGTAAAGTGGGAATTGGAAGTATGGTGGCTTCTCATTGGCTGAGCTGTGACTGTTTCTCATTGGCTGGGCTGTTGCCGGGGCAGGAGGAAAGACCTTCCTACTGCTTGGTTAGTAAAGTACAAGGACCCTTACAAGGTCTCTTCCAGTTAGTTGGGTCTGCAATTGCCAAGTGGTAGGACCTAGAGCTCCCCCTGCTGGCCGTCCAACCCCATTTTAAACTAGGTTTCCTTTTTTAAATTTTCGCAGAAGAAATTCAGGTGAGAGTAAATTTAGGTCATTTTAGATTAGGGTAAATTTAAAAGATTACATGGAATCAGAAAAACATTATTCCTGGACGTTTCTTCTGCAAATCTCATTAATCTTACCTTTGGGAAGAGTTTTCATTAGAAATTTAAAAAAATTTTTTAATTGGGGTAAATTATACATAACATAAAAATTGCCATATTAACCACTTTTTAAAAAGCATTTTATATTTAAGTAATCTCTACATTCAATGTGGGGCTCAAACCAAATCCTGAGATTAAGAGTTGCATGCTTTACCGACTGAGCCAGCCAGGTACCCTCTCTCCCCACCATCTTAACCATTTTAAGGGTACAGTTCGACTATATCCCCATAGTGTTTCTAGGACTCTTCATTTTGCAAAACCGACATTCCACCATTAAACAACAACTCGCCATTCTCTCTTCCCCCAACACTGGTAACCAACATTCCACTTTCTGATCTTTATGAATTTAAGTACTTCACAGAGAGAAATCATACAGTACTTGCCTTTTTGTTACTTGCTTATCAGAAAATTTTTACATGACTAGTTAGAATTAGAGACAGAGAGTGCCGCAACTGACCCAGGTCTTTATCTCCGGTGGACACGGATATCTCATGTTTGTGATTCCTAACTCAGTTGTTCTCAACTTCGTTTGCACATCAGACTCACCTGGGGACCTTTAAAAACCATTCCTTCCTGGATCCCTTCCAGACAAATTAAATCAGAATTGCAGGGAGTAGGGGCGCCTGGGTGGCTCAGTCACTTAAGCGTAGGACTTGGCTCAGGTCATGATCTCACGGTTCATTAGTTCCAGCCCTGCATCGGGCTCTCTGCTCTCAGTACAGAGACCCTTTAGGATCCTCTGTCCCCCTCTATTTCTGCCCTGCAACGTGCACGCACACACTCTCTCAAAAATAGATAGATTAAAAAAAATTTTTTAAAGGATTATAGGAAGTGGAGGCTACTACAAGAGTTGTTTAGAAAACACTTCAGGCATTTTTAATTTGCAGTGGAGGGTGGCATCCACTGCTTAATTAAAAAGCTGAAACGCAGAATAACATTAATAAAATCAAAAAATTTAGGGGAGATGGTCTTTAAGGCCTTTTTAAATTCTAAAATTTTGCACAATCAACTAGCATCTTTGAGTTTCTCAACAAGCGAGCGGTGGTCAAGTTGATTCAGCTAAACCTGGAAGGAGCTGAGCGGAGTGTGACTCCCTCTGCAGTCTAATGCTGTTATGACAACTCCACTCCCGACCCTCTGTAGCTGTAACACTTCTCTGCAGGCTGATTTCGGCTCAGGTCATGTTCTCACAGTTTGTGAGTTTGAACCCCGCATCAGGCTCTGTGCTCACAGCATGGAGCCTGCTTGGGATTCTCTCTCTCCCTCTCTCTCTACCCCTCCCTGGCTTGTGTCCTCTCTCTCTCTTTCTCTCAAAATAAACAAATAAACAAAAATTTTTTTTTAAGAAGAAAAAGTCTGGATGTCCTGTCTGCCTCGAAGAATCAGAAGGTCTGGTAGCCCTTCCTGCAGTCCTGAAATGGCAGCAAGATTCGATATGTCCCACCTTAGCTGGGGCCTGAGTTCCCTTGGCTTCCCTGGTACCCAAACTCTGGGATGTATCCCTAATAAGGAAGTGGAGCGTTGGTTATGATTTATCCCTTCACATCCAGCCTTCGTTACTTTCCTAATTGTCTACCTGGCACCTGCTGGCATTGGATTTGCAACCCCAACTTAGAGTCTTTCTTCCACTTCCCTTGCCACCATCCACATCCCAAACAGTCTGGTTCTGTCTGTCCCAAAGCCATTTTGCACTGTTCCTATTTCCCAAGAGTAGGTGGGTCTAATGTGTATTCGCCTTCAACCTTCTGCACAAAAGTGATTCTATGATTCCTCTCAATGTTTTCTCCCATGTTGGGGTGTTTTGCCTCTGTGCTTAATAGCCTGTCTTGTTTTCCATCCCTCCCCCCTGCTCTTGGGGGCTAGATGTGGTGTTGTGGTGCCTGTGGGGGAGAGAGGAACGCCTCTGCGTACTCTTTGGGGATGCTCCTGACCTATGACTGCCCAGAGAGCTGGGACCTTGGACCTGGGCAGGGACCCGATGTGATGGAGAGGAATGAATGTGTTGGTTTCTTTCTAGCCCGGGAGGAATCAGATCAGGTATCGTTCCCAGTAGAGGCTCCCACAGGATGCAGCTGTCTTCCCAGCCTGGCCCTTGTCCCCACATAATAGAATGACACCTACTCAGATGATACGATGCAACTTAATTTTATTAGGACAGCATGGTGGGTGCTGGAGTGGCACTTTCCAGGGTCAGGAGAGGGGGCACGGGGGAGGGGGCAACTGAGATGCCCAGCGACTAGAAGGCACAGCTGCTTTCCACGAAGCGGCGACACTTCATGACCCGCAGGTACGTCTCAGCCTTGTGCAGGTCCTTCTTGAAGCAGGACAGGAGCCCATAGTTCTTGAGCAGCGCGTCGTCACTGCGCAAGTTAGTGTCAAACTTGTCGTAGGTTTGCTTCAGGATCTGCCCGGCCCGGGGGCTGCCATCTTCCAGCTCCTGCAAAAAGGGGAGGGGAGGAGGGACAGAGAGGCCCAGTCCTTGCCAGCTGCTCCTTCCCGATCCCTCTGTGTGTGGCCCTCCCCTCCAGGCCTCAGAGAAGGACACGGAAGATTCTCCACGGGGAAATGAGTAAGCTTTCTCAGGGGTCAGGGCTGGACTGCTTACTACAAAGAAAGGAGTGGCCTCTCCTAGCCCAGGATAGCCTCTACCCCTCAGGGAAGTCAGTGCGGCTGCCACCAGGCCCCGGGGAGGGGACCCACAGTGCCACGGTGCCCACCCGCATCAGGGCTTGGATGCCTTCCTCCAGGTCCTTGAGCTTCTCGTAGACTCGGTCCGAGGTGCCGAACACCAGGCTGTTGGTGAAGACCCTGCTGAGGAATTGCACGGGCCCGAGCCACGACTGGATGAGCAGCAGGGAGAAGCGGAGCAGCTCTACGTCCTGCAGATGGAGGGGTCGGTGGGCACTCCAGCCTCTGCCTGGGGGCCACCCGCCTGCCTCCCTGCACACCCCTGGCCACAGGAAGAAGGCTGCCCAGGGCCTGACTCTTGCAGAGAGAAGGGGCCACCTTCTCAGAAGGAGGGAGGCCCCTGATCCTTGGCCGGGCGCCCCTGACCACTCACGGATCTCTGCTGGGCCTCATCCTTGCCCGTGGGGGCCGGGATGGTCTCTGAGAAGCAGAAGGCAGTCTGCGCGTTCTGGATGGAATACCTCTGTCCCTCCGGGATATACGCGCGCTCCTGCAGAAAGAACGCCCACCCAGGTCTCAGCTGCACGGTCCTCATCCCTGCTTTATTCGGAAGCTCCCTCAGTTTGTGCTCAGCTGACAGCCTCTTCACTTGGACGAAATAATCTTGAACTCCTCAGTTTCCTCCCATTATGTCCCAGGGGCGAAATTCACCCCTTCCTGCCCCCCCATCCCCCCACCCCCAGCGCCCATTCCTGGGGAGCTTACAAACTCTTTGTAGGTGTCCGCAGCCAGTTGGTGCAGGTGCTGGGCCCGGAGCACGGCATTGGCAAACAGGCTGGACAAGGGCATGGCTGGGAAGGCGCCCACCTCCTGGGGCCAGGGCAGGCAGAGCAGGGCGAATGCCAGGAGCACAGAGTTCCGAGGGCCTACAACAGAGAGGGACCCGGAGGGCGAGGCGGGGGCCCAGACAGCAAGAGGCCTCCGTTCCTGCCAACCCTTCCCCTCCTCCCAGGGACGGAGAACATTTAAAACGTGGCCAAATGTCTGGGCATAGGTGTCTCTGCTCACACTCAGCAGCCCCAAAGCCCAGGGTCAGTGTCCCCATCCATCTGCAGAGCCACCGACTTGCCCCTCAGTACACACTGAACCCAAAGGGATTTTAGGGGCACTTACCTGCAGCCATCATAGCCCGGGGTGAGCTGTTCACAGGGCCCTGAGCGGTTTAGGGAGCTGGGTGCTGGGATCCTGGAATCAGTCCCTGCGGGCCCTTTTTATACCCTGGTCCCTTCTCTCTCCCCCTCCACCCCCACTTATTTTCTCTATACATTTATGCATCAGGCCACTGGCCGGCCTGTGCTAATGGATAATTTAGAGCCTCGTCCTGTTCCCACTCTTCTTGGGGTCATGTCCCCCAGGCTTTCCCTGCCATCTTCCCCTGTCCGCTGTCACCAGCCCCGAGGGTTGGGCACACACGGTCCCAGCTTGAGAGAACATCCGAAGGGAGCAGCCTGAAGGCAGGGTACCATCGTGGGGTTGTCCACTCAGGTGAGGAGGACCCACCCCGGTCCCCAAAAGGGGGCTACGTCAGACTGGATGTGCCGTGAGGGCTGTGCTACCTTCCCTCATTCTCTATTCCTATTCTTCCTCCCTGCATGGCTCCTCTCCATCCACCGGACAGAATGGGTGTCTGGGGAAAGGGAGACACCATGGATTCTGAGGTTTTTGGGCACAATTCAGTCCCAGATTCCCACCTTCGCCACCATCTGATCACCTGGTCCAGCCCAAGGCAGCTGGTGCTGGCCGTGGCCCCACGCCATCCTGTTTCTCTGCTGTGGGGGCTCTCCCACGTGGCCGGGGCAGAGAACCAAAACTGGAGGCATCATCCTGCTCCTTGAACCTGCGACAGAGATGCCAACCAAAAAGCAGAAGTCCCAGGACCAGACGCCAGAGTCANAAATAAATAAAACATTAAAAAAAAAATCAGAAGAGCCCTTGTGGGCTTGGGTCTTATTCCCAGCACAGGAAATCTGGGCACAGCACCCCGAAAGATGATCTCTTTCCAGTCTTTCTTCTACTTAAAAAAAATTAAATGCTTATTTACTTATTTTGAGAAAGAGAGAGAGGCAGAGCGAGAATCCCAAGCAGGCTCCATGCTGTCAGCACACAGCCTGATGCGGGGCTCCAACTCATGAACCGTGAGATCATGACAAGCAGAAATCAAAAGTCAGATGCTTAGGGGCGCCTGGGTGGCTTAGTCGGTTAAGCGTCCGACTTTCGCTTGGGTCATGATCTCGCGGTTTGTGGGTTCGAGCCCCGCGTCGGGCTCTGTGCTGACTGCTAGCTCAGAGCCTGGAGCCTGCTTCAGATTCTGTGTCTCCCTCTCTCTCTGACCCTCCCCTGCTCACGCTGTCTCTCTCTCTCTCTCCTAGAAATAAATAAAACATTAAAAAAAATTAAAAAAAAAAGTCAGATGCTTAACCGACTGAGCCATCCAGGCGCCCCTTTCTTCTCTTTTAATATTCGTATAGAACTCATAAGGGTGCAACAAGATGCCTGTGCATTGTCACGTTTGACCCTCACGACCATTATCACCCCATTTTACAGAGGAGCTGACCAAGGCTTTCTTGCACGAGCTGCCTCAGCCAATGCTGACCTCCAAAACCTTGCTCTCCCCATGTTGCATCATCCCAAACCCTTTCTCCAGAGCAGACTGGGTAGGCCACTCAGTTATTTTAATCTTCTAAACCCCTCTGAACCCAGGGATCCTGTCCCTAATCCCAAGGGTCCCTCTGCCTCATTTTGTCCTTTCCCTAAGAGGCAGATTGTTGCCTCTCATTTCCCAGGTGAGACTGGCCCAGAGACACGGGGTGCATGTTGGGGACCAAGTGGAAGCGCGAGGCTAGGGCTGGGAGGGCTAGGTAGGACTGCTGCCCTCCAGCCTCCTGGTGCCCAGGGTTGGGGTCATTGCAGCATCCACGAGTCACCAGCATCAGATCGCCCCCAGGGGCTAAGAGCGGGGAAAGAACACATTCCCCTCCCTTTAAACCTTTCACTCCTTGAGTCTAAGAACATTTAGCACTTGCCCTGTGGGAAAATAAACAAGTGAATGAGGAAATCCTTCTAGAGGCCGTTGGTTATGGTACTGGCAACCAACATTGAAAAGTCACACCCTCGCAGAATGTGCTTACTTCTTGCCAGCTCCCATTTTTAGGATACAGCTTTCTTTTCTCCCATCGTTCTGGAGCCATTGTCCAGCCATGCCCTGATTCATTATCTACTAGGAAGGCACTAGAACCCATGGCGCTGTTCTCCAGGCAGGACAATGGGAAGATCAGAGTGGGCTGTTATTGAAGATATAGGCCTGGGGCACCTGGGTGGCTCAGTCCTTTAAGCATTAAGTGTCCGACTTCAGCTCAGGTCATGATCTCAGGATTCTAGAGTTCAAGCCCCACATTGGGCTCTCTGCTGTCAGCACAGAGCTTGCTTCAGATCCTCTGCCCCCGCCCCCTGCCTATCCCCAACTCATTCTCTCTCTCTCTCTCAAAAAAAAAGATACAGGCCTAAAGAAGAGAGGGAGCATGGGGAAGACTTTCCTCTCTTCCTTGCAGCTCTACCAAAGAGGAGGGGCCAGGAGGGAAATGGAGGAAGCTCTCTGAGCCCCACACAGCTTTCTGCCTCCCCCCCCCCCCCGATTCCACCCTGTGGAGGGGGACTGATGTGGAACTTTTCTTGACCAGTTTCTAGCTAATGGGACCTGTATGTGAACTGTGGACCATAGGTGAAGCCTCGGACCTCCTCTAGGAGTGAGGGTACAGGAGCCCAAGTTGGGGACTGCTTTAGAACCACGTAAGGTGGGCACAGGTGAGATGCAGCTGAGGCTCGCCATAGGCAGGGTACTGCTGAGAACAGATGGGACTAGCCAGATCCAGGGAGTGTCTCCTCTCACCAAACCCACTTCCTTTGACCCCAGAACTAGGTTGGTTCATAGGACTCTGGGAGTCCCTGGGGATACACCTTTACAGAAAGATTTGCCATGGTGGCGGTCTCTGAACCCAAGAGGCAAGCACTGAAGGCTATGGAGATAGACTTAGTAGTTTCCCTCCAGGGCTGGGGAGTCACCCACCCTTTCCTGGGGGCACCACGGGGTGAATCCCCTGGCTTCTTCAGGTTCAGAGACTGTCCCACCACTGCCTCTGCATGGTGGCCGTTAGGAAGAGGCTGTGATTAACATCTCTGGAGTCAGTCAAAAATGGCTCAAGATGAATTGTCCCTTATCTCGGAATCTATAAAATCCAGTGTGTTTGGAAGCCCTTCCTATTTCTAGATTTGAAATCTGGAGTTTTCCATACCTGTTCTGCTCTTGATTTGAAAGTGGCCTCTTTTAGGCTTCAGGAGCGCCTCTGAGGTTCAATCCGTGGGGTGTGAGGCCAACTTTTGGGGGGTCTTACTTACCCTGGCTGTAGGGATAGTCTCAGAGGGACTGTGGGAGTTTTATCCATTTCCCCCACTCTGGTCACTTGAGGTCCACATTTCCCACCGCTAACTCTGTGCTGCCTTCCTTGAGGCCGGAGGCTGGGATGGCCCCTGGACATACGCCACCTCCCCTTTGCTTCCAGCATGAGTCTGAGCACCATGTCGATCATTCAGCATTGGGCCAAGGTCCCTAGAGAATACTATATGGGGATTCATCCTGAAGGCTTCGTCAGGGGAGGAGGGGAAGGGATCAATATTTCTGAGTGTCCACCATGTGCCAGGCTCTGTACTGGCTGATTGGAGCGGAAGGCCCATTACATATGAGGACACACTCAGACTCAAAGAGACAGAGTGGTCTGCCCACAGTCTCTCGGCTTTAAGTGACAGCTGCCCAAGGCCCCCATCTTCCCACCGCATGGAACTCTTTGGAACCCTCAGCAGGGAGAGACAGTGGGGCTTCTGGGCATGGACAGACTTTCCTCAGCACAAAGTTAGCAGAGTAAGGTCAAGTCCCCATTCAGAAGATGATCAGTGAAACTGGGGGGAATTGAACGGAAGGAACTTCACCCCAGAATGAGGTCCACAGACACCAAGAAAAGCGGCAGAAAAAAACAACCCAATGTAGCCCGATTTAATGAACCAAATCACATCATCCTTCACATGTGTATTGCACGTTTCAGTGTACATCATGTTTTCACTTCCTTTATCTCATTGGACCCTTGGGTTTGCCAGAGGGCCCATGCATGGAGGAAGGGCCTTGGAGGGCTTGGGGGTGGGGGGTAAGACAGCGGTAGACACTCCTGCGGGTTGATAAGTAACCCAGTTGTTTACACTGGTTGAGGATCTCTGAACCATCTAGAAGTGCATAACAGCCTATACAACTGGACCTCTTAAGTCATTTCCACTTTGGGGACTATTCCCCAGGGAGACAGTCCCATTGAAAAAGAAGCGGTAGGTACCCGGCTGTGTCCAGCAGCTGTGGGAAGTCTGGGGTGCTTTTCTGACTGGTGCCCTTCACTGGAAATCACTCTACTCTTTTTACCTTATTCTGTGCTTATTTGTGGGCATCTTAGTTCCCTCATGGGACTGCAAACCCTTTGAGGCTGGATTCATGCTTTTCATCCACTCATTCATTCACTCCTACTCTTCTTTATGCATTAACTGGTTCTAGAAGTAGTTGCTCTTTCTGTATGCCAGATATTGTACCAGGCAGATGGGCATACCCAGATGAATAAAAGACACAATCCTTTCTCGGCTGGAGCTTACAGTGCACAATAGCAAACAAGTAAATACGTAATGGTAAAAATATATAAGGAAATTTCATCTTGTGAAAACGGCCATGAAAGAAATAGCTAAGACATAGAGGCAAGAAAATAGCCCAGGGAGAGGGGGGAAATGAGAGGGGGCAGAGTCCCAGACCCAGGAACTCAACAAGCATGTGCCAGGTGGATTCGAATGAATGTAAATGCAAGACAATGTCAAGGAAAGAACCGAAACCCCCACCCACCCAGAAATGGTAAGGTAGGCATGTTGTAGCTCAATGTCCTTCTCATAGAATGAATTCAAATAACAAGTGCCAAAAATATAAATAAAAAGTACAAGATCTTGCAACACATGGCACTACATCCATGAAAAAATTTAAATGAAAAAAAAAATAGACAAGGCAGTATGCAGATGCTGATCACGAGTACACACAAATATTCTACACGGACTCATGACCTGCAGAGCCTCAGCCCTAAGCGGGACCGCCCCCCACCGCCCCCCTCCCCCTGCTTTTGCCATGCAAGAAAGTGGTATGAGGTCGGAGAGAAAGAGGTCTTTTTTTTTTTTAATTTGAGAAATGCACTAGGGGATCCTTCCAAATGCGTTTTTAACAAGCTGCACTCTATTTTCTGGATTTAATGCGAGCCAATTTTTGTTCTCTGTGGAGTCACCTACGTTTCCAGGTAAAGGCTTTGGAGTTGGAAGAACAGCTGAGGTATCCCAAGTAGAAGGTTTGTTGCTTTTTTTTTTTTTTAATTTTTAATGTTTATTTTTGAGAGAGAGAGACAGACAGACAGAGTACAAAGAGGGAGAGGGGCAGAGAGAGAGGGAGACACAGAATCTAAAGCAGACTCCAGGCTCTGAGCTGTCAGTGCAAAGCCTGATGCAGGGCTTGAACCAGCGAGCCATGAGATCTTGACCTGAGCCGAAGTCAGACGCTTAACCCACTGAGCCACCCAGGCGCCCCTGTTGCTGTTTTGTTTTTGTTGGCAGCTGAGTCCCCAGCAGATTCGGAAGGAGCACTGTGGAGAGCCGGTCACACCTGGGAATTCCACAGGGCGGGGCTCTGAATCCAGCCACTGGGGTCATCTAAAGAGCAGAACACTAGAGGACAGAATCGGGGAACCCCAAGCCCCGTGTGCCAAGATAGCCTTTGAGGCCCTTCGCCAGACACCTGCTAAGGGACAAACACTACCTTCCAGTGACACTCAAACAGTGGCAGCTTTTCACATTTTGTTTTGTTTTTCTCTTATCTCTGATTCTGCTGGAAAAACACCCAAACCCTTGAGTCAGAGCACCCCAGGCCTAGCAGCACCTGCATCGAAGGGGCCGGAAGTCAAGCTAGAGCGAAGAAGGAACCAGCCTATGCTTACACCAGAGCCCCGAGGGACCGGGCTGGATTCCCCCAGTGGGCAGTGGCGCATGTGCCCACCGGGGCACCTCGGGGCTGTATTCCGGGGAGGGGGACGCCTGGAGGAGCTGCCCAGAGCTGGGCCCCTGGAAGGATGGCCCAACAGTGTGATCTCCAGCCCGGCTGGGAAGGGAGTGGATCCTTCAGGGTGTTGGGACTTGTGAACAATGGGAAATATTTAAAGATGGCCAGAGTTGTCCCAGGATCCCTCCTTCCTGGCTCTCCTCCTTCCTTACTTCCTCCTCAGTGTCTCAGTGCTGCAAAGTCCTTGGACGGAGGCAGCTGTGATACAGCGGAAAGAATGCTGGGTTTGGAGTCAGAAGGTCTCTCTGTGATTTTGGTCTATTGTGATCTCCCTGGGCCTTGATTTGCTCATTTATCAAATGGGAATAATGCTGCCTCCTTCCAGGCTTATGCTGGGGCTTAGGCAAGATTACGTACATGCATATGGAGGTGTTCAATATAGTCTTATTGGCATTTTAGAGGTGCTCATTATGTATTTTGGGAACTCAATAAAAGATTTTGGTTCATGTTCTGTATCCTGATTATGGTGGTGGGGTTACACAAATCTGCACATGTGCTAAAATTCATCAAACTGTACCCTGAAAGAAAACATAGTCAATTTTACTATATAGCATAGTTTTGTTAAAAAAGAAAACAAAAACAGCATCTGGTTCAACTTCCTTCCCTCAGACAAGTTTTGATGATTCCCATTCTACAGATGAAGCAACTGAGACCCAGGATTTTTATCATCCCCACTGGGATCATCCAGCTTCACCTCCACTTTCTCAGTCAGTTCTGAGGGCCAGGGACCCATGAGATAGATGTGACGATACCCATAGCATAAGCCCCTAAGACAGAAAAACAGAGCAGGGAGGTCTTCATCATAACCATGAGGGCTTTAGGGATGTCTGGAGAAGGAGGCAGGGCTTGCGGCTCAAATAATTCTCTGCCAACAGTACTGCCAAGCATTAGGGAAACTCAGTTATTCAGAACTATTAGTCTTTTGGTAAAGCCAGTGCCTCCCTAGACTCAGGGCAGCCCCGGGCTGGGGGAGACCCTGCTTGGGGGAGAAGTGAAGACTCCCTCCCACCCCCAGCCCGGCTGCCAGGGTCCCTCGTGGAGGTAGAAGGACAGAATTAGCGCCCCTATGCAAAGTAGCAGGAGAGGAAGGGCTCTGGCTCAGTGGCGGCAGATGCCAAAACAAACCAGTTTCCTCGGGCAGCCCAGAGACCAGGGAGGGAGCCGGCCCTACCTGGCCTGTCCAGCATGGCTTTGAGTGAGCACCACTGAGCAATGCACAAACTGACTGTTGGAAACCGCAGGGGCAGGTACCTTAGCTCTCTGCTCAGTTCCAGGGGGAGGCTGGTAAAAATTGATGGCTGCCCTTCTTGGTTCCCACATGCTGGGCTTGGTTCTCCAGTTAAACTGGCAGTGCCCTGGGGGCAGGGATTTCTACGGCCTGAAGCCAGAACATGAGTGGCAAAGAGGTGTTTCAGGGTCTCCCCACGATCAACAGGAAGTGGAGCGAGGCCTGGCTTCGCACACAGAGGTTAACTGCACCTAAGCTCCTAGCTGGGAGCTGTTCCCAGTCACTCCTACAGCTGGCAGGCCAGGGGCTTAATTCGTAGGGCCCTAGGGATCATTTTGTGGGGAGCTTGGGGCCCTAGGGAACCTCTGATGTGGTGCTGGGAAAGGCTGAGGGAGTCATCTGATGAAGGACTCCCGCAAAGCCTCCCTCTTTAGGAATCTCTCTCTTGCGTGGCTCTGGGTCAACCTTAAAAACAAAATTTCCACGCTTGGTAGGATTAATTTATCTAGAGAACAAGGCCAGCATGGGCAGCAGAAAGCAGTAACAGGGCTTGGGCAGGGCCTGGGGGTATTTGGAAGGGCTTCTTGTAGGTGGAGGGCATTAAAGGGCAGCAGGACTGGCATGGGTGGGTGAGGGAAAGCTCCCCCAGGGCTGAGACCCCTGCCCTACAGAGCACACACTGCTTATGGGCTAAAGAGAATGCAGGAGGGCATGCCCTTCAGGAAGGGCTGTTAGCTTTTCTCCAGTCTGGGCCCAGCTCGGGGAAGACAGAAGGTGTGACCACAGATCCCAGCCAGGCCTTCAGAGAGAAGCCCGTGAGCACGGGAGAGGTCCGTGAGCCCTATGGCAGTCATCCTCTCCTGCACCCCACGGGCCCACAGGGGCCCAAACATTTGTGCCCAGACAGACTCTCACCCACCCCATACCCATAGATGTCACAAGCCTGTGTGTGGGTTTCTCGACACACTGTTTATTCCATAGGAGAATGGGATCAAGGCTAGGAGCCCCCTGGAGCGGAGAGGGTGGGAAAGAGTGGGAGAGGCAGGTGGCTCTCCATGGCCCATCTGTGGGCCCAAGCGCGATGGGCCACCACCTCTCCCAGGCTCTGCAGGAAGCTGGTCTGCTCTGAGTCCATTTGCAGGTTTTGGATAAGCCTCTGTCTTCCTCGTCCTGAACGTGGGGTGGATCCCCACATAGCACCCCCAGAAGGCTGGGTCCAGTCTCTCCCCAGAGAACTCCCCACTCCAAGTCACAACCCTGTGCCCCTTCTACTCTGGTCTCTTTGGTAAGAGCTGGAGACCAGGGGCTGGAGGGGCGGGCAGATCCGGTGGGCCAGCTTTGGAGGCTGACCAAGGTCCAGGGAAGAGATGAGCTGGGAGCTGGCGGTGGCTCTGAAGCAGTCCACGAAGGCCCAGATGGCTGAGCCCAGAGGCATGGGGAGGGCCGGCCCCTCACTCTTGGCCTGGGTGCTCCCCCACTGACCACTTCACCTCTCCTGTCCGTAGAGTCACTATGTCCTCATAGGTGGCCGTCTGGTCAATGTTCAGGCCCTGGAGACATGGAATGGTGCTCAGGCCTTGGCTACTCTCTGACCACGCCAGTGGACGGTGCCACCAACCACCCCACAGCCCTCAGCGCTGCGGGGTCCACCTGTTCCTTACCTCGTAGGTGTGGTCTTCATCCATTCCAGGCTTGCTGTCATCCTGGTGGGGTGAGGGATGGAGAGCAGAGTGTTAGCTTGCCCACCCCATCCACTGCTGGGCCAGGGTATGGAGGGCCAGGGAGACTGGCCTGGGGTGAGAGGCTGGGGGTGAGGGGCGAGGGGTGAGGGGGTGAGGTGCCCGCTGCCAGAACGATGGAGTGAATGAAGGAGAGATTGAATAGGTGTCAATGGGCAGGCTATGGGGCTGGGGAGACGGAGACCCTGCCCATGTCTGGCCTGCCCCATGGCCGCCTCCCTGCCCCCATGGTCACCTTGTCCAACAGCAGGAAGATGGGCACGATGATGAAGAGGATGATGAGCAGGGTCTGGATCATGATGATGCCATCTTTCAGAGTGTTCCTCCTCTTCAACTGTGCTATGGTGCTGAATCCTGCGGGGAGGTGGCAGGGGGTGGTGAGGCTGGGGCTCCCTCTTTGGGCCTGCACTCCTCAGGGCCTCCTCAGCACCTCTCCCGGGTGTTCTATGGCCACGGCCGCCTTCCCAGTGTGGCCCCCCACTGGCGGCAGGCTGGGATGGGGCAGGGTGAGGATGGCTCCATGACGCTCCACGGCCCCAGCGCCCTTTCTCCCTCCCTGGCTGGAGGGCAAGCCCCAGACACACCCATGACTCGCAGCTCAGTGCCACAGCCCATGCTGAGGGACTGCTCCCGGCACTGCTGCTGGCAGAAGTAGATGCCGTTGTCCTGGAACTGGATGCCTTGGATGGTAAGCGTGGCGATGGAGCCGTTCTGGCTCTGGAGGATGCGGGTGTCTTCCGGCAGCGGCTTGGGCTCCAAGTCCATCTCCCGCTTCCGGAGCCAGGTCACCTCTTCCGAGTCCTTTGTGTAGCACCTCATTTCCACTATGGCGCCCCTTTTCCGGCCTATGAAACGTGGGTTCTGCCAGATCCGGGAACAAGAGCTTCCTGTGGGCACCAAGGCCAGGATCAAAATCCCGCTCTGCAGCTTCCTAACTGCCAGCCCAACCACGGGCCCCTACCCTTGTCTGTCCTTGCTTTTGGGTATAGTACGGTCATGAGGCAGAGGTGTGAAGGAGCCGAGCCATGGGAGTGGCCACAGGCCAAACCACCGGGGCCCACCCCTTCCTGACTGTACCTCTACCCCCGACCCCCGTGCCCCAACATTTGATTTTCCTTTAGGACGACTCTGGAACCTCCCAATTCCTTTCCATGCCTATACAGCAGCCTGACCTAGGCCTTTCCTGCTGGGGTCCAGGGGCCCGTAGGACAGCCCCCCACCTGGCCTGGTGCTCTCCCTTCTTTTTTATTCCTAAGTCTTCTTTCTCCCCCACATACCGACTCCAAGAAGCCTCCCCCCTGCCTCATTCCCCGTAAGCGGCCCCTAGGAATCCCTGAGGCCCTATGGCTTGTCAGAGACCCTAGAGTTAGAGGCTCCTTCATGGGCAGAGTCAGACTCCCCCACTAGACAGACCCAGCCTGAGTCCCCAGTGGAATTCCTTCTGGCTTCCCCACTTCCAGCCTGGGTTTAGCCACACCCCTTAGTCTCTGGGACTGGAACGCTTATGTCTAATGAGGGTGACAGCTGGCAGGAGGGGTGCTGGAGGGGCCCTCAGGCCTCTGAGATGGAGACCCTAAGGTATCCTAGAGATGGGTGTCCGGGCTGGGGAACTGCAGGGCACAAGGGGCAGACACAGCACAGGCCCTGGGACAGTGACCAGCACTGGACAGACATACTCGCCCCCAGAAGGGGCAGGGGAAGTGGCTGACCTTTGGGATCCCGGTTCGGGTGTTCTGTTTTGGCTGCTTGCACACCTGCTGGGTGGGAGGAAGTAGGCGGGGCTGGGTCAGGGCTCTCCACTGGAAAGTGGCTGCCCCACCCCTGGGGCCCCCAGCATTCCTTGACCCACTTCCTCCTCTCAGGACATCAGCTTCAAGACCCCTCAGCCCACCCTAGCAGCACTCTGGAGAGACTGGAATGAAGCGAGGTCCCCAGAAATCCACCTCTCCCTCCTCCTTCTGCCTTTGACCTGACCGACAGCCTTGAGCAGGCACGCTGGGTGAGACCAGGAGGGAAGTCAGAGCTGGATGGCCGTGCTGTCTTTCAGGCCAGGGGACCATTTCTGGAACATGCACGTCCCAGGGTCTGGCTGGGGGTAGCCTCTCTCCTGTGTCACCACCACACAATGCCCTCAGGGGACTGGGTGGTGAACCATGTCATAGACACCAACCCCTCACCTCATACCCAGCTCGGCCTGATGCCCTCCAAACAGGAGGAGCTGGGGCCACATACCCTCTGAGCCCCTCAGCATAGGTGATACCCACAGACCCAGGCCCCAGGGCAGTCAGAGGGAGACGAGAGGCCGAAAGTGTGAGAGACAGAAGGGGGAGGTCGGAGAGAGGACACAGAGCAGTGGAAACAAGCAAACAGCCCATGACAGAGAGTGAAACCACAGGCCTCATTTCGGGGGTGCCGTACCTGACAGCAGCAGCAGCAACACCGTCAGCCAGTTGCTGGGCACGGGAGATAGCACCGGCCCGGCCATGGTTACCACTCCGTCTCTGACCCCAAGCTGGTGCCGAGGACAGAGGCTCCTGGGGGGAAAACGTGTAACTGCCTGGGCTGCAGCCGGTCCCCTCCCCGCCTCTTCCCCACCAGGCCCCTTCCTGCCATGCAAATTGGGACCCAGGGGAGGCACCAGCTCTCCGGGGACCCTGGGGGAGGGCGGGCTCTCTAGTCAGCTGTGCTGCTAAGGCTCAAAGGGCATCACAGCTGGGGTCCATCATGGTGGGGTGGGGGGGACCCTGGGAGGCAGGGGCCTCTCAGTCTTCTGAGGGTAGCTTGTGCATCCGTGCCCTTGTCCCTACCCCACTGATGGTCATGTTCTGGGGTCCCCTGGCCCGATATTGCACAGTTCAGATTCCCAGGCACTTAGCTGAGTACACATGGGTCCTGTGGGTGAGTGTGAGCACGGCTCCTCGGCTCTAGACCGGCCTGTGCTCTGCAGGAAGAGAGGCACCAAGGAAGGATGGTGCAGGGGTGTGGGGGGCAGCTATGGGCCAGGCCCGGCACCTGGAGAGGCCCCGAGTGCAGGCTCTTGGCTGGAGTGCAGGCAGCCATGCTGGGGGTTGATGTGGATTTGAGCCTGTGGAGGAAGGGAGCCACAGAGACTCTTGAGCAAGAGCCAGGTGTGGCAGCCACTTGGGAGAAGACATGGCCCAGACCCTGGCAAGAGGCCTCCCTCCCTCACCTGGTGAGAGAATTTGCTCTCATAAAGGGGATGGACTTAGGTAGGTAGAGACGGCTTAGAGAAAACCTACCACTCAGCTAATCAAGGGACTACCAGGGATTTGTCCATGGCTCCCGGGGTCTTGGGAGGGGGGCAGGAGGCTAGTGCTGGGGAGCCTTCAGGTTCTGACTAAAAGGCTCTGTGGCTTTATCTTGCCAGTCAGTAGAGTGGTGGATGGAACCATAGTGTTCTGGAATGAAGTTCAATTTTGTGCCCCAATCCCTGGGCCATACACAACTTTTGCCCCTTGGGGGCCAGGGCTGCCCTCATGCAGTGCACAACCTGCACAGCCACACATAGCAGACTTGCATACCTCAGCCCCTGCAGCTGAGTCCAGTCTGAGTTTTATGTCTCCTCCTTTTTCTCTCCCGACCCCTCACTCCTTCTCTGCTCCCCACCCCCAGGAGAGGAAGAAAGACGCTGAGTTCTATGTGCCCTCTGCCCGCATCTCCTTCTCCCCACTTTCCATTTTTCAAACAGCCTGTGTTTCTGGTGAGTCCGTTTGGGTTTAGAGAGATGTGGACCTGCCGCCCGTGCCAGAGACGGCAATGAGAAAGGCGGGGGTCTGGGTGGTGCCCCCTTAGTCCTGGGGGGCATAGGCCCCTAGTAGGGGCTACCCCCAAGGGGTGCCAGTCAGGACCAGAGCTACAGCAAGTGGGAATAGGAGAGTTAAGTTTTCATCTGAGGAACAGCTCGTTCCTGGCAGGCCCAGATGTTCTTGCTGTTCCCAGATGTTCCAAATGAAAAAAAAAAAAAACATTTCTCTGAAAAGGTGTCAGATGTTCAGTTCACAGAACAAACAGCCCAGGAATATAAACATCATCTGAGGTCAGCATGGGGACCACAGGCCCCTTGTGCTGGTGGGGGTGGTTGGAGACCGTCCAAAAGAATGGCAGGGGAGGGGGGAGATCCAGGGGTCTCTTCATTTAGTAAAAGTACCTCCTCGTGATAGAGGCCTTGGTTAGCTTTGGAGCTAGTGTCCCCCCAAAGTTGGGAAGCTAACGGGGGAAGGCTTAGGGCACACACCTGTGTGCGCGCACAGGTGTATGCTCACACGGGTGTGTTGCCTGGGCTGTGTGGTGCGGGCATCTGCTTAGGAGCTGGTCCTGGGGCCCAGGGTGTCTACAGGGGCAACGGAGGTTGGGGGCAGTTGGGATCTTCCAAACACGTCTACTCACCCACGTCTCTTCGTGGGCAGGGATGCAGATGTGTCCTTTGGACTTCATTCCCATTCATGCCGGGCAGGGATCCGTTTTCAGGAGCACTCCCCCATCCCTGCCCTCCCCCCTGCGCCTTCAGGGTTATTTGTCACTGTTGGGGCTGTGCTGTTCCCTCTCTGGTGACAACAGTACAGAGTTCTGTCTGGGGCTTGTGACGTCTTTTCTTTCCGGGAACAGGAGGCCTTATAAGCCCACTCCTGCCTCTGCCCCCGGCTTCCCTGGGCAGCACACCCCAACATCTGGCAGCCCCACCTCACCTTTCCAGGAAGGCAGCATCAAGACAGGAGATGGGGTGCACGGAGAGGGGATGAGGGGCTTAGGAGTTTGAGGACGTCAGGGAGCCCCCAGCAACCCCGGGAAGGGTGGGAGAGGACACAACCTCAGTTTGGAAGGAGGGGTTCAGACTTCTGCCCCTCCCCTCAATCCACTCTTCCTGGCTCTGTTTGGCTGGCTGTTTTGTGGAGGAAGCCTGCTGGCTAAGGAGGTTTGATTTTGGGCCCCGCAGTGTACCAGGTAGAAAGCCACCCCACATTTCCTGGTGCTTCTCAACAAGGAGCGCTCCTGTCCCCTCCCCCTGCCCCCCCCCCCCCCNTTGGAAAGGCACTGGGACCATTTCAGCGGTCACAATGACCAATGGGCACCACTGGCCTTCAGGGACCAGGGGTGCTGAATTCCCTGCAGTGGGGAGGACGGTGTCTCACAAAGCAGATTCCTTGCTCCACGTGCCAACAGCACCCCAGTTATGCAACACCCATGCTTAACCCCTCATGGTTCCCTCATTTGTGTAAAGCAGAAGTAATCGTTAACAATCCGTTCTCCACTTCAGGGCGGTCATAAGCATGGGAGGGAATCCAGTATATGAGTGTTTGGTGAGGAATCTGGGAGCACAGCTTACCCTCAGGAAGGTGGTGAGTAGCCCTGATAACTGGCTCTCCCAACTGGATGATTCTGAAATGTTAGCTTATGTTTTTCATCCAGTATTTTGCCTCTTTTCCTCCACTATTCAAGGCTCAGGGGAGGGTGGGCCAGGGCACTGCGCAAGCTCTCCTGTCCTTGGAGACAGAGAGAGCCCCAGGCGCGGTTTGCAGAAATTTACAGTGAGGAGGCCCACTCCCACCCCAGGGAGGGAGGTCAGCACCCTGGTGGGGGGCTCAGAACGCTGCAGGGATGCTGGACCCCTCTCCGCAAAGAGAACAGCAAGGTGGGATGGGACCTCAGAAGGTGGCTGAGGGGTGTTAGGGGGGCCTGTGATGCCATGTAAACCTCAGGGCCCAGCAAAACGGGGTGCAGGAATCTTGTGAAGGACTGTTTACTAGTTTGAACAAATACAGCCCTGAGAGTCAGAAATCAAGTTGTAAAAAACAAAATTATATATAAAATTATATTTCACCCACCAGGATTGTGGACTTAGCTCACTACATCATACTACTCACTGTCACAGGTCCAGAGGACCCTGGGCTCTCTGAGGTCAGGGTTCAAAGGCAGGGTCTTTGGCGGGGCTAGTGTCTCTGAAGAGAGGGAGGGGTCACACCATGCATCCCTCAGACATCTCAGGGCCTCTGGGGGGGCAGGGTGCAGAGAAGTGAAGGGCTCAGAAAGGAGGGACTGGCACCACTGGGTCCCAGTGCCATTTCCTGGGCACCATCACGGGTGGGGGGAGAGAGTGTGGAGCTGTCTGTTAGGGGTGGACGGGCAAGTCCCATGATCTCACCTGGCGTCTTGGACTCCAGCTAAGAGGTTGCATTTGTAACTTTCAAAATAAAACTGCCAGGTATTTCAGGAGCAAAAGAGAAGTTGATTCCGGAGTGGCAGAAAATTGCAATGCCAACCATGCAAGGGAGGCAAAACCGTGGGCATGGCCACAAAGGAGAGGACCCGCTCCTTTACGGAGGAAAGGGGGACATTGGGAAGGCTTTGATAAACAGTCTGTTGGCGTGGGAGCTGGAAGCGTGGTGGCTTCTCATTGGCTGAGCTGTGACTGTCTCTCATTGGCTGCGCTGTTGCCGGGCAGGAGGAAAGCCTTTCTTGTCAGGCGCTGGGATGGTAAATTGGCGACCACCTGCAAGGTCATCTCTTCCTCTTGGTTCTCAATTGATGATGAGTGGTGGAACCTGAGCGCTTCCCCTGCTGAACCTCCCGACTCCATTTTAGTGAGGTTCCCCTTTCTTAATTTTCAGAGTCCAAGCCTCCTTTTGGAGGGGGGCAAGAAAGATCACCTTCTCTCGCCCTCTCCCCACCCTGAGGCTCCCCGAGTCTTCCTCATTTGGCTCCAATCCCCGCCAGCCCTCAGACCCTGTCGGTGTCCACACGCGGAGGTGCAGAAGGAAGCAGCCTGCACGTGAGAGGCACCAGGGGGAGGTTTATTGTAAGAACTGTACAAAGGAGCCTGCCTGCCAGCCCGGCGTGGGCCTGTTCCCACCCGGAGCGGCAGTGGGTGTGGGCGTGCGGGGGAGGGGGCCGCGGGCAGAGGAGGCTCTGCAATCTGGATGCAGGCCAGTGGATGCTGAGGCTCTCGGGGCCACCCTCGTTTGGGGTCTGAGGAGGGAGGGGTCGGGGGCAGGGTGCTGGGCAGGGAGGAGGCTGCCCTCTCTAGGACGCACGTTATGAGGGAAGAGAGGGAACTAAACCAGNGGACACGGAGCAGTGGACACGGAGCAGGGCTGGGGCAGTGGGTGTGATAAAGAGATTAGGAAGAAGGGAGAAGCCGGTAGCAAGGAGGCCAGCGAGCGGGGCAGACAGAAGGAAGGCCATAGCCACAGGACCTTGTGAGTGCATGGGCTCGGGCAACACACACACGCACACACACACACATACACACAAAACACACTGTTTTGGAGGTTTTGCTGTTTCCTGAGTTTTAACCAAACTGTTCAAAAGAAACAAGAAGAAAGAGAAGAGGAACTGAAGGTCAATAGGGACTCAACGTGCAAACCTGCCCACACATGTTCACACTCATCCACATACAGTACAAGCACACCATACGGACAGGCCTGCACAGGAGACACACACACACTCACGCACAGTCAGACTCTTACAGGGGCACCTGACACGGTACACACTTGCAGAGACAGGACATAGCACTTCACGTACTTGAACGCACACACACAGCTGTACACACAGGCGTGAGGCAGACACAAGGCACACACAGAAGTGAATAAATCCAGTGATGCCTGCACAGGGGGTCTCCCTGCCTCCTCTGAGCTCCGGGAGCCAGCAGCCACCTGGCTGGCTCCGCCGCGCCCGGATCAGTGGTGCCAACAAAAATGCTGCCTGGCTTTCCAGGCAGTGGGAAGTTGGAAGGTTGGGCCTGAGCCAGGCGAGCTTTGCAGGTGCCAGTGTTGAACTCTAACACGGGCGCAAGGACCACTTTGAGGAGCAGGGAAAGGAGGATGAGGAGGAAACGAGACAGATGTGGTGGGGATGAGGGGGTCTCAGGGCTTGGGGAGGCTACAAAGAGCCCCATGGCACTAACGGAGGAGTGAGGAAGGGAGGTAGGGAACAGAAATCTACCTCCTCAGCTCCAGGGTCCCTGCCCCGCCCAAGGTCCAGGCCAAGAAAGCCTCCAGTGCAGTGATGCGGCGCACCCAACCCGTCCCAGGCAGCCATGCTTCCTAGAAAAAAAAACAATTCTCAAGTGGAATCCTCTGTCCGCTCTTCCCCTAGGGGCCAGCCAGGGGAGCCAGAGGCCTGCACAACGGACAAAGCGGGAAATGGTTTCAGGAGCCACAACCCCAGCCGGACGCATCAGGATCCAGGGGCCAGTCAGACTGGGGAGACATTTCTGGACCAGTGACATTTCCCTTCTCCAGGGAATCCATGAGCTTGAGGGATGAAGCTGTGTGCCGGTCGGGGGACGGGCTGGTAGACCCCTGAGGTCAGGTGTCAGCTCTCACTGAGGTTAAGACATCTTTATCCAGGGGGTGCCTGGCTGGCTCAGTCAGCGGAGCCTGCGACTCTTGATCTCGGAGTTGTGAGTTCGAGCCCCATGTGAGGTGTAGCGATTACTTAAAAATAAAATCTTTAAAATATACCTTTATCCAGGAGGGGTCTTGGGGGGGGCCTGAGCCACTTCCTGGAGAGAGGCCTGTAGCCCTTAAGACTCTGGTGGCAGGAGGGCAGCTAACCCCTCCATCATAGGCTGGCTCCTCCCCCACGTCGGGGGCAGAGATCGGGGCATTCTGACCTCCCCCATAAGGAGAGGCAGCAGGGCCCATGAGGAGGTGAGGACAACTTGAAACGAGAAATCATGGAAGCCGGGGCCTCAGGCCCAGTGTGGAGCCTCTGAGTGCAATTCCCATTTTCCATGGCCTGGGTGTCAGCCCCAGCATGGCCAAATCCTGTCCCCAACAGAGAGCCTATCAGTCGCAGACTCAAAGCCCCGCTCCCTCAGTGAGCAGGCACCACGAGGGAGCTTTTGGGGCTGTGCCAGGCTCAGCTGGCCACCTCACTGCAGCCTAGACAAGAGACTCTTTGACCCCTGGGCGCACTGTCTGCCCTGGGGATGGGGAAGGAGGGAGGGCATCGTCGGAGGGGCTGATGGGCATGAGCCCTATGGCAGGTCCAGAGTCCCCTGTTGGGCCCTTTTCCTCACCCACGCTCTGCACGCTGCTGTTCCCGCTCTCGTGGCCATACATCTTGCTCATGGTGTTGGCAATCAGGCCCTCCTTCTCGGGGCCCCCATCCCCACTGCCATCCTGGCTGTGGCGGTACATGTAGGATGCCTGCTTCACGGTGCGCTGGAGCAGGTGCCGGCGGTAGGCCCTCTGGATCTTGATGGCACACACCTCCTCATGCTTCCTTTTGAGGGTGGTGGTGATGGGCTCATAGGAGACCTTGGAGGGGTTGGCTGCCATGAACTTCTCCTCCATGGTCTCCTTGAGGGCATCCATTTCCCCAGAGTCCCCTAGGACTTCCTTGGTGAGGGCAAAGAGGATGTCCAGGCAGTGGATCTTGTCCCCTGGCACCATGGGCAGGTCCAGCGTGATGAGCTTGATCTTGTTGGGCTTGGCAATTCTCAGTGGCTCCTGGAGGGTGTCCACAAAGTCAGAGAGGCGGCTGTAGGCAATGAACTGCGTGGCGTCGGGGTCAAACTTCTCCCACGTTTCGTAGAACATCTCAAAGTCATCCTCGCCAAGGGGCTCACTGCTCTCCTCAGTGGCCACATTGAAGTTCTCCAGGATGATGGCAATGTACATGTTGACCACGATGAGGAAGGAGATGATGATGTAGCTGCAGAAGAAGCAGATGCCAATGGAGGGGTTGCCACAGTCACCCTTGACGCTGGTGCCTGGGTTTTCAAGTGTAGGGTCACAGTCAGGGGGCCCACTGTTGAGGATGGGGTTGAGGAGCCCATCCCAGCCAGCCGATGTGGTGATCTCGAAGAGGCAGATGATGCTGTTGCCAAAGGTCTCGAAGTTGAACATGTCATCGATGCCTGACTCCTTCTTGACATAGGCAAAGTTGGACATGCCAAAGATGGAGTAGATAAACATGACCAGGAAGAGGAGGAGGCCGATGTTGAAGAGGGCAGGCAGGGACATCATGAGGGCAAAGAGCAGAGTCCGGATGCCCTTGGCCCCGCGGATCAGCCGCAGGACACGCCCAATCCGTGCCAGGCGGATCACTCGGAACAGTGTGGGTGACACGAAGTATTTCTGGATCAGATCGGAGAGCGCGAGTCCTGCAGGGAGGAAGTGGTGAGGACCGCTGCCCTTGGGGTAGGAGGCTGGGTTAGAGAGTGGGAGGCATGCAGGGGTCAAGGGGGCCTAGCCTGCTGTGCTCTTCCTCAGAAGGGAGCAGTAAAAGCACAGCCCGAATGGCCTGACCCATTAGGCTGGGCTCTTCCAGGGTCCTGGGGCCAGGAGCTATCTCTCTGCCCTGACCCTGCTGGACAGGCGTGGGACATGCCCAAGGTGATGGGGTGAGAGTACGGCTGACTCCCAAGGGTATGTGCAGTTGCCATAGATGAGACAGAGAGGGAGGACAGCTCTCTGTGTGACTCTGGGCATGACATTTAACTTGTTTGTGATTCAGTGTCCTCATCTGTAAAACAGAGGTGGTAACAGTACCTGCCTCCTGGGATAGCACAGTGTCGGGCAAATAGTAAATGATCAATAAATGGTAGCTAGCTGCTATCATTGCACACACGTCTGTGCACTTCTCCTGTGTGTACGGATACTGGCACCGTCTTATGTCTTCCACTTAGCATGTGGGCATCTGAGTGCATCTACTGGTCAGGTAACTGTTTCTAGATGTGTATTTGCGTGTGTGCAGGTGACAGGCTGCCTGTGAGCCCACCCTGTGTGCCTTTGTGAATGCCAGGTGCATATGCACATGTGTAAGTGTAAATGTGCGTGTGAGCCTTCCAGGTGCATGAGCAGGTGTCTGTGCACAAGAACGGGAGCACCCGGTCTTCCTGAATGACTCAACCCAGCCTGGCCCCGCTCACCCACAATGGACAGGATGACAACCACAAAGTCGAAGATGTTCCAGCCAACGGTGAAGTAGTACTGGCGCAGGGCGAGCATCTTGAGCACACACTCCCCAGTGAAGATGATGATGAAGACCATATTGATGTTGTACAGGATGTCCACCTTGAGCTGGCTCTGGTCGTCAGTCTCCACCATCATGGTGACCATGTTGAGGCAGATAAGGATCATGATCGTGATGTCAAACGCCTGCTTGGTCACGAAGTCGTACACCATGCCCTGGATCTTGTTCTGCAGCATGGGTAGGGGTAGGAGTGCAGGGGTGCACGCGGGTAGGTGTTGGGGGGCAGTGGTAAGGACCCACAAAGGATGTGGACAGGCGGGAGACACAAGATGACACAACAGAGAGAGAGTGTGTGTGTCAGGGCTTGTGGTAGAGTTGGCCAGGGCAGGGAGGGGAGACCTCTCAGAGCAGGCCATTCTGTGGGGTCTGTGGGCATCTTCCTCACTCTAGGACCGTTCTTCCCATAAAGGCCCCCCAGCAACCTCTCATCCTTCTCCCACAGTCATTGCTCACTCAGGAGTGTCCTCTTCCTCCCACTTCTAGGGGCCCTTGCCCCTGAGGCCACCAGCTGAAGGGGTGGGTGGACACTGGGGGGCTGTGCAGGGCCAGGTGAGGGGTAAAGCAGTGACTGGAGTTTATCAGGCAGCTGCTATTCCAGCACGTGGTGCCTGTGTGCAGTTACAAAGAGGCACATTCCTCCCAGCTGGTGACCCCAGCTTCCCTGCAGGGAGACCCGGCCTCACACCAGCGACACAGCCTGGTGGGCAGAGTGCAGCCTGCATTTTGCCCTCATCAGCCCCCTCGGGCAGGAGGTTCATAGCGGCTGGAGGAGAAGGGGGTCAGAGGGCCGGTACCTGGGGCCGGGGAATTGGCTTCTGAGGCTTCTTGGAGCCAAGCTTCTTCATGGCATTATAGTATTTCTTCTGCTCCTCCGTCATGAAGATGTCTTTCCCTCCAAAGTATAATGGGATGGGGCCAGTAAGGTTGGAGGTCCCTCCTCTCTGCCTCCAGGACCTCCCTACCTCAGGCACCACCCTTAAAGCAGCCCCCACACCAGCAGGGGGACCTGGAGGGGCCAGAGATGGGGGCTGAGGGAAGAAGGGGAAGGGGGACTGAGGAGTCTGGACAAGGAAGGGAGGGGAGGGAGGTGACAGACAGAGGGGAGAGGGTCAGCGCTGCCTCATAGCTTGTTTTGGGCCAGATGCTCTCCCTTAGTATTGTGTCAGGTCCTCTGAATGACCCGGCCAGGCAGGTAGCATCAACCTCATTTTTAAATAAGGTTCTTAAGGGTCAAATCACTTGTTCAAAGTCGCCAGGTAGGATGTGAACCCAGGCTTGCTGCCTCAATCACGCGGCCAGTGACAGCACAGCAAGTGTGAGATGGCATGTGTGAATATATGAAGGGACGGGTGAGTGGAGGGGGGGAGGATGGAGCCCCGGATGGCCGGGATGGATACTCATCTTCTTCTTCTGCTGGTTGAAGTTGTCGATGATGACGCCGATAAAGAGGTTGAGGGTGAAGAAGGAGCCAAAGATGATGAAGATGACAAAATAGAGGTACATGTAGATGTTCACCTCATACTCTGGCTGTTCCTCCTTCTGCAGAGTCCGCAGGACAGGATGGGATGGAATGGGGAGGTTTGGGGGGACATGTTGGCTGTCCCTTGCTCCCCATCTCACTCTGGGCAGGAGGGGGCTGGGGCCCAGAGGTGGACCCTTCCACACCCACCCCCCAGGCTGCTGACTTTGGGGGCTCCTGAGGAGGCAGCATGGAGGCAGAGATGGGCAGAATGTGCCATTGTATGTGTCTGGCCTGAGTCCTCTCCCCTGGCTTGCTCACCAGCCACATCTCAGTAAGCCCTACTCACCTCCCGGGAGTCCACAGCTGCATACATGATGTCCATCCAGCCCTTGAAGGTGGCCTGAGAGAGTGTGGTTGGGTGTGAGGGGAAGGGCTGCTTCCTGTTTCCACCATCCATGAGTCTCCCTCCTCATCCCAGCCTGGTCCTCCCCAGAGCCCCACAGGGCAGGCATTAAATAGCGATCAGAGTGGTTTAGATTATGTCAGGGTCCCATAGCACCAGAAGCAGGTGGGTGGCCTCCCTCCTGCCCAAGGAGCAGTGGGCTTGGGTACAATGAAAATTTAGGAGCACCTCCATGCCAGTTTTGTGCAAGGGCAGCAGGTTACACTCACCACCTGCAAGAGGGAGAGGTAGCCTAGACCCACGTTGTCATAGTTGACCTTGACATTGAGCCAGCGGACCTGGCCCGTGTGCATCAGGCTTTCACACTCAGACTTATTGTTGACTTCGGTGATGTCGAACCTCTCAGAGGTGGTGGTGTTGATGCAGTAGTAGAACTTGCCGGCAAACAAGTTGACGCCCATGATGCTGAAGATGAGCCAGAAGATGAGGCAGACAAGCAGCACATTCATGATGGAAGGGATGGCTCCCAAGAGGGCATTCACCACCACCTGGGGGGCCGGGGGAGGGGGAAGGGGTCAATGCCAGATCTTTACCCAAGCTCCTTTGGGACAGGGCTCTCCACCTACACTAACAAGGGGACCAGACAGGGCTGGGCATTGTTATTTAGGGATGGTTTCCTAGAGGAGGGTCGATCTGAGCCAGGCCTGGGGGAGAAGTCTGCTGGGCTGTATGTTGGGGATGGGTGTAGGTGATGGGGAACTGAAGAGTAGGGCTGGGGGTGCTGCTGGCCTAGTGGTTGAAGAGGGCTCTCTGCTTGGCTGGAGCCATCAGCCCAGAATCGGGGCACTAGGCTTCTCTGGAAGCAGCCTGGCCACGGGTCACTAGGCAGGAGACAAACAGTCCTTCCTCGGCCCCCATAGGAAACTCAGACCCCGTGACCCGGCCCCCTGCTCATCTGCTCACAACATGAGAGACACAGACACAGAGAAGAAGCCACCGGGGTCTTCAAAGCAGGGGGAGACAGAGACTGGAGCCTTGTGCCCCACTCCCCAGCCCTGGCCACACAGACCAACCTCACCATGTCAGGCTGGGCTAAATCTGAGAACTGTCCTCTTTCAAGGAGAAGCTCTTTATGACCTCCAGACCGACAGAGTAGGTGGCACAAACCTGGCGTTGCCTCGGGTAGCTCTATTCTTGGCTACATGGCCATGGCCAGGTCATTTCCCCTCGGTAGGAAAGAGTCCCTGGTTTTTGGCAGGAGTCTGGGGGTGGGGGGGATGTCCAGCACTGGCCAGCCCCTTGCATGAACAGGAGGGAGCCACTCAGGCTTGAGCACACTGCTGGCCTGCGACCAGCTGCTTCACAGGAGTTTGTCCCTCTGAGTGGGTTTTATTCCCAACAGACCTCTCTTGGCTGGGGAAATCCCATTTGTCTTGGCCAAACCCTGTAGTTACTGTCACTTCTATCCTCAAGGGCCTGAGGGAAGGATGGGCAGGCTCAGAGCCCAGAGGCAAGTACCTGCCAGCTCACCCAGGTCTCAGAGCCCAGGCAGACCCCAGTCTGAGGCTGGGGAGGGACACCTGTACACCCCCCAGACCTGCTTTCCTTCCTCTCTCTGGCCTGGGTGCCCTCCTGGCCCCTCCTGAGAGCTGATGCAGCCTCTGCTGCCCCCCAGTGGTAGCAGAGATGAGCTGCAGAGGGGCACTTGGGTGCTGTGGGAGGATGTCTGGGGGCCCTCAAATCTGGCTTCAGTGGGGGTCTAGAGTCCATAGCCTCTCCTTCCTGCGCCCCCTGCACCTTGCCCTGCACTGGCTGCTCCCCCAATCCCTAGCCTATTCAGTGTCCTCCTCAGCACCCACCCTCATGCCCTCAAATCGGGACAGCGCCCTCAGGGGACGCAGAGCTCTCAGCGTCCTCAAGGATTTGATGGGTCCCAGCTCCGAGTAGCCCAGCCAGTTGGCCACCAGGCTGATGATGGAGACCTGCAAAGGGAGGGTGAGGTAGTCAGGGGGTGCAGGGCCTCAGAGCCAGGGCTCCCTAAGGTTCTTGGCCACAAGGATGCTTCTGGATCTGGCCGCGGGGCTGGAGGATGGGGGGCAGACTCACATCCACGATGAGGAAGTCGAGCCAGCACCAGGCATTGGTGAAGTACACCTTGAAGCCGTAGGCCACCCACTTGAGTAGCATTTCCAGGATGAAGATGTAGGTGAAAATCTTGTCCGCGTACTCCAAGATGGTGCGGATGACCCGCCGCTGCTCGATATAGATGTCCTCAAAGGCCTGGGGGTGCCAGCACAGCCAGGGGTGGCCAGGGCCCGGGGGGCTGGGGAAGCAACCACGCCTCCCACCCTGCCCAATGCTTCTGCCTCCCGAAAGCACTGGGGACCAGGCCAGAGGAAGGCTGTTGGCTTCTCCCAGACTCCCTGGGCCCACAGTGGGGGCAAATGAGGTCCCCCCTGGGGAGGATCCCCTCAGCTGCCCTTCCTCAGGGGCGACACTCAGTCATCTGCTCGGGGCCTTAGCAGTGACACATCTTCGACCCTGGCCGCCTCCCCCCACCTCAACACTCCCAGGGCCTTCCTGCCTCTGCCCTGGTTGGCACCCGTCACTGGGGGTGCACCAGAGCTGGACTCATCTATCGCTTTAAGAAAATTAACACATTCTACCTCATATCCCGCAACCACAGGTAAGTCGCTTTAGGATTCTCGGGGTCCAGATTGCCCAGGCCTCGTCCCTCCCACGGCGTGGAAAGGGGGTGCCCCGGGAGGTCCTCTGCCCATGGCCGCCCCCAGGGTGGTGCCTACCAAGGCCCCGCTGCTGAGCAGGATCATGAAGACAATGAAGGTCTCGAACCAGTTATGCTCTACAATCTTGAAGCAGGCCCTGCGGAGGGTCCACCACATCTTCCCGCGGCCCTGAGAGATGTCCACGTAGAGGAAGGGGCAGCGTTGCACACAGGCTGGGGGAGGGAAGGGGGCGAGGGCGCCACGTCACAGGACTGGGGGCAGCCTCTGGACGCACAGTCAGCGTGTTCCCAGCACCTTCCCAGACGCAGCCGGCCTCATCTTCCCCGCCTCTCCCAAGCAGCCTTCACGCTGCCCCGGCCAGGCCCTGTGGGGACCCTGCACGGTAGTCCTCAGGGGCTGCATGCACTTCAGGGGCTCAGGGGCTGGGGGGGTTCCCAGGCTCTGACACCCCTCCCTGGGGTTGCATCCCCTCTGGGGTGTGTCAGAGGAGGGCGGCATCAGGTGGGGGGAAAGGCTCTGCATGCCTTCCGTGACGCACAGGATCCTGAGATGTCCTTGAGGGGGCAATTGGCTGCAGCCGGGCCAGGGTTGTTGCCCGCCACCCCTAGGCCCTGGCATGCACTGTCCCTGGTGGGGACAGCTGGGGGTGAGGTGGGGGTGCATGCACATGGGCTTGCCCTCACCCTCTGTGAAGCACTCCTCGGGCTGCTCCCCTTCGGGGTTCTCTTCAGCCTGCTCCTCGGGGTCTTCCTCGGGGGGCTTATAGTCGGCGGTGCTGCAGACGGAGGAGTTCCCATCGAGGGGCTGCGGTGGCTTCTGCAGGGGCCACAGGGTCACATGACCCCTGGGTCCTCCCACCAGGTGCACAGAGGAGGTCAGGATGGGAGACCAGGAGGGAGAAGAGAAAGGGGGTGGAGCAGATCTACTCATTCATTCATCACTCATTCATTTATTCATTCACCCAACCCTGGATTATGAAGCCAGCACTGTGGCCCTTGCAGAAGAACCACAGGGACAGTGGCATTTAGATGTGGAGCAGGGCAGGGCTGCGGCCTGGGAAGAGATGATGAGGGCACACGGAGGCAGGGGAGAGCCTCAGGTAATGGAGGAGGCTGGAGACAAGCAGGCTGGGGGGTCCTAGGAGGCATGGGGTGGGATAGCAGAGGAGTAAGTGGCCTGAAGGGACTTTTGAGGGAGTCAGAAAGGGGCCAGGCCATGCTCCTGCCCCTAAGCTCCCTCCTCAAGGGGACCCCCTCATGGCTGGAAGTGAGGCCCCTGCAGGCAGCTTAGGGGGCAGCTCTGGATCCAGAATGGTGACCAGAAAATTACAGAGGTCCTTGTGCCCAGTTGACAGAAAGGGAAACTGAGGCAGACATTAGTTCATGCACTAGCCATTTGTCCTGCCTGTCCCACAATACCCCTTGGAGCCACGCTTGCGCCCCTCAGAGTCGCCAGAGCCTTGGCCCTCTAAGCACTCCAGCCCTCCCCCACCCCCGCTCCTCATACCGAGGTCGGTGCCACATTTCCCTGGGTATTTATAGCTTGGCAGGCATACGGCCCCCTGGTAAGTAAGCGTGCCACATATTTAGGGGGAATAAGGAGTCAAGAGCTTTTAGGGCAAAGTTCTTTCAGGCTCCAGTACCCAGCCAGGCCCAAGGCCGATAGGGTGGGGTGGGCAGGGGGCCCTGCCCTAGCTGATGTGCTAGCCCTTCCCCTGCCAGAGTGGGAGGATGGGCTAGGGGGCTCGGAGCCAGCTCCCCGGGGGGAACCAGGCAAGGCCCTAGCCTCAGCCTGAGTGTCTGGGGGGTGGCCACCAGTCCCTCTGTCACCCCTGCAGGGCAGGAGGAGGAGGCATCTCCTGGGTGGGTGGGTCAGGGCTCCTGCTGAGACTGTGCCCAGCTCTCTGCTCTCCTTTTACCCAATCTGGTTGGCCCCCAACCCCCTCTACTCCTCAGAGTCCCCAGCCCAGACCCAGTACTTTGGCCCACCCTGGAGGTTGCAACTAGCCCCAGTGGAGACTAAACAGAAACACAGGATAATAGCAAGGACTTCAAGCCCAGAGGGGGATTGAGAGAGGCCTCTGGAATCCCAGCCCTGAAGCTAAGGTGCCACAGGTAAGAACATCCTGTCCAAGAGCACCACCTGCTGGTGAGACGGGGCCCAGGTGGCGTTGGCCAGCGAAGGGACACTAGGGAAGGGCAGGGCCCATCCGAATCAACAGCAGTAACAGCATCACCCAGCACAGAGAGCGTACTGTGTGCTACACAGTATCTCACCTAATGGTCTGAGTAGGTGCCATCACCCTCATTTTACAGATGGAGAAACTGAGGCTCAGAGAGGATTTGTGACTTGTCCAAGGTCACACAGAGCTTGAAGCCATGTCTATCTGACCCCTGACCCCGTCAAGCCGGGCCCTGTGATGGTCTAACCTTGCCATCCTCAGGCTCTGAGAAAGTGTCAGTGTCCTCCTCCGTTGGCATCTCAAGGTCAGACTCCTCGGAGGCAATGGGCACGTGAATGGTCAGGTAGGGGTTGTTGATGAAGTTGAGGTGGTCCAGCTCAATGCTGGGGGGAGAGCCGTCTACCAGGTCCATGTGGTTCAGGATGTGATTGTCCTTCTTCAGGTCCCTGACCCCCTCATCGGGTGGCGGCTCCTTCTTCTCATCCTCTGGGGCATTCTCCCCAGCCTCCTCGGCCTCCCTGGCCTCCCCAGGCTCCCCGAGGCTGAGCATGATCTCCTTGGGGCTCAGGATCTTGCCGTGCAGCAGCCCCAGGAGAAAGGCTTTGGCAAAGCCGATGCCCCACTTGATGCGCCCAATGGCGATCTGCAGATTGTTCATCTCGCCATCCTCATCCGAGGCTGCCAGGCTGTCGGCGCTGAAGGAGCTCAACAGCAGCGCTAAGAAGAGGTTCAGGACCTGGGGGGTGGAGGTTGGGAGCAGGCTCAGCTCAGCCTCTGGGCCCATGAGGATGCCACCTCCAGCCAGCGTGAGGGGCCGCAGGCCACCGGATCAGACCCACCGCTTGTTGGGCGTTTAAAAGAGTATCACCTAGGGGTGCCTGGGTGGCTCAGTTGGTTAAGTGTCTGACTTCGCTCAGGTCATGATCTCACAGTTCGTGGGTTCAAGCCCCGCATCAGGCTCTGTGCTGACAGCTAGCTCAGAGCCTGGAGCCTGTTTTGGATTCTGTGTCTCCCTCTCTCTCTGACCCTCCCCTGCTCACACTCTCTCTCTCTCTCTCTCTCTCTCAGAAATAAATAAGACATTAAAAAAATTAAAAATAAAATAAGAGTATCACCTAATGCGACTCTCATAGCTGCTTGGGGAGGTGAGGAATGTTCCTATCACTCCACTTTGAAGATAAGGAAACTGAGGCTTAGGCACATGATAGGATTCTGTAAGACCATGGTAGAGGCAGGGTTTGGGGGCGCCCGCTGGGTGGCAGGGACTCTTTCCAAGACCCTGCCCTCCGACTCCACTGCTGGGGAATGCAGAACAAACAGAGCTCATGTCTTCGAGTTTCCAGGACTTACTGGGATCCTGAATCTGTTGAGCCTTCTTTTTCCTGTCTGTGAATAGAGCCTGTGGTCCCTGGTGCTCAGACGCCTGTACTCTATTGCTCTGGAAAGGGCATTTGACCTAATGCTATTCAACCCCTTCTGTTTCCTTGGGATTCCCTGCTCCACCCGGTTTTCTTCCCATATTCCTACTGAAAGCTTTAAGAGACTACTGGTCTACCCCTCGGGTCTCCAGCTTTATTTTCCAGGGACAGGCATGTGCTGAGCCTCTCCCACTGTGGTGTCATGGCGCTCCAACCTAGTAGAGACAGACATTTAATCAGAAAAATACAATGCAGTGGGTTTGCATGGCCGTAGAGGCTGGGTTGCACAGGCTTTGAAATCATGCTGCTTGGTCTTCAACCCCAGTTTACTAGCTATGTGTCCTGAGGCAAATCATATCACTGCTCCATGCCTCAGTTTCCTCATCTGTATAATGGGGATGATTCCAGTGCCTATCTCCCAGGATTGTTGTGAGGATTAAAAGATCAGTACAAGTAGAGCACACAGTAGACACTCAAAACATGTTGGCTGTTATGTGTGAAATGACAGAAGGTACAAGGTACATGGAAGATTATGATTAACTGTGAGGCCAGCTCAGCATTTTATGAGTAAGGAGATGGAGTCCCAGAGTGGTGGAGTGACGTTCCCTATGATGTACAACATAATCAAGACTAGACCCAGGCTTCCAGCCATTGCACATCTTTAGAAGACATCACTCGTTTAGGCTACAGTGTCGATGATAACCTCAGAAGTTGTGCGGTATGGTGGCCCTACCATCCACTGCTCTATCCCTCCGCGCCCAGGGAACCGCTGAGGTGTCAGGGCTGGGTCTTACTGGGAGCCTTGGGACAGGGCTTGGTGTGTGAGTGGACATGAAGGAGTAGGGGAGTCTGTACATGTCCATCTACCAACCTTGACCAACTTCGCTATGTGTCTCTCACTGCCTGGCTTTCACTGGGTCCTCCAAGATCTTTTTATCATTGCCTTAAAAATCAAGTTAGTATAATATGTTTAAAGTGTGTGTGTGTGTGTGTGTGTGTGTGTGTGTGTGTGTGTGTATTCTCTCTTGGGGAGAACATGTTGGAGGGATTGCTCCCCATCTCTATGCTCCCTAGAGACTTTTCTGCTTTTGCCCCCACCCAAAATATATTGGTCTTTCTTTCCCTTTGTCGGGGGGAAGCATCCAGTTGCCAGAAACACATCTGAGATGGGAATTAGCTGCTCTCTGGGTCAGCAGGGTTTGCACACGGCTCCTGCCCGGGACAGAAATAGCTGCCTCGGGCAAGGCGTGGGGAGGAGGGCTGGAGGGAAGGGGGGATGGACACCCTGTTTCCCCCAGGGGCTCTGAGGGGTGCGTTACCTATGACCTCGGTCATTTCCTCTTCTTCACAGTAAACCAGAGGAAGTGCTCAAGTGCCATGATGCAGGGGCCATGGGTCCCCACCCTCTCTGGCAGGATGCCTCAGTGCCCTCTGGCAGACATCAGCTCCCACGAGGCTGGGGCGGGCAGTGGGCGGGGACAGTGCCCAAGGAGCTGACAGTGCCGCCTCCCTGGGCTTCTCCACTCCCTCTGAGCACAGTGAGAAAGCCACAGAGCTGGGCTGGAAAAGGCTATCAGTGGCATGTATGCATGTATGTGTGTGTGTGTGTGGGGGGGTGGAGTGACATGCACGCAGAGGCAGTGCAGTTCAGTGGTTTCAGACTCTGGAGCCACACTGCTTGGGTTCAAACCCTGTGCAGCTTCCTAGCTCACCTCCCTGAGCCTTTGCTTCCCTGTCTACACAACAGAGATAAAACAGCATGTCCCCATGGGGCGGTGGTGAGCATTAAGAGAGAAGGATGCAGAAAATACTCAGAATGCTGGACAAATGTAAATAGAGGTCAGTTGTCACCGTTGTTATTGCTGGTGTTGACACTGTCATTCTTACCACTGCTGCTATCATTGATGTTGTTGTTGGCGTGACATAGACCCAGGTTCCAGTCTGGGCTCAGTTTCATGCTAGCTGTGTGGTTCCGGGCAGTGCCTCCTCAGAGCGCAGCGCCAACATTACCTACCTCCCAGGGTTGTGGAGAGCAGTAGGGATAATGCATGTAAAGCCCTTTGCGCAGGGACCGGCACAAGGCAGGAGCCCCATACTTGGTGGTGTAACACCAACGGTGGGTACCTAAACCACCACTTCCCCTTCCCCCAGAGGCCTGTAATGCTTGGACTCCCCTGGCCTTGTAGACCATGTGCTTTGCTGAGCACTCAGACCACCCTGTGAAATAGGTCATCACCACCATCGTCCCCATTTTCCAGATGAGAAAAACTGAGGCCAGGGAGAGGTTAAATAACTTGCTCAGGGTCTCCCAGTCAGTAAGTGGCAAAGCAGGGGCTTGAAATGTTTTTGAGTTTATCCACATTCAGAAAGAAACCCACAGCAGACCCTTTTGGTCACCCCTTTCTTCTTAAATTTATCTTCGCAAACTTCTGTTCAGACCCAGCTACCCGCCTCCCCCAGTCCTGCCTCAAGGTTCTGATGGGGCATCTTCTGTCTCTGCAAGCCCTCGACAGCCAGCCTGGGTTCTCCTGCCTCGCTGTTCCTGGGGGCTCAGGACCTCGTCCCGTGGTCTCTTCCCCAGTGGAGGTGACATCCCTCCCCACCGGTCCACCCCTGCCCCCAGCCAGAGCTCAGCGATATCTGAGAAGCGCTGAGCCAGCAGCCCAAGGATTCCTCAGGACTTTGCGGAACGTGGGGACTTGCGTCTTCCCACCCCGGTTGCCCAGGGCAGTGTCAGCCACTGCAGGGGGCAGCCGGGCACAGCAGTCCCGGCAGGAACACCACCCACCCCGACCAGGGGAGGAGTCATGGGTGTCCGGAAGAGGAGACAGGCCTCCCCGGGCCCTACCACAGAAACGCCGCTCACGGCCTGCACCCTCGCTCCTCATGGCTTCCTGCAGCCCCTCCCCTGCACCGGCCCCACAGGCCGAGCCCTGAGCCACAGAAAGTGGCAGGATGGGGGCAGTTTATGCCATCCCTGGATTCTCCCCGCTCCCGGGGCCTGATTCCAGGAACAGAGAGGGGTGAGCTCGTGGGAGAAGGACAGGAGGCCCAGAAGACCCTACGTGACCCCTTGCCGCACTCTGTCACAGCCAAGCCTCTCAGCCACCCCGTGAGGTGCCCACCATTTTTCTCCCATGGGAAGTCAGAGAACCCAGCTGATCAGAGAGCAGTAACTTGTTCAAGGTCACACAGATGACAATGGAGTGGAGCGTGGGTCTGACTCTAGTTATCAGGTTACTTTGTCCCCAAACACTACGTTTCAACAGTACTATTCATGGTGTGGTCTCTGCACCAGCAGCAGCCACATTTGTTAGAAATGCAGATTCCCAGGCCCTGGCCCTGAGCTGCTGAATCAGACTCTGCAGGAGAGGGACCAGGCATCTGGGTTTTAAGAAACTCCCAGGTGATTCTTAAGCAGGTTAAAGTTGGAGAGCCACTGGGTTGAACCATATAAAATTGTCTTCTTGGGTGGGAGAGGTACGATACAATCAAACATTAGTGATTTCATACAGGGCGACCACATGGGGAAAAGGCCATTGAAGGACAGCCCGATTTAAAGGAAATAAAGCACGTGTGTGTGTGTGTGTGTGTGTGTGTGTGTGTGTGTTAAGACTCTGACTCTTGATTTCGGCTCAGGCCATGATCTCACGGTTCATGAGTTAGAGCCCCACGTGAGGCTTTGTGCTACCAGTGTAGAGCCTGCTTGGGATTTTCTTTCCTTCTCTCTCTGCCTTTCCCCTGTTTTCTCTCTCTCTCTCTCTCTCTCGCTCTCAAAAATAAATTAAAAAAAAAAAAAGAAATAAAGGGAAGGGACATGCTTGGGTTTCCCAGGTGGGGGCGGAGGAGCCACCCAGCCAGCCTAACTCACCACTAGGTTGCCGATGACCATGACCATGAGGAAGACGGTGAGGCACATGGCCTGGCCTGCCACCTCCATGCAGTCCCACATGGTCTCGATCCACTCTCCGCAGAGGATGCGGAAGACGATGAGGAAGGAGTGGAAGAAGTCGTGCATGTGCCAGCGGGGCAGGTTGCAGTCGGCGGCGATCTTGCACACACACTCCTTGTAGCTCTTGCCGAACAGCTGCATGCCCACGACGGCGAAGATGAACACGATGATGGCCAGCACCAGCGTCAGGTTGCCCAGCGCGCCCACCGAGTTGCCGATGATCTTGATGAGCATGTTTAGCGTCGGCCACGACTTGGCCAGCTTGAAGACACGCAGCTGCCGGGCAGGGGGAGAACAGGGGACAATGAGGCCCAGGGACCCCCGGCCCAACCCGAGGGAGCCCCACCTTTAGGAGAAAGAGCTCTCCCGGACAACTCAAACCCCCACCGCATGAGTGATCTGAGGCCTCAGTCTGCCTCTCTATTAAATAGGAATACTCCTATCCGACCGCCTCATCCTCTTTATGTGTTCAAAAGAGAGTCCTTATCTCTTAAAGATACAGACTGAAGTATTTACAAGTGACATTGTGTCAGGAGTTGCTTTCACATACTCTCCCCCCCCACCCCACACACACAAAGTGGGGGCAGAAGGAACAAGAATGACAGAAGGTTGGAGTAGGTGATAGGTACACAGAGGTTCATTATACTCTATACGTTTGTGGATGAACAAAAGGCCCCATAATGAAGTTAAAAAAAAATACAGCAGTGCTCCTACAGGGTGGTGGACTTGATACTAAATTGGACCCCTGATTCCTCTACTGATGCTTCCTGAGTCCCAGGCTTCAGGTCTGCAGTATGGCCCCTGCTCCACTGTCAACCAAGGTCACTAAAGGGTCAAGCCCAGAGGCTGTCATTTTGGCCCCCAGCAGCCATTTGTGATGAGGGGGGCGCTCTCTTTCTCCCCGTTTCCAGTAAGACAGGTTCCTAGGGTTCTGAGAAGCACAAGCGGCTTCTTGGGGCTCTCTCCTCCTACCCTCCTGGCACCCCCCCACCCCACCCCTCCTTAGCTCGGCCCCGGGGCTTCACGCACCAGGCGGAAGGAGCGGAGCACGGACAGTCCCTGCACGTTGGCCAGGCCCAGCTCCACTAGGCTGAGGGTGACGATGATACTGTCGAAGATGTTCCAGCCCTGCTGGAAGTACTCGTAGGGGTCCAGGGCGATGAGCTTCAGTACCATCTCTGCCGTGAAGATGCCTGTGAAAACCTGTGGGGTGGGGTGCCGCCCGCGTCACAGAGCCTCAGGGAGCCCAGGGCCCTGGGAGTCTCCCCCCGTGACTTCCACCGCCTGGCAGAGCCCACGGGGCCTGAGTTGGGGAGGGGGGGTCCAGAGCCCTGAGCGGGCACAGGCAGCAGGACCCACCACCCACACACGTGCCGGCGTGAGTGAAGAGTGGAAACGCGGCACCACAGAGCAGAGAGACCCGAACCCACCCGCTTCTGGCTTTGTGACCGTGGGCCAGCCACTTAACTTCCTGGGCCCTCACTCCCATCATAATATTGAGCACTCACAGAGCACTCTGTGCTTCACATCATGACCTCACTGGTATGCCGATCCCTATGTAGTTGGGAGTGACTGTCACTTGTCCCAGAGATTAGAACATTGAGGCTCAGAGAGAGAAACGGCAAGTGCTTGCTCACGCCACCCATCTGGGAATGAGTCAGATCTCAAACCCAGGTGTTGGGGTGCTTAGTTCAGTCTTCCTGTCTCTACACCCTACCCCCTCTACCCTGACTGGCAGGGGTCTCAGAACTCAGCAAATCTCGGTGGGCTCAGAAGTCTATGGTAGGGGCCAAAAGAAGGCAATGCCAGGGATCCACGAGAAGACCGCAGCTGCACCCCGCATACCTGGCATAGGGGTGCCCAGGCCGCCTAGCCTCTGAAAGCGCCCTGGGCATGGCCCCCTCCTGCCCAGCACCAGCTGCCTCGGTCCACAGCCTGCCTGGGCACATGCTGAGCCCCGCCCAGTAGCTGTCCCTGGCCATAGCAGGTGCCCAGACGGCAGCGGGGTGTAGGCAAGGGGTGGGCAGGCAGCGGGCGAGGTCCATCACGCACACCCCAGCAGCTGCACGGTGGGTCCAGGGCACACTCTTGCCCCTCCAGCCCAGCCTGGCATGGTTGCCGTAGGCATCTCCATGGGATAGAAGTGCCCGCCTCGCACAGGCTGGGGAGTCCAGGGTCTGATGCCCATGCCGCTCCCACTGCTGCAGGCCCCCAAATCTTATTCTCCCTGAACTCTCCTCACCCTCAGGGTGGGGAGAACATCTTGCCCATTTGCCATCTGGAAAAATTTCTAAGGGAATTGGGAAGGGCGGGGCAGGGCTGGAGGATGAGGCGGCTTTTTCCCTTTGTCAGGCTCCACCGAGGCTGGAAACGAGGTGATAATGCTCCTAATGGGCAGGGATAAGCGGGCGGATCAGTGTGTGTCAACAATAGCAGGGCAGGAAAGGCCGGAGGGGAGCTGGCCTGGCCATGCTGGAGAAATGGTAGTGAGCAGGGGGCTAGGGTTGGGGTACTATGCCCTGGGGCCTTATGGGCCTGGGTGCCCATGGCTCACACCCCCATGTTCAGGTCCCTTGGTCCCTCTTAGGCCCACAACAACCTCTCAAAGTGGAGATCTGTCACCCATGCCCCTAGTTCCCCACCTCTGCCTCCAGGGCACGGCCTAGACCCCAGATTTCCCTGAGTCTTGATCTTAAAATGTCCAGCACTTCATCCCTACTTTCTCTGCCTCCGAATACCCTAGAATCCAAATTCCACATCCCATGGATCATCCCCTATACCTGCCTTGTACATCAACTCATGCCCCCCATATGCTGGGGAAATGACCCAGGGAGGCCTCCCAATAGTGCCCTGTATTTCCACACAGCCCAGCTGGCCCCAGAGGTCCCTGTGGCCTCTCTTCTGTCCTGCATGGGAGAGACACCTCTCCCTGTCCCCTCCCTACCAGGTTGCCCACGGTGAGCACATTGTCAAACTCCTCTGTCATGGGGTAATGCTCCATGGCCATGAAGAGGGTGTTGAGCACGATACAGATGGTGATGCCCAGGTCCACAAAGGGGTCCATGACGATCAGGTGGATGATGTGTTTGAACTTCACCCATGGGGTGCAGCAGTTCCATATGAGCACTTTGTGGGAACACTTGTACCACCACGGTGGGCACTTCTGGTGGGCCTCTTCCAGCTCTGGGAATGGGGTAGAAACACATCTGATGAGGATCCCCGCCATGTCCTCCTTCCCAGACCTATATCTTAGGTCCCACCTTCTAGGCCTGCCCCCTGAACTCCACATCTCCAACCCATACCCTTCAGCCAGGCCTACTTCAAGCCCCTCTCAGCAGCCAGTCACCCTCAAGGCCGGCCCCTGTAGGTCCCTCCCACACGGCCCAACCCCTCAATGTCCTGCCCCAAAAGCCCCGCCCATTTCCTCTGACCCTCAAAACTCCACCCCTCCAGCCAGCCTTATCTGAAGCCCCTTCTCTTAACCCTCCACCTGCAGCTGCTGTACCCCACAAAGCTTGCCCCTCAGTGACTCTTACTCCCTGCCCGGGGTCCAGCGCTGCGATCCTGGCAGGGGAGACACCTGATCTCTAGCTGGGAGCGAGGGTCCCCGGGGAGTGGCTGGAGCCCACTGCAGGGGATTGGGTCCCATTCCTCCTGCTGCTGGCCAGGGCCACTCAGGGGCAGACCGAGGTTCCCCCTGAGGGCTCTCCCCATTCCCAGTAAAGCTGACTCCAGACAGTCTGCCCTTTCCCACCAGAGTGGCTTTCTGGAATCACTGCCTGTTTTTGCCACATTAGCACTAGAACGCCGTCAGGCCCATGGATAAAGCTGCCCTTCCTCCTGGCCTTCAAGGCCTCTGCTGCCTATGGGTGTCCTCAGCCTAGGCACGATCTCACTTCATTACCACCAGAAGTATATGAGACAATACTATTAATGCTCACCATCTTGTAGATGAGGAAGGGGGACTGGAGTGGGGGGGGGGCAGTCCTATGGGGGCCTGGGTTTGAGCGCATGATTGGGACACCCCAGGGAATTAGCAAGTTGGACCTCTCAAAGGCTGCAGATTCTAGTCAAGCTGGGTGCTAGGGCAGGTGCCTCAAACAGTTTCTGACACCCAAAACTTTTCATAAGCGTCCCAGCAAAGGCAGTGTTGAGTGACTTCCTCAGTCAGTGACACTGAGCATCCCCTGGGGCATTCTCTGACAGAGCACAGATGCCTGGATGCCTGTCACACAAGATCAGGTGAGACGGTGCCCTCCAGAGGTCTGCAAAGTCCTTGGCCCTCCAAGTCCTTCTTTGCATCAGGAAGGGGAAAGGGACCTGGGAAGGGGACCAGATCTCTTCTATGTCAGATTTCCTTTATTCTTCCTTCTCTTGCTTCATGCTTCCCTTCTCTTCACTCCCTCCTTTTTTCCCCTCCCTCCCCCCTTTCCTCTCATCTATCCATACGCTTATGCCTCTTCCCATTCATTGATCTTTCAGCCCATCCATACATATATTCATCCATCCATCCATCTGCCCACCCACCTATCCATCCATCCATCCATCTATCCATCCATCCATGTTTGTGTCTGTCCACCCTACCCTTGTTACCTTATCCTGTTCTCTCCCTGAGACTTATAGGGCAGTATAGGGATTTAATACGGAGAATCTGTGACTCTACCTGGGAAGAGTTTGGTCTTTGACCTTTAACTTTCACCCAGAAGACACTGAGGAGCAGGATTTCCAGTGAGCAGAACACTGGGCCTTCTTAGTTAGTTTTATTACTCTGTTATTCCCCATTGCCTTGGCAGCCCCCGGGCTCTCCTGGAAAGCCCCAGTTCCCACAGCAGCCTGGCCTTGCAGTCACAACTGGGTCAAGCCAAGCCAGGACTATATTTATCACAGCCATTTCTTCCACACCTTTATTAAGTACTGTCCTCCCAATGCTGGGCCCAGCCAGGTCTCCATGTGCACCCCCCCCCAACCAGAAGCCTGAGTGGCCTAATGGGCACGACAAGCAGAACGGGATGCCTATCGGGGTGTTGAGCACTCACCTTCCATAGCATCAGAGATACCGCTGTCTGCACTGCAGCTCTGCCTTGGGCGCCCCTTCTCTCCTGGCGATGTGTCCAGGCTGCCATTGCAATCTTTACCGTGGGCTGGGTCCCCATCTGCCTCTCCGCCTTCCAGAGCCTGAGCAGCCTTGGCCTGCGGGTCAGCAAGGGTGGTGAGCATAGAGTCCATTTCTGAGCCTCGTGGGTCGACTGACTGACTCTCAGGGTTTCTTTCCAAGTGCTGGATGGGGGCCCCTCTCCGTATGCTGCACTGAGCCTGGTGCAGGTTGGGGGGCAACCTCAGTGGTTGTGAGGCTGATAAGGTAGGGGCAAAAGTGACTGAAGACCTTTATCTCCTTTATCCCATTCTCTGAAGCCTTGACTGACCCTATACTTCATGAGATGGTAAGGAAATGGGCAGCTCCTCCCTGGGGCCTCATCAGAACCCACCTCTCCCTCAGCATGGACCCATTTCCTGTCCCGAAAGAATCACAAAACCATAGATATTTGAGCTGGAAGACTACTTTAGGTTTAACTACTCCAGATCCCTTGTTGTTTATGGGGAAACAGGCACAAAGCTACAAAGTACTCTTTCTACTGCCTAGATGCCTCCCATCCCACCAAACCCCCCAGTCTGGGGCCTTGCTCTCGCCCTGCTTTGCAGCCTCTACCCCATGCTGCTCCCTCACCCTCAGCCTGCCCAGTTGAACCCAGGCTGAGGGGCAGGGAGAGCCCTGGATCCTCAGCCTCCTCTCCCTGAGTCCAGACCTTCTCCAGCTCCTCTTGCTGCTTTTTGAATTTCTCCAGCATCTGCTGAAACTCTTCTTCTTTCTCCTTATCCTCAGCCAGGGTGGCCTCGTTCTGCTCTGCATACGCCATGGCCACCACTGCGAGGATCAGATTGATGAGGTAGAAGGAGCCCAGGAAAATGATGACCACGAAGAAGATCATGTAGGTCTTTCCAGCTGCTCGAAGGGTCTGGGAGGGAGGTGGGGGGAGACGGAGAGGAGGCGTCACATGGCACCCTGCCGGCTTTCACCCATTACCCCTCTCCACATACCCATTGCCTAGATAGGTAAATAGGGAGGGTCCCTCACAGAGACTGGTGATTTGAGGACCTTGAAGCAGGGTATGGTCATGTTTGGCAGGCTAAGCCACATTCTGGGACCTTCAAAATTATATACTTGGGATCCAGACTTTCCTGGTCTCCTGGCTCAGAGATCCCTGAGGACCTGAGATAGACATCTTGAGATCAGAGAGCCAGGATTTCAAAAATGGTGAACATGAGCTTTGGGGTCATCTTGAATCCTACAGATGCTACAGTGCCTGGCATCTAATAAGAGCTCCAAAAACAGTGGTTGCCGTTATTATTATCATTAATATCATCAGTGTTAAAAACAGTATCAGTGACCAGAAGGCATTGTTGCTCTAGACTCAACCTGCCTGCCATGCAAACAGTAGAAGCTAAATAATTGTGTAAGGACATAGTTGAAGTTCTAAGCCGCCCTACTGCTTCCTGTAAGGCCTGGGGGTCTGTGCCAGGCCCAGATCTCAGTACTTAAGGCAAAACTGGTAAAGGAAGAAAAGGCTGTGGATCAGATGTGGGTGGGTCCCCAGTGTCAGAGGGACTCCGGACCTGTGTGTAGGGGCACTGAGGGGGGGGAGGTCTCATGGAGGAGGTGGCCTTGCTATGGGTCTTGCCAAGAAGACTGTAGGGATGGGAGAGGTGGCTGTAGAGCTGAGAGGCAGGGTAGTGGCAGTTGTACCAGCTGGAAGAGGTTCTCCCAATAATCCTGTGTCATGAGGCGGAAGAGAGCCAGGAAGGCCCAGCTGAAGGTGTCATAGCTGGTGTAGCCATAGTTGGGGTTCCGCCCAGCCTTCATACACTCGTAACCCTCCGGGCAGTGCCTGGGGATAAAATGGGGTGCTGGCTTTAGGGAGGGAAGAGAATACCAGCTGGGGGACAGGTGGGGGAGCCCAAGGGAGAAAAAAATCCTATAGTTCTATCTGTGTCTCCCAAACAGGGAAGTGTTTTATCCACGTCCATGGGTTTTCCTTACATTCCCATCCACCCCCACATTCTTGTCCCTAATCAGCTCCTATCTTCCAACACCCCTGGGACAGCTTTTCCCACCCCCAGTATCACTCACCCAGCATCACTGCTGTTCCCACAAAGCAGGGCATCATTGGAACCCTCCAGGAAATAGAAGTTGCCTTTGGGAGTCAGAGGCCACAAAGGAAACATGTCACCCACGGTGGACACATGGTGGACACATGCACCCATGACACACCTGCGGACACAGCTGTGTGGACCACATATACCAAATGGATGCTCTCTGGATGCCCTTCCCCCTCCTTTAAGGTCTCTGGGGAGATGTACTACAGGGCGCTCGGCCGGAAGCAGAGTCAGCTCAGTGCCTGCTGTGGTGGTTGGGCAGTCGGGATGCGGCAGGGGCACAGAGAGGGGGCAGGATCGCACCCGCAGTGTGCATGCCTGGGGCTACCACGTACCTGCGCAGGACCCCTGGCTGAGGGGTGAGCAGGTCGGGGGGGGGGGCAGAATGAAGAAGGGGTACCTTTCTCTAATTTGCTAGAAGGCATTATGTGGACTAAGTTGAGCTGGTGAGACTGTGTGGCTAGTGTGTGTGTGCCGGTGAAGTATGGGAAGTGAATAGGCGAGTGTGTGGGTGTCTGGTGGTGGCCCTGCCAGGGGGCCAGCACGTAGTTATGGAGGAAAACAAGGAATGTTCAGGTTAGGGAAGGACTATGGGCTGTTGCTTTCATAGCAAAAGCTTTAGGATTTTCAAAGCAGTTGGGCATTTATTGTCACGCTCACCCTTAGAGAAAGGTATTGCTGTCTCAATTTTATAGGTGAGGGTTCTGAGGGTTAGGGAGACTGAGTGACTTGTCAGCAGATACTCAAGCTGGCAAGTGATGGATTTAGGCTCAGGTCCCCCCTGCGGCTTATCTCACAAGAGGCTACCCTAAGGGCTGGGGCAGATCCCACTGGCCTCCTGGCCGTGCATTCTTACCTTCATCATTGATGTAGGCATCCCAGTCAAAGGTATGATTGCTGGCCCAGCTCTCGTGGCCGTCCCACGTATCATTGCCGATCCACGTCTCATTACCATACCATGTGTCATTACCATACCACGTATCATTGCCGTACCACGTGGCATTGGTGTCGTTGAAGGGTGGGGGCCAGCGCACGCACTTGTGCCGCAGGTTTCCCATGAAGAGCTGCAGCCCCACCAGGGCAAACACACTCAGGCAGAAGACGGTGAGGATCATCACATCCGACAGCTTTTTCACCGACTGGATCAGGGCCCCCACAATTGTCTTCAGCCCTGACCACAGGGAGGAGGGTAAGAGTAGGGGGTGGGTGGGGTGATAATCACTCCCCGATCCCCTCAAGCCTCTGCCTACTGCATCTCTCCTTCAAGGCTTGACGCAGTAGGAGCACCACTTCCTTGAAGGCTTCCCAAATTAGCCCCACCCTTCTCCGATCACAGCCTTGATGTGGAATCTTTGGCTGTAGAGCCTCAGCCACCAGAAGAATGCACTTTATATAAGGACTTTCCAGGCTACTGCCTGACTCATAGAGCAACATACGGGCACACGGTGGAGTTGCTTATGTCACCAGGTCAACACTCCCAAAGTGTGTTCTACATAACCCTGATCTCCCACGCTGTGCCCTTAAAAGAAGGGGTTCAATCATGTTTGGGAAGGGCTCAGCTCTAGATTCTGCTCTTGGAGAGTCACTGTAAATTATCCTATAAAAGGCTCTGACAAGTCCTACAGAAACAAGCAAAAACTTTAATACCATGTTTCCTTAACTTGACAATAGAACCCCTTTTCTTCTTTCATTTTTTTAAATGTTTATTTTTGAGAGTGACCAAGAGTGAGCGGGGAAGGGGCAGAGAGAAGAGACAGAGAACCTGAAGAAGTGGAGAGTACTGAGAGTAGAGAGCACGATGTGGGGCTCGAACTCACGACCTGTGAGATCATGACCTGAGCTGAAGTCAGACTCTTAACCGACTGAGCCACACAGGTGTCCCAGAACCCCTTTCATTATAATGGCCATTAACATCCAAGGAACAGCAGAGTTCACTCTGAGAAGCTCTAGACTGAGTTGGAGATATTATTGCAACCTGCCCCTTTGGACAGACAAAGGCATAAAACGTCTTACAGAATTCCAGGGACAGAGTCCCATATTTACGGAAAGGCCATAACTTATTTGGGCCTAATCAGTGTGTCCCTCACTTCCATATTAGTTCGTTTCCTTTTCTTAACCTGATGTGGAAAACAGGTGCTCAACAGCCCTCTTAGCAAAACCCTCGGAGCTCTGAGGATGGTGGAGGTGGGTGTGGCATCGAGGACAGGTATGGGGGCTTCACTCGGTGGCCAGTGAGCAGTATGGCCTTTGGAAAGCACTTCCCTCCGAGGGTCTCTCAGGGTCTCACTTTCCTCAGCCACGGTTTGAGGGTGTTGGATTGGGGGAGAACTACAGTACTTTCCAGCTTTCAGACCTAATCCCCCTCCCAGGGTCTGTTCTCCATCTCTTTTCAGGCCATCTTTCTCTCCTTCAGTGAACCTTGTCCAGTTTCTCCACGTGCTTTTCTGAGGGTCTGAATGATCTGGAATCTATTTGTTTCATGCCTCTTGATGCATCACTTTGGAATTGACCTGGTCTCGTTGCCAGTGGGCATGTGGCATGTTCCTCAGCGAGCCCTCGGGGCTGGGACTCTCCATCACTGGTTCCCTTTGTCTCTCTCTGCTCTTTCCCACCTGCTTATTTTATTTAACACACACACCATGCACGTTTAATGCAACACAATGAGTGGTACCATTATTATTCATATTTTACAGAGGAGGAAACTGAGGCATGGACAGGTGAAACCACTTGCCTGAAGTCCAACTTAGCTAGTGGTGGAGGGGAGAATTGAGCTCAGACAGTCTGGCTCAGAGTCTGTGCTGGGCTTCCTCTCAAGCGCCCATCCTCCAGCCTCCAGCCCCTTCTCTTCCCTGGCAGTGGGGGTCCCCACTCTGTGTCCAGGTTTTGGTGTGAGAGTTTTATGACCTTGGGTCAGGCTCCTGGAGCTGAGTGTCAGGATCCAGGCCTGGGCATAGGGGGAGGCCCGTTGGCCCAGGCAGGGGGTCCCCACACCTCCCCAGTACCTGGGATGACCGTGATGGTTTTCAGGGCCCGCAGCACCCGGAAGGTTCTCAGGGCTGAGATATTGCCCAAGTCCACAAACTCTGTCAGGTACCTGGGCAGGGGGGATGAGGTGAAGGCTGTGTCAGAGTAAGGAGTGGGTGTTAGGGTAGAAATCACAGCTTCTCCAGACCCAGAATGAGGATCCCCAAGGAATCTTTGTGGTTGGGTTAGCAAAGGGTTTGGGGGAATGGCCAGGTCAGACACCTCAAGGTTCCTATTGGGGCCCAAGAGTTGGGAAAGACAGTGTAGGAGCTTTGCTGGGCAACGGTAGCCTAGCTGTCTAGGCTAGGGTCTGTGGGACTGGGGTCCACAGCTGCCACGTGTGTTTGCACATGCACTGGGAGCACCTCCAAGCCAGATCCCAGAAATAGCAGCTCCTGGAATTGGACAGCTCACTACACACTTGCCCGTGACCCCCATGGTTCACCCCTCCCAGAGGGTCGGCCCACTCAGCTGCCCTCTTTGAAGCCTGGCCCCCACCCCTCACCCTCCTCAGCCTCTGGACGCCCTCTGGGCCCCGCTCACGCCATCATGATGACACTGAAGTCCAGCCAGTTCCAGGGGTCCCGGAGGAATGTGAAGTCGTCAATGCAGAAACCTCGGGCCAGCATCTTGATGAGGGACTCAAAGGTATAGATCCCTGTGAATGTGTACCTGGTGGGGAGAGGGCAGCCAGGGCCAGGTGTGGCAATGATGGATCTCCCAGGAGGGAGGTCACAAAAATGAAATACGCCACCCAGGGGGCTGAGGATATTGGTCAGAGTGACAGTGTGCACCATCCTGGAGGGCTTACAGTGTTGATGGGGGTGACAGTTACTGTGTGTGTCTTCCTGGAAGACAAGAGCGGTATCCTCCAAAGTACAGCCCCTTGGGGTGGGCTGTGTCCCAAGCCTGGGGTTGGGTGTGCGCGGGGGGTGCTCTGAGGAGGGGGAGACTTACTCCACATGCTTGGACCAGGAAGGCGGGTCGCTCATGGTCATGAATACACAGTTGGTCAGGATGGTGATCATGATGAACATGCTGAACAGCGTCGGGGGAGGGTCAAGGAAAGTGAGGGGACAGGTGGGGAGAGCAGGTGGACGGAGGGCCCCCTCACCCACAGCATCTGGCTTGGCCTGCCCCCAACCCCTCCCTGCCCTGGCACTCGCTCCACTTGGGCAGGATATGAGTGAATGAGCACCTTGATGGCACAGCGTCTGACGATGCTGAAGGGGCTCAGCATGTAGAGAGCGGGCGTAGCGGAGAAGCGGAAGATGGCCTTGCCCTTGTTAAGCACGATGAAGGTCTGAGGCAGAGAGAGAGCTGTGAGCTCTACGGACAGGCAGACAGACAGATGGATAGACGGTAGAGAGAACCCTCCTAGGCCCAGACCTTCTTGTCGCTGTAGTAGGGGTCCAGGTCCTCCAGGGGGATGCCGATGACCTCTGGTGGGGGGTCCCCATAAATAAGAGGCAGGTTTTTGCCAGCCTCCAGGTCACTGCGTGGCTTCCTTTCAGGATCCTCAATCTCCATCTGCTTGTTCCGCTGCTGCCGGGCCTCTTCCTCCGCTGCCCGGCGTTCTATGGCTGCCAGGGACTCCCGGGTGAAGGGGCGCAGGCTCTCAGGGCCCAGAGGCACCAGAGTGGGCAGAGATGTGCTGGCCATCCTCGCATCCTGGGCTCAGCGGCCAGGAGGGTGGCAGGTATCTGGGAAAGCTGCTGCGTGCAGCCCCCACCCCCCGGGCACTGGGCGGCTACCCCGCCCTGGGCCTGCCGTCCACTACTCACCTCCTGCCTGCCCTGGGGGCCAGGCTGGAGAGGTTGGCGTGCAAGCCTTGTCTGGACTGGGAGATGTGCCTGTAAGGCTTGGGTGCTGCTGCTGCACAGGTGCTGGACGTAAGCACATCACCCCCAGCCCTGCCCTGCACTCTCCCCAACAGGGGGTTGGCTGCCTTCAGGACAGACAGCAGACCAACCTCTTCAGTCTTGAGGACTTGGGGCCAATGCCCCAGTGCCCTCAACCACCTCCTGGGTCCACGCTCTGGAATTGGGTGGCTTCAGCCTATGGGAACAGAGAGAACAACAGCTGGCCATGCTTAAGAATGACCTGTATCCTGCAGGGAGGTAGAAAGGAGTCAGATGTGAATGTGCAGGTGGGCCCAGAGGATGCACCAAGATGAAGGGCCTAGTTGGGAGCAGCCTAAAGCAGGAATGGCAAATGAATTTCATCTTGAGGGCTGACCTGGATCAGCTGCTATTGGCTGCCTGGAGATGCGGGCAGATACCATCGAGCTTGCCGCCAGACTTGGTGCAAAAAGACTGCTGTGATTGATTAGTGATGTCTGCCAGGGCACCAGAAAGGAGAATGTAGTGAATCTGCCTGTGTTTGCCATTCCTGGCCTGGAGGGAAGGGGAAAGAAAGATGTAGGGTGTGGACTACGCTGTCCTGAGGTCTGGGGGAGCATCATGTCGGGCTGGGAGAGGGAGGCAGGAAGGGATCCCGGCTCCGCAGTGGGCTCCACCAGCCCCCTCCCATGGAATGTGTGGGATCTAACCCATGGGCAAGCAGGGGACTGGAACAGGAATATTTAAGTCTGTGTGTGGGGTCACGTCAGGAGAGCCTGCAGATACTAACGTGGAAGAGGAGGACACAAAGGAAAGGTCATGGGGACAAAGTCAAGGACAGTTTCAATGGTGGGGGCAGGGCTAGAGCTCCCAGCGGCTGTTTTTGGCTGGTGGACCCTGTATGGACCGGGTGGATACAGGGGCACCCATCCGGAGCTTTAGAGGCCTGTGGAAACTGTGTGCAGTGTCCTTTGGCCTCTCCAGCCAGCCCCACTCCTGCCCAGCCCTCCTGAGCCCAGTCCCTGTGGAAGGGAGGTAGTAGGCCACCTATCCAAAAGGCCCTGGGGAATGACCCTCATCCAAAGGCAGGCACAGGGAGACCTCTGCAGTCTGGTCACACAAACCATGCAAGGTCTGCACAGATAGACACCCCAGAGCCACCTTTCCACCAAAAGGGTTTGGACAGACCCCACCAGAGACACCCAGTGCCACACTGGAGGGCAGCCCCTTTTCAGAGGGCGCAGATGCTGGTGCGGTGCCCCTGCTGTGGCCGGCGGCACTTCCTTGGACTTGGTCAACAGGTGGGGAGGGTGGCCCAGGGAGAGGCCAGAGCCATTGGGCAGAGCCGGCCACGCCCCCGTGCCTGGCTGCCCAGCTGCTCCCTACCATCACCCGAGGAGTCGTGTTTCCACGGGGATGACTTGCTCATCCCTGCTGACCCTGTCCCTCAGCTGCTCATCGGCCCCATCATGTGCATGGGAGTGCGTGTGTGAGCACACACGCACACCCACACCCCCCCCCCCCCACT
>NW_027532607.1:2738055-2750376 GCF_008692635.1 Crocuta crocuta
TACCATTGGCCACACACCTTCCCGCCTTCAGCCCTCCACCGCCCCCCAGACACGCCCACACAGAAGACACTGACCTACCAGATGGCCCTGGAGAGAGACCCCACGGCTGCTGGGCTCCCTCCCAGTTCACAGGCCGCGCCTGGCAACCATCCTCTGGCCTGATGCTGTCTACTCTGTCCTTCACGGGGGCCCAAGCGGGACAAGAGAGAACCAGAGACGGTCTGGCCCCACCCCAGCATTCGTGGAAACTACGCTCACTGGAGGCCCTGGAGGCCCCCAGGGGACAGACCCAGTGGTGTCTTCTCAGCTCTCCGTCCAGGTCACCCTCAGGCACCTTGCACTGCCACCTGGCCTGTCCCTCTGGCCACTCTCTCTACCTCAGCTCTGTGAACTCCTCCTTCCTGCTCCTGGGAAACGCCGCTTCTCCAGGGCCTGGTCTGCAGCCCCATTTTCCTTTTTACAGCACAGACCTCTCCCCATTGTATCCTTCCCTGCCCCAGGGCGGCAGTAGCCGCCGCCCACTTCCTTTCCATGGTCATAATGGCTTTGCCGCCTCTTTTTCCACTTCCCTGATGGCCCCAGACCGGTCAAGTCAGAGCTTTGTGCAGCCGGAGCCTTCAAAGCTCTAAAAAAAGTGGTAATTCATGCCCTGCCTGTGGGATTGTCTGTTGGTGTCTGTCTCCCCCACCAGACCCCTCACAGCCTGGAGGTTGGGTGCCTGGCACATTGGCACAGGTCTGTTTAAAGACTGCTGCCTGGTCCCCACCTTTCCTCCCTCACCTGCACTCAATCTTGGGCTCCAGGCCCCCAGATGGCACCGCCAGCCTGGCACCCCCTCCTGCTCATCCCTGCGGCCCCAGACAGACTCCTCATCTCTCTCTTCACAATCTGCACTCCTGCCCTCTTCACCAGCCCTGAAGCTGCTTCGCATCTGGATGTCTCGTTGTGTGAGGGGGAAGTGCCCTCCCTGGCTAGGCCAGTTGAGGCACAAGTTTGGTTGGTGGTATACCTGCTCTATTCTCGGGTCCAGCACCCATGAGGCTCTCCATGCCCCAGGCTAGTGCTGCTCATCACCCCTCACCTGCTCTGGCCAGACACCCCCACCTGCCTCCCTGTTCCCACCGGGCTCCCCTGCAGTCCACTGTCCACATTTCTAAAACCACAAATCTGGTCAAGCCTGCCTCCTCCTTTAGTAGCTTCTTACCACTTAGTAGTGAGTCCACACCCTTCCACCAGGCTCCCCAGGCTTGTTACGACCCAATCCCTACGTCACCCCCTCCCACTGCCCCACAAGCACCCATCTCTGGCCATGCTACCTCTGTCCTCACAAAATGGGCCAAGCTGTTTCACACCCATCCCCATGCCTTTGTTTATGGTCTGCTTGCCTCCTGGGACACCCCTCCTTTTTGTCACCCTCCAGAGAACTTTAATTTGTCCTTCTAGACTCAACCTACATGAGAATCATTGCCCCCAGGAAGCCCTCCCTAGGTACCCTGCCTGAATGGATTGCTTCTTTGTACCACCAAAGTGCCTAATGTGGACCAAAAAGGTTATTGAATGAGTGAATGAATGAGTGAGTGAGTGAATGAATGAATGAATGAATTAGAGGAACCCTCCACCTTTGCCACTTTCTCCTGTAAGCACACCCTGTACCTAAATCATGACCAGAGACCACATCTTCTCTGATATCCCCTCACCCTACCTCCTTCCTCAGCTCATGCTCAGGTACAAGTGGCGTTTGTCACTGTGATCCTTGGGCGGCTTCCTGCCTTCATGCCCTCTCTGCATTTTCTTCCAGAGCCCTCCGACATCGCCTCCCTACACAGCCAGTCTCCACGACAAGAGCCATCCTTCTAATCCCTCCTCGAAAATACCCTCAACTCAGGCCTTCTCTCTCCTTCCATCCCACTCACCTGGGGAAACCCTAGCCCCCTGTCCCAGCTGTGCTGTTTCCCAGTCAGCCCCTAGGTGGCCGGATGTTGCCAAAGCAGAGGCCAGGCCTGGCTGGGTTCACAAGTGACTTCATGGTTACAAACTCTACCTTTGCCCTCAATTCTGCCCTGGGGAGTGCAGGTTTCTCAGGTGGTCTCACTTCACTTCTCCACTTTAAAATTTTTTTTTTAATATTCATATATTTTTGAGAGAGACAGAAAGAGACAGAGCATGGGTGGGGGAGGGGCAGCGAAAGAGGGAGACATAGAATCCAAAGCAGCCTCCAGGCTCTGAGCTGTCAGCACAGAGCCCGATGAAGGGCTTGAACTCATGAACTGTGAAATCATGACCTGAGCCGAAGTCAGCTGCTTACCCAGGCGCCCCTCACTTTTTCACTTTTTGAGAAAACTATTCCATGCCTTCTCTTCTTTCCTCAAATCCCCCACTGCCCACTCCTCCTCGTGATGCTCTCTGCTGGTGGCTTCACCTTAGCTTTCAATGAGAACATAGCATCGCACACCATCTGACAAAACCATCTTCCTGACCTGCCCCTTGCCTCCGCCATCAAGCTAAAACGGAAGAAGAATCACCAAAGGCCAGACCTTCCACATGGGCTCGGCCCCAACTCCTCTTGCCTTCCCAAGGACCACGTTCTCTAGCTATCTTCTCTACCACTACCAACTTCTTCCTGGCTATGACCAGGGTCTCCCATCTTAAAAATAATGGCAGTGGTGACAAAAGCTCTCCCAGCCTCATACCCCTTCATCTATTGCCCTATTTTCCTGTTTCCTTTCATGGAGAAGCTTCTTAGAAAGTGTCTACACCAGCTGTCTTTACTTCCTTACCTTTTGTTTGCTCTCCAACCCATTCCAACCTGGCTTCCATTTCCCCCACTCAACTGAAATGGCTTTTGTCAAGTCACTAGCACCCTCTCTGCTGCCAAGTCTGCTGAACACTTTTCTGTCTTCACCTCCCTCAACCTCGCAGAAGCATTCAACCTAGTTGGCTGCAGCCCCCTTCTGGAAAGCCTCTATTCGCTCAGCCTCCATGAGAGCATATCCATGGGTTCCCTCCTACCTCTCTGGCCACTTCTTCTCAATTCCTTTGCTTGTTCCTCTTCCTCTCTTCAATCTCTAAAGTTTCTCAGGGCTCAGTCTGGGTCTGGATGGCATCATTCTTAGGACTGTAAATAGTGTTACAGGAATATCATAACATCTCCTTTGAACTCCAGACTGATATATTCAACTGCCTACTGAACCACTCTATGTGGATAGCTAACAGGCATCCCAACCTATGGTATCTGGAATGAAACATTTGCCTTCTTCAACTGCTCCATCTCACAGGCTTCCTCAACCCAGAAAACGTCCGTCCATCCATCTGGTTTCTCCAGTCAACTATCAGGGTGCCTCCTTGAATGCTCTTTTTTTTCCTTCACCTTCTACATCCAGCCCATCCAAGGTCCATTAATACCATATCAAAAATATACATGTCTTGGGGCGCCTGGGTGGCTTAGTCGGTTAAGCTTCCGACTTTCGCTTAGGTCATGATCTCGCGGTTTGTGGGTTCGAGCCCCGCGTCGGGCTCTGTGCTGACTGCCAGCTCGGAGCCTGGAGCCTGTTTCAGTCTGTGATTCCCTCTCTCTCTGACCCTCCCCTGCTCACGCTGTCTATCTCTCTCTCTCTCTCCTAGAAATAAATAAACATTAGAAAAATTAAAAAAATATATACACGTCTTCCACCTTTTCTCCATGGACCGATATCACAATAATCTCTCACAATAACCTGTTCCCTGATAACTGCTTTTGCCCTGCTCCCCTGAAAACTGTTCCATCAGCAGTTAGTGATCTTTTAAAAACAAGAAACTAAGTCAGGCAGAGAAGGACAAATACCATATGTTTGCATGTATGGGAGGATTAGGAGGAACTTAACGGAGGACCGTAGGGGAGAAGAAGGGGGGAAATAGTGGGGGAGAGGGAGGGAGGCAAACCATGAGAGACTCTTGAATGCTGAGAACAAACTGAGGACTGATGGGTGTGGGCGGGGGGAGGGGGGAGCTGGGCATGGAGGAGGGCACTTGTGGGGATGAGCACTGGGTGTTACATGGAAACCAACTTGACAATAAACTATTTGTAAAATAAATAAATAAATAAATANTCTTGAATGCTGAGAACAAACTGAGGACTGATGGGTGTGGGCGGGGGGAGGAGGGAGCTGGGCATGGAGGAGGGCACTTGTGGGGATGAGCACTGGGTGTTACATGGAAACCAACTTGACAATAAACTATTTGTAAAATAAATAAATAAATAAATACATAAATAAACAAATAAAAACAAGGAACTAATCATGTTGTTTCTCCTGCTTAAATTTCTCCAACAACTTCCTGTTGTGCTTAGAACAAACCTAAATGTCTTATGGGGGCCTACAAGGCCCTGGGGCTCCAGCTCCTGCCTCCCTCTCCACCCTGTCTCCTGATTCCTTCCTGCTACCCCTGCCCCAGTCCCCCTGGCCTCTTTCCAGCTCCTGGACCACTGGGCTTGTGCTTGCCTTTGGCCTTTACCTGGCCCTGTGCTCCCCTCCTCCCTCTTCATGTGGCTCTTCCATCTTATCCCCACACCCCCAGTCTAGGCTCAAATGTCTCTTCTCCAAGTGGCTTTCTCCTTCTTTACTCTCTACTACAGTCCCCCGTATTCTCCTTGACATCATATGTCATAATTGGTGATAACTTAAACAAGTGGCTTGCCTGATTTATTTGTCTAGACTGAAATGCCAAGGGGACAAGGGCTATCTGTCTAGGTCACCATGCCCAGTCCCAGGACTGGGCACAGAGTAGCCACTAATACATGTTTGCTGAAAGAATGAATGGATGAAAACTTGGATACAGACCTTTCCAGGGATAAGATGGATTCTGATATGTTTCACCTATTTGTCCATTTATTTATCCATCCATCCACCTATCCATACTGTTAATCAGCTAGAAGCTAGGCTAGCCCTGAACAGGACTTGAAGATGCACCAGTTGGGCATCTTGCTTTCTGAGACCTGGTAGCTAGGAGAAAGGGGACATGGGTACACGTAACTATGACATGAGGAGAAAACAATGCTTACCCTAAAGAAGGGAGGTCATTGTGCTGTGGAAGTTCAGGTGAATGAATGGCTACTTCCAGGTCAGGGAAGAATATGTGTGGCTTTTCAGCTGGGCCCCAAAGGATGCTTAAGTTATAAACACAGAGGACTGGAGGGGAATGGTACTCCAGGGAGATGGAGCAGCCAGGGCCAAGACAGAAGGAGGACACAGGGAGATGCATTTGTGTCAGTCTTTGTGGGGACACAGAATCTATTCAGGGGTTTGGGGAAGGTGGGTTGGGCAGCTGGCTCGCTACAGCAGGCCTGGGAGTCTGGACTTCAGCCTGCAACCTTGGAGAACCCCTCACAGGGACAGTGTGTCCACCCTTTCAATACGTCTAGAATAGACATGACAAGCTGTGTTGTTTGCAGTGGACACCAATGGAGGAATGAAAGGTTTCCAGGGATGTGTGCATGGTGACTTCCTGGCAGGGACAAGCACAACAAAGTCCCGTAGCATGGGCTGGGTGTCATGCTGGCACATCTCCACGTGGCGCTTCCAGCTACAACCTGGAGTAAAGGGGTCCAACGTGACAGCTTGAACCTTCCTTCCACCAGCCAGAGATTAGACTCTGGTCTCCACCCCAGTCTGTTCCTGAGATGTGGCAGCTGAGGGCCTTCAGGGGGCTCTACACAACCTCTTCCCACTGAATTTGAGAATCTTGGAGTTGCAAGGACCCAAGAGATCAAGGAGTCCAACTCCCTCATTTTACAGATGGGGAACGTAAGGCCCAGAGAGAAGCAGCTCCCCCCTCCCACACACACCAGGTCATGCATTTGTTCGTTCAACAAACATTTCTTGAGCATCTGCTCTGCACCAGGCTCTGTTCTAGGAGCCAGAATATAACAGTGGCAAACTCCCTGTCCTCATCGAGCTTGCATTCCGGAGGGAGGAGGCAGATAATAAATAGGGAAGCAAATAAGATAATTTTAGAGAGTGATAAATGAGAGGCCATGCCAGGAATAAAACCCAGGTCCCTGAGCTCCAGGGCTAGAGCCCATTTAGTAAGTGAGAAGCCCCAACGGAACCTGCATTAAAACGGAAGTTTGGGCGGAAGTGGTGAGTAAAGTCAGGCCATCTTGGGGGCCTGGAGATGGTGAGCAGACAGGGATGAGGGTGGGGGAAGAAGGGTCAGGAGCCGGGAGCCAGGCTGGGGCCAGCTGTCCATAGGCAGGGAGCCGAGAGTCAGGACGCTGGAGGGCGAGGCGGCTCTTCTCTGGAGCAGGTCCAGCCCAGCATTGTCTTTCTCTGTGGGGCTGCCAAAGTGAAACACTCAATTCCAGATATAGTCTGACCACAGAGAGAGAGGGGCCTTTTCTCCCGGGCCTAGACACCCTTTATATTCATTCATCCCAGGATGGCATTCACTTCTTTAGCAGCCTCCTTACAAGGTGTAATTTACAATCACTCCTGATCTTTTCCTCATCAGCTGTAGTCAGAGTGGATCTTCTCCCATCCTATAAATTGGGCAATTGGTTTTTCTCTTTAGAAATTTTTTTTAATGTTTTATTTATTTTTTGAGACAGAGACAGAGCACGAGATGGAGAGGGGCAGAGAGACAGAGAGACACAGAATCCAAAGCAGGCTCCAGGCTCTCAGCTGTCAGCACAGAGCCCAATGCGGGGCTTGAACCCATGAATGTGAGATCATGACCTGAGCCAAAGTTGGAGGCCCAACTGACTGAGCCACCTAGGCACCCCGGGTTTTTCTCTTTTAAATCCAGGTGTACCCCAAACAAAATATTAGCAAGTCAAATCCAACAGTGTATAAAAAGAAGCATACACTACAACCAAGTGGGATTTATCCAAGTATGCAAGCAAGTTCCACATTAGAAAATCAGTCGGGGCGCCTGGGTCGCTTGGTCGGTTGAGCATCTGACTTTGGTAAAGGTCATGATCTCGTAGTTCGTGAGTTTGAGCCCCACACCAGGCTCGCTGCTATCAGCGCAGAGCCTGCTTCAGGGCCTCTGTCCTCCCCTCCTCTCAAAAATAAATAAACATAAAGAAAAAGAAAAGAAAAGCAGTTAATGTAATCTATCACATCAATAGGTTAAGGAAGAAAAATCATATAATTATATCAAGAGATATAGGAAAAAAATTTGACAAACTCCAACACCCATTCATGATTTAAAAAACAGAAAAACAAAAATGGAACAACTCAGCAATAGTGGAGAGTTCCCTCAACCTGATAAAGAATATAGAGGAAGGCACTTGTGGGGATGAGCACTGGGTGTTACATAGAAACCAACCTGACAATAAACAATTAAAAAAAAAAGAACAATTACCAAAAAAGCTACAGCTGAGGCGCCTGAGGGGCTCAGTCAGTTAAGCATCTGACTTCAGGTCAAGTCATGATCTCACAGTTTGTGAGTTCAAGCCTCACATTGGGCTCTGTGCGGACAGCTTAGAGCCTGGAGCCTGCTTCAGATTCTGTGTCTCCCTCTCTCTCTGCCCCTCCCCTCCTCATGATCTCTCTCTTTCTCTCTCTCTCTCTTTCTCAAAACTAAATAAACATAAAAAATAAAACCTTACAGCTAACATAGTACTTAATGATCAGAAACTAGAAACACTCCATTAAGATCAGGAACAAGGCAAGGGTGTTGCCTCTCACCATGCCTTTCCAAAATATATTGGAAGTCATAGCTAATGCAATAAGACAAGAAAAGGAAATAAAACGTATGCTGATTGGAAGTGAAGAAATAAAACTGTCTTTGTTCACAGATGACATGGTTGTCTATGTACAGAATCCAAAAGAATTTAAAAAACCAGCTGAAACTAATTATGGTTTCAGGATGCAAGGTTAAAATAAATCCAAGTGAAGGACTTTACATCCTACAAGTTGCCCTTGTTCATTACACTTCTTCACCTCTAGTCTTTTGTGAAAGCCTATCAGATCTTCATTTCTTTTCTCTCAGTTCAACATACTCACAGCTAGGTATCTATGATCCTGACTGTCCCAAATTATTGGCCAAACACAGCTCAAGATAGACACTACCACCACCATCCCCCCCATATGCTTCTAGAATCTTCTCTCCTGGGATACCTATGCTTTCAAAGAGGGTCCTTCAAACATCCAGAAACCCACCTAATTGCACTGTCTTGGCCTGAAATCCTCCAACAAGCATCAGCCATGCTGTACCACCCTGAGATGTGAAAGCCACTGTGAGAAACTCGCCATACCAGCCTGAGAACAGACGTGACCTGCCCCTCACAGCCTTCCCCGTTCTCTCTAGAGTGCATCCCTGTGGTAGTGGAGATGGCAGGTGGCTTGCTGGCCTTGCTCAGGCCCCAGTCACCATGCCTCTTGCCAACCAACCATGCTTTTCATCTGCTGCAAAGCTGCAGTCCAGGGTCAGGCTGTTTGTTTCTCTGGGGATTGGAAGCAAGACTATTTCAGAGATGCATGTGGCCAGTGGAGGCCCTTTCTTAAGCTTCACCTGCAGTGGGGGCTCAGACTCAGAACTTTCTGGGAGACTGAAAGAGGTTGAACTTTTTCTATCCTAGCCAAAGGCAGCACTGGGCATCTGGGTGGACTCCTTCCCAAATTCCTTCATTCCTATTGTGGCCCAGCTCCAAGAACACAAAATAGGTCCCCATGGCCCCTAGTTATAAATCTCAAGTCACAGCTTTTTCTCAGCTGGGGGGTGGGGAAAGGAAAGGGGTAGCTATGTTGTTTCTCTGCCAGCACTTAGGGCTGAGGTGTTGGCAGACCAGGGGCCTGGAGGAAGTCACCCCGGGTGCCCTCCCCTCCTGATTAACACTGTGGAGAGGAAAGCTGCTCCAAGAGGTCTTGGAGGGAGGCCTGGAGCCAGGAGCGGAAGCCTCCAGACAGTCAGGAGCCCCGAGAGTTCCGGAAACAATCAGGGTCACATGAGGGGTGTTCCTAGGCAAGGGGTGGGCTAATGATGACTGCTGCTTCCATGTGGGGCTCACTGGATCAACACATGCCTCCTCCTCCTTTTGGCACCTGATTCAACCAGCCTTATAATGTGCCCTCCGCAAGGGGTAAGAAAGAGAGTGGTGGCCACATTTATTTTGTACTTATCATATGCTAAGTTTTTTTTCATGTTTAAGATATGTCAGCAGCCCTTCCCCCCACAAGCAGATCCATTCTCTGCCAGTCCCCAGCGGCTCTCAAAAAACATTGGTTCGGGGTGCCTAGGTGGCTCAGTTGGTTAAGCAAACGACTTCAGCTCAGGTCATGATCTTGTGGTTTGTGTGTTTGAGCCCTGCGTTAGGCTCAGGGCTGACAGCTTAGAGCCTGGAGCTTGCTTCAGATTTTGTATCTCCCTCTCTCTCTGCCCCTCCCCTGCTCATGCTCTCTCTCTCTGTCTCTCCCAAAATAAATAAAAACATTAAAAGAATTAAACAAACAAACAAACAAACAAACATTGGTTCGTTTTGTCGAACCTGCCTCCTCTTTCTCTCAAACCTGACTCTTTCCCTTCACCCAGACTGTTTCTGGTTGGCTTGGGGCCCAAGAAATAAAAACCCACAAATGGGAAATAGATCCTCATATGGACTGTGTTTTGGTTTTGTGAACTCTGCCCCCTTCCTTCTAACCCCCTCCCAGCTCATCTTTCGGCGGCCCCGGACGCCTATTCTCCCTAGAAGCAAAGAGCCAAGAGTGGGTTTCCCTCGCAAGACTGAGCCTTAAATCAAAGGAATTCATCTTAAGATGTAGAATTCCAACCTCAGTCAGCTTGGGGAAGAGTCTATTAGGAGTGAAGGAGGTTGGGTCCTTTGGACCCTAAATCTCAGCCCTTCACCAGGCGTGCTAACATGCATAGGCCCGTGAGGTGGAGGCTTAAGAATACTTGAGGAAAAGCAGTCATGGGTATGCTCAGTGAGTGCTTCCTGAGTGCCAGGCACTGTCCCAGCTAGCAGTGACAGAGGCAGGATTTGAATGCAGCTCTCTGATGCAAATCCATGGGCCAGCTAGTACCCAGGGGAACTGGGCTGGCCTGACGCTCACCTGCCTGTCTTCTTCAAAGGACAGACTGGGGTCCTTGGACCAAGCCCCTAAAACGCACCAGCTGGGGGGGCATCTGGCAGGGCTAGACTCAGGCCTCATGTCAAGAATTATGGCGATGGGGGGGCGCCTGGGTGGCTTTGTCGGTTAAGCATCCGACTTTCGCTTAGGTCATGATCTCGCGGTTCGTGAGTTCGAGCCCCGCGTCGGGCTCTGTGCTGACTGCCAGCTCAGAGCCTGGAGCCTGTTTCAGAGTCTGTGACTCCCTCTCTCTCTGACCCTCCCCTGCTCACACTGTCTCTCTCTCTCTCCTAGAAATAAATAAAACATTAAAAAAATTTTATAAAAAAAAAAGAATTATGGCAATGGGGACTATAGGTCAACAGCTTGGTAAAGAGACTTCCTCGAGATATGGGTTTCTTTTGCACCAGTCGACCCTCATATACCCCCTAACTCCCTCTGCACCATTTGTACACACACACACACACACACACTGCTTCCATGAGTCATTTCCCAGCTGCTCCAAAGGGTGGGGAGGCTGATTAGTTCCAGCCTGGCCTGGGGCTTCCTGCCCTCTGCTAGCTTGGCTCTCTTTCTAAGGACGCCGGGGCTCTACGGATGGCATCCTTAAAATCTGTGCATGCACACCCTCTCCTGTGATCATCTGGGCCCACCTCACCCACCTTTGGGCAGATCTACCCCCTGCACACAGGGCTGCCTCCCCTGCCCTGCCTGTTCCTACCTACAGTCTACCCCGGGAGGTGCCTGCCTCTGTTCTCTTCTCTCTCTGCCCCACACCCTCGCCCTTCCCAGATAGTGGCTGACAGGCTTTTTTCCTGCCGTGGGTCCACCGAGACACCAAGAAGATTGTTCAAAACCAATCAGAGCCAGGGGCGCCTGGGTGGAGTAGTTGGTTAAGCCTCCGACTTCGGCTCAGGTCATGATCTCACGGTTCGTGGGTTCGAGCCCCGTGTGGGACTCTGTGCTGACAGCTGAGAGCCTAGAGCCTGTTTCAGGTTCTGTGTCTCCTTCTCTCTCTGCCCCTCCCCCACTCGCACTCAGTCTCCCTCTCAAAAATAAACACTGAAAAATTAAAAACAAAACAAAACTGATCAGAGCCGACCTGGCTCCCCGTTCCCTCTATCAACCCCTAACCATCTGCGTACAGTGAACTTTGAGCCCTCCCCACTCGGTCCCCCTTCCAGGCCCTGGGGGCTGGGGACCATGGTCACCAGCTGCAGAAAGAATGGCCCCCTTGCTTGCTGCCTATGGAAGCCCGGCCTGTAACCGGAAGCCCACAAGAAAGGATGGTGGCCTGTTCCTGCCCCTTCAGCCAGCGTGGCCCTGCCACTACCTCCGAGAACTTCGCTCTCCCCCAGAAACTGCTCCGGGGCTGCTTCCCCACCAGCTACCCTGGTAAAAGTTCCTTCTCCCAAATTGGGCCAATCTAGAACTTTACAGGCCTCAAAAAAGGCCAGAGTCACATGCAGATCTTACTAAAACGTAAGCCAAAGGGATTCTGCTTTGCCTTTGGTTTCACAGTCCTCACGGCCACAGCTATAAACTGCAAACCCTCTTGGAAGGGGGTCTTGCCGTCCATTTTATAACAGATCTCCCTCACCTGGGGGAGACAGTTAGGAAAAAAATATATGTAACCCCTCCCAGCTATGTGCCCAGAGCTGGATAGGGTCGTCCTGCTGCCTGCCAGGCAGACCCACCTTCTCCACCTTTTGTGGCTCCTCCCCTCCTTCTGTTANTTAACTACTAGTTAACACTTACGGAGAGCTGACTGCTTGCCAAGCATTGTTCTGGGCACCTCACATTCATGAGCTCATTTAATTCTCACCACGGTCCCTACTATTATCACTCCATTGGACAGATGAGGAAACTGAGGCAAGGAGAACATAAGTAACTTGCCAGAGGTTATTTGTGCAGTAGACTGGAAACCTGGCCCCTGGGGCTCTCGAAAGAGCCCTTGCCTCTTAAGCACTAAGCTATATCACCACCCAAGTCTAAACTGGACCATGACCTTCTAGCACCTATCTGGTGGGGATGGCGCAGGGGGCGGGGGGCAGGGGCACCTGGTTTCACAAACCAGTTAAAAAACGGGGTGGTTTCCGGTGACCATTGTGGATTTGCACTTTCCATTCATGCTAGGGCTCCTGGCAGAGGGAGGCAAGACCTGAGGGGAAGGGGCAGCCTGCCCTTCAAGGGGTCCAGCGGCTCCTCTGCCATCCCCCTCCCCCTCTGCTCCTCAAGCTCCTGTCCTTCCTGCCACCCCATCCCCCCCCCCCCA
>NW_027532607.1:2750470-2853940 GCF_008692635.1 Crocuta crocuta
CAATGGCTGTTGACTGAAAACTGCAGGGAATAAAAATAGCTGTTGCTGATGAGGCAGAATGGGGGCCAGAGCACATGAAAGGCCTGGGGCAGGGGTGATGGAGGCGGAGGGAACCTGGGATTCCCCCAGCCCCATAAACACACCCTCCAGAAGCCACTGGGAGNACTACAGAGCTGGGGACCCTGCAGGAGGCCCGCCACTTGCCCTAGCCCTAGTGCTGCTCACTGGAAACCCCCCTGCCCCGCCCCCTGGTCTCAGGGGCAAGGCCGGCCCCCTACCCAGCCCTGCCCCAGCCATCAGCGCCACTCACTAGCTGTGTGCCTCAGCTAAGTGAGGATCCTCTGAGCCTGAACCTTCCCTGCAAGAGGAGTCAAGGAACTGAAGGTTTGTATAACCTGTACCTTGGTTGTTGACACCCACCTCCTCCACCCACTCCCTTCTCCCTACCTGCTCTCATCTACACTCAATGCATCTTCTCTCTCCTGGCACCTGGAGAGAGCCTTTCTACCCCTCTCTGTAGGATCTAATCCCTTTCTCCTCTCTGGCTATGCCTGGCCCCCCGGACACTTTTCTGAACTCCACCCCCAGCTGGGCCACCCCCTCCCTTCCCTGCCAATATCTACACTTTTCTCTCTTCTGGTGGCCAGAGTTGTCTCTGAAGGCAGGGACTTTGTCAGGACCACCCCCATCGTCTGGCCAGGGGTTTTATGCTTTCATGGTCAAACTCAGGGCTCCCCCTTGGCCTGGGCCTGCGGTTGGGGCCCGGAGGCCCAGGTGAGGGAAGTCAGCTAGGCGGCCCTTGACACCGAGGCCAGCCTACGGCTAGGAAGGTGACCCTGAGTCCTGAGCCCCGACCCCAGGCAGATTCCCAACCAGATATGACAAGCAGAGCCAGGCTAGCACAGGAATTATCTTCCCCAAACCACACTAAAAATCCCAGCCGATCCCCTGAGAGAAGCCTGAGGTGCAGATGGAAGTGGGCCATTGGGTTTTATGTCTGGGTCCCTGCATCGCCCACGCATGTGATGTGGCTCCAAATACTAATGTGATAACCACAACTGTCCACATCACTGCCACATAGAGTGAGGCTGTAGGCCATGGGCAGGGGACTGGGGATGGCTCCAGAAGAATCTGGAGGGTCCTGGGAGAACCAATGTTCTCTACGCCCAACTCCAGCCCTGCCCCACTTGTGTCTGGTCACTGCCACCACTAGGGATCTGCTTAGCTCAGCTCAGGGCCCTGGGGGGCAGTCACAGCCTTGGTCATAGGTGAGGGACAATAATGGCCACCACTGGCTCTTCCCCACCTCTCTGTCAGCCCCTTCCCCTCTCCAGGCTAACCAGACAGGCCCCAAACTTCTCTAGCTAACTCTCTTCAAGCTGATTCATCCAGAGAGGCTAAACTAAATGGCCTTCAAGGCTCCTGTAGTTTCTAACCCTCCCAGGCTCTGGGGGAATTTATTTCCATCCAGGCCCCCGTTGCCAGCGGTATGGGTGGGAGGGGGACATGTTTAGTATCCACCTGGAGGGCCACCCCCCCACCCTGGGGCATCATGAGGCCTCACCAAGACCTAGCCCTGTGCCCGAGCAGGGGGAGGGGCAGCGAGACACAGTGCTTAACTGGGTGGAGCGGGAAGGGGCTCAGGCCCTCTGTGCCACACCAGTGCCTTCTTGGAAAGCCTCAAGCAGCTCCCACCTCACCCTCAGGGCCCTCTGGATGGGGACCTCACCATCTTTTGAACAAATGTGCCCCTCTGATAAGCAACACCACACTCCTCCGAAACACCTTCTACCTCTGCTCAGACCTTCCCGCCTCTTCCACTGGCCACTGCCCACCCTCCTCCCCGTGTCCCCAGTTCCTGGCTCTACCGGCAGGAAGGGGGGGTGTCTGTGCTCTGCCCTGGCACTGGTCGTGGCCCCTGAGTCCCCTCCCGAACCCCCCAGAGTCCCCTCAGGGCCGTGGCCTCATGGCAGCCTTTCTGCCTTCCTCGCTTGTCTAGGGAGGGAGCCCGGAGAGGCCGGGGCGGTGGGCAGAGCCTGGGCGGGACAGCCTGAGATGTGTCCTCTGCTGGCATCTCGAAGATTCCTGTTTCAGCAGAGAAAAGGAGCCGNTCCTCCCCCCACAGCCCTGCCTTCCAAGCCACTGTGAACCGGCTGAGCCCCGAGCGAGCCGCTGCTGTGAACAGGCGGAGCCGGCGCCGCCGTGAACCGGCTGTTTTGGCTCCTCTGCTCGCCCCTCCTGAAGAAACTCAGCCGGGGTCACCCTGTGCTCGGCCGGAGCCGGGCCTTCGCCACTGGGCCATTTGTGACCAGGGCAAGGACCCTTGCTCAAGGCATAGACAGCCAGCCGGGGGCACAGAGGGCAGAGGACGGCTGCGAGAGGCAAGTTGGGGGGACGGAGGGTCAAGGCAGAGGCCGGGGCAGAGCAGGGCCCGGTGTGGGCAGGACAGCGGTGCCCGGAGCGAAGTGGTGACTTCCTTAAGGCCAGGCTGGGCACAGGGCCAGGGTGCCCTCTCCTCGGGGTGGCCTGCCCTTGGGGTGCCGGCTGGGGCGGGGTGCGGTACTCACTGCCGGACAGGAGCGGAGCGCTTGCAGCTGAGCCGGGAGTGCGGTGCCCACCTCGGGCTGGGGCTGGGACTCTGGGGGACTTGGCTGGGGGGCCGGGCGGCGGGGACAGCTGCTGCCGCTGATGTCACAGGGTCATGAGTGAAACCTGAGGACTGGGCCAATCTTCAGGTGGGAGCCTGGGCCGCGCTTCCCTCACCGGGTGTGCTCAGGCTCAGCCTGGGACGGCCGCACACTCGCCGCTCACACGTGTGCACTCGCACACGCGCATGCGCACACGCGTATACGCAGCGGGGCACGCGTATGAGCTTACTCACGCAGGCCCTCTCCCACCCTGGACGAGCTTACGGGGCTCGTTCTATGCACCAGTATCCTTTCACACTCACTCCCAGGAGCCCAGGCGGCACATGCACACTCGCCCCCGTACACACTTGCGAGCGTGACCCCGCACAAATGCCACACTCACACATGCTCAGCCATACATGTAAATCACCCTTAATACATCCACACAAACTCTTCCACTGTGTGTTACACCGAGCCACACGTGCTTGCTGCTCACGCAGACACTCTCACACTCACATCAGGTTCGTGCCTATACTTGTACACGTATAGCCAGCTGAACACAAATGCCACATATCCTGGGCACAAACTTTAATCAAGCGTCCGTCTGTGTGTACACACACCCATACCCACAGTCATGCTCAGGCATTCGCGCATTTCCACGCATGTCACTTACATCTGTACTGTTGTCTGAGTCTATGTCCACACTCCTGTTCACAGGGCCACCTGTGTGCACCTATGGTCACGAGATTTGCATCAAGTGTATGCCTATCTGTACAACCACATATCCCCCACACCCAAACACACACACATATCCTTTACACACACACACACACACCTACACACACACACAGAGCCCTTGGCTGGACAACACCAATCTCAAGGGTCATTTCTCCGCCACCATTGCCCCCTCCCACCATCACTGGCTAAGCATTCATCCTTCAGAGCTTGGGGATGGGAGGAGGGGTGGGGGGGCAGGATGAGATTGGTTCAGTCCCCCTCCCCCTTCTTTCTGGGTCTGCAGTGACCCCTAGTGGAGCTGTTGTGAAATGGCCCACTTCACAGCTCAGCGCCTGCCCCAGGCGGACATGAGAACNTCCCTGACACCATCTTTTCTGGTAGCCAGCTCGCCAGCTGAGCCGAGCCTAGGAGAGAGTGTGGCCTTTGTGAGCGGCACAGGGAGGCCTGAGGAGTGGTCCCCCTCAGTCCTGGAGGTCGGATGGCGTCCCTCCTCCCAGCGCCTCTGCCTCTCCGTGGACACAGCCGCAGCCTTGTGGGGCCCCTCCCTGCGGGCCAGGCCTGGCTTGGCCCGGGAAGCTCCTGCTGAGCCTGGACTGCCCGCGTCTCACCCCAGGTGAGTCACTTCACACCCTCAGAGGTGTGGCTTCCAAACCCACAGGTGTAAGCGTTGGTGTTCTCTGTGCGTGGTTCTTATCCTGTTTTGCTCATTGACCCTTCTGACACACATTTTCTGTGTAGTTTCATTGCTAATGTAATCCGGGTGTCTGCTCACCCCTGCCTTTTCTTTATAAGGACCCTCTTCTTCTAGCACTCCAAGGAAAAGCAAATGTTTTGTCCCATCCTTCCCAAGTTGTCTCCCCAGAACTGTTCCTCGGGGTCCCTGACATCACTCATGGCCCTGCTCTGGCTCCAGCTTGCTTTGCTGCTGGCTACTGTCCCCTTGGTAGCACTGTCCGTGCGCACTGGAGGAGAGGTGGTGGGCAGGCAGCTGTCATTCCCATATATGGCTCCTCCCTTTTGGGCTCTGCCTGGGCACTGCCTAGAGCTCTATGGGGTATGAACGTCTTTTTTTTTTTTTAATTTTTTTTATTTATTTCTGAGAGAGAGAGAAAGACAGCGTGAGCAGGGGAGGGTCAGAGAGAGAGGGAGACACAGAATCTGAAACAGGCTCCAGGCTCTGAGCTAGCTGTCAGCACAGAGCCCGACGCGGGGCCCGAACCCACGAACTGTGAGATCATGACCTGAGCTGAAGTCGGACGCTTAACCAACTGAGCCACCCAGGCGCCCCAGTGTGAACGTCTTTAAAGAGGGATTGAAGTAATTGAAGGGAATTGTAATATATGAGGGGGAGGACTGCTGTATTCAGTTGTATGGGTTGTAGACTGTACAATTCTGGACACCAATCATGTTTGCAATCATTATAGATTCATGTATTTAAAAGATGATAATTGTCCAGCAGATGGTAGCAAACTGTCTAGAGGACAGGGCTAATTTTTCTGATTTGCACAAGGTGTCATTCGGACTAGGAATAAGGCTGATTGGAAAACCAAAGCTGTATGTGAAATATGACTTTTCCCCACAGCCCAAGGGAAATGAATGCCTCCCTCTCTTGGTAACAGCAGTCCTTCTTTTGGGGGACTGCCCCTTCCCTACTCCAAATAGGTCATTCTGGTGTGGCTGCTGATTGCAGGACGGCCACCCCAGCCCGGCCATGGAGAGGGCCATGTCACCCAGATCTGGCCACAGTGGTCGGTCCAAAAGCTGGATACGTGGCACAAGTCGGGCCAATCATAGTCCTTCTGGGCAGTTACATGTATTGATACAAAAGAAAGATGAACTCTCTCTCCTTGGATTCTCTAAGTTTGTCTAGGGAAATGGGGTCTGAAGGTGCCTAGGAGTATTTCCCACCGAGTGGAAGTGCCTGTCTGTAGGATGAACAAANGGAAGGGACATGAGAGAGGGACCTGAAGACACTGCTTGACCCCTGGATCAAGCTACAGAGCGGCTCTGTCCCTGTCTGCCCCATCACATGAGCCAAAAAGCGTCCCTTTTCTTTAGGCTAGTTCAGGCTGAGTACCAGGTGCCCACAGACAAAAGAATTCTTAGAAGCACCCTTCAGAAAAATCCCACTCTGGGGCACCGGGCTGGCTCAGTTGGTTGAGCCTCTGACTCTTGCTTTTGGCTCAGGTCACGATCCCAAGGCCTTAGGATTGAGCCCCGTGTTGGGTTCCATGCTGACGGCACAAAGCCTGCTTGAGATTCTCTCTCTCTCTTCCCCTCCCCTGCTCATGCTCTCCCTCTCTCTCTCTTTCTCAGTAAGTAAATAAAATAAATAAATAAATAAAAAAACGAGAAAATCCCACCATGACCCACAGGCACTGGCCTTGTCATACCCTGTCCTGGCCACTGCCCCCGGCCCCTCACCCCTGCCTGAGCAGTCAGTTCCCTCCCTGAGTTAGAGGCAGGGGCTCCCCTGTGGTTGGAGACACCCTAATTCCAGGGAGTCGAGGAGGGGAGGACTCTGGACTCCACTCCACAGCTCTATTCCTGTGAGGTGGGACCTTGACCTTGAAAGCAAGTCCCCATCACAATGTATCCCACTGCTGCCATCTACATGTTTAGAAGTCTCCAAAGTGCCACCGGGGACTGTCAAGCACGCGCACGCGCACACACACACACACACACACACACACATCTCACCAGGAAAGCTATGATTTGGAGAAACAGCACAGAGCCTCTAAGCAGAAAAATGGGATTTCTTTCCTGTGGTATTTTCGAGGCCTCTCCCCACAGTAGTCATGTAACTAGCTCCTTCCAATTCATGCCTCGTTAGGAAGGGGACCCAAGGAAAGGGTCTGTTGCTGGGTTGTCTGTCTCTGCTTAGCACTTCCTCATCTGTACCAAAAAGAAATACTGACATTTCCACCCAAATTCTTTTTTTTTTTTTTAAAGTTTTTTTATTTTTGAGACAGAGAGGGTGAGCATGTGCAAGCGGGGGAGGGACAGAGAGAGGGAGAGAGAAAGAATCCCAAGCAGGCTCTGCACTGAAAGCACAGAGCCTGATGCGGGGCTCAAACCCACAAACTGTGAGATCATGACGTGAGCCGAAGTCAGATGCTTAACTGACTGAGCCACCCAGGCACACAGCCCTCCTACTCAAATTCTTAAAAGTTCCCTTTTCTCTGCAATTCCATCTGAGGAGAAAAGGAGGGAGCACATTTCTCATTTTTTTTTTTTTTTAATGACTACACACTCTTCCTCTGATTGAATTGCCTTCATTTACATAGCCATTCCCTTTAGAGGACGCTGGATGTGTTCAATCTTCAACTACTAAAAATAAGACTGTGAGGGGCACCTGGGTGCCTCAGTCGGTTAAGAGTCCAACTTCGGCTGAGGTCACGATCTCACGGTTAGTGGGTTCGAGCCCCACATCAGGATCTGTGCTGACAGCTCAGAGCCTGGAGCCTGTTTCAGATTCTGTGTCTCCCTCTCTCTCTGCCCCTCCCCCACTCATGCTCTGTCTCTGTCTCAAAAATAAATAAACTATAAAAAAATTTTTTTTTTAAATAGCACTGTGATGAACACATTTTTCCATGTTTGGCTTATTCCTAGCTACAGATTTACCAAGGCAACAGGAAGGACTTCGGTATATATTTTGGTGCGACACCAAAAAACTGCCCAAAAAAACCCATAAAACAAAAAGCCAAGGATGCAAACAAGAGTCCTCGCTGAGACAAAATGAAAAGGAAATAGGTGGAGCATTCAATGCCTCAAAGAAGATAGTAGTAGGCAGGGTAAATATGGAAAGTCACCTCCTCCACTGTTGGACTAATGTTAGATCATCTATAAGCAAAATAGCTCTGGCAGATAAGCGTGTGTGGTTTTTCCATCCTTCAACTGGCAAATGTTTCCGTTTCCTTTGACAAAGAACTCTGCTTGAATACAGAAGCCAGATAGCTTTATCTCAGCCCTGTCTTCCAAAATACAAGTTTCAAGGGGCATCTGGGTGGCTCAGTCGGTCAGGTGTCCGACTTCAGCTCAGGTCATGATCTCATGGCTCGTGAGTTCGAACTCTGCATTGGGCTCTGTGCTGACGGCTCAGAGCCTGGAGCCTGCTTCGGATTCTGTGTCTCCCTCCCTCTCTCTCTCTCTGTCCCTCCCCCTCTCATGCTCTGTCTCTGTCTCTCAAAAATAAATAAACATTAAAAAAATTAAAAAAACCAAAATACAAGTTTCGTGTGTGATTAACGTGTGAGTTTCTATCTGAAATCACCAATTCCTGACTGTTTTTCACGGCCACCGCGAGCCTGCTCTGTGCTTCTTTCAGAGGACTGGGGATGATGGCCTTCCGCTGGCCTCCCTGCCTCCAGCTTTGCCTTAGTTTAATCCATTGACTGTCATACTCCCAGATGAGTTTTCTTCCATGTCTCTTTTGGCATTTGACTTCACTGAACGCAAATTTTATCACAGAGCAACTAGAATTGCTTTTTCCAGAGTTTTCAGCAGACTGGGGGCAGATAAGGAGAAAGTGGGAGTCTAATGTCTTAGTTTGGATTTCCCCAAAAGCAGAGCCTGAGACAAGGATTTGGGAGCAAGTAGTTTATTTGGAAGGGGAATCCAGGAAGCACTGTAAGGGAGTGGAGAAATGACAGAGAAAGGGGAAAAAAAAAGCCAGTGAAGTGTGTGTCTGTTGGTGACCAGGTTATCACTGGGACACCAGGGACATAAAGCCACAGGGACTATTGGAAAACTTTGCGGAGGATCCCCCAGAATTGTCCCACTGAGGCCAGCAGGCTGGGGTATTTACCATCAACTGCTATCCCTTGATGCTTCAGGACTGCCTCTGGGATGACTTCTGACCTGCCTCACTTGTGGCCAGAAAATGTCCCCAGATGGAAACACTGAAGGTGAGTGCAGAAACCAATTGTATACCATTGGGAAGATACATCCCCATCAGACATTGGTTCTTCCTGAGTCTGGAGGACATTATCAAAGATGTGACGAACAAGACGAATCTTCCTAAAACATGTTGGTGCACATGTCACTGCCCTATTTCTCTCCTGCTTGAAATTCACTGAGGGCTCTCCCTTAGCTACATGGCTCAGCCTGGATTCCATGACAGCCTGTGAGGATGACCTGTGTCTGCCTGGGCTGCTGGAATTTCTCTCTGCCTCTCTCCTCCACCACAGCCAGAGAGTGTGACCACCCGATCATTTCAGGCCCCGTCTATTTCTACACCTGTGCCTTGCCTCAGGCTGTGTCCCCAACCTGGGCTGCCCTCTCTCACACTGCTTGGCTGAAGGGCTTCACTTCAGAATCCTTTCCTTCGGTGATCAGTTCATCTCTTTTTATGAACCCTTCTTTTTTTTTTTTAATTTCTTTAATGTTTATTTATTTTTGAAAGGGGGGGGAGGGGCAGAGAGAGAGGGAGACACAGAATCCGAATCAGGCTCTAGGCTCTGAGCTTTCAGCACAGAACCACATGTGGGGCTCAAATCCACATGCCGTGAGATCATGACCTGAGCCGAAGTCAGATGCTTAACCAACTGAACCACCCAGGTGCCCCATGACCTCTTCTTATATGTCTCACCCACAGGGGACTTTGCACAGTCTTGTATCTTTTTTAAGTTTATTAATTTATTTTGATAGAGAAAGAGAGAGAGAGCAAGTGGTGAGGGGCAGAGAGAGAGAAGGAGAGAGAGAATCCCAAGCCGCCTCTACACTGTCAGTGCAGATCCCACGAACAAAGAGATCATAACCTGAGCTGAAATTAAGTCAAACACTTAACTAGTTGACCCACCCAGGTGCCCCATACATAGTCTTGCATTTTTGCTTTCATTTTCCACTTCCCAGCAATGCTGAAACCAGCAAGAATATACTACTGTATCTCCAGTGTCCAGAAGGGCGCCTTGCACACACAGGCACCTTCTTGGTCAAGGTTTGCTGATGGTAAGCACAAGGATTGGTTTCGCCCCTCTAACTGCAGTGAGGGTGCAGATGGAAAGATGCACCTCTGTGTCCATCCCACTCCCCTGGGGCCGGTCACCACATTGCCCGATGTCAGCTTGCTGATGGCCATTGAAGCTATAAGACTCACAGCTAATGCACGGCCCACAGGCCCCCCCTCTGGGACTAAAGCACAAAGGAGGAGGTGGGAATGGTCTTTCTGGTTCTAGACACCAGGACTGCCAGGAAGAGGAGCTGAACAGAAGTAGAGAGTGGGGGAAGGGCAGCCCAAGGGGTGCTAATCCCAGCTTCCTGTCTGGATTTTCCTTGACTGCTGCTCAGGGCCTATCTTAGGATGGTCACAGCTGCCGAAATAGATCTCTCCCCTCACCTGTTCTGAAGCAAAGAAGACCTTGATAACTTCCTGTCAAAAGAATGCATGCTTTGGTAATTTTTCCAGGATGTGGGACAATAATGAGGCACTGGGGCCGAAGTCCCTGGGTTCTCCACCTCTGCAAAGTAGCAGCCAGAAACGAGGGAATGGCCACAAGGGGAGAGTCAAGGGGCCAGCCACCTGTGTCTGGCCAGGGTCCAGTCTTTTCTGTGAACTTGGTTGATGTTTGCTTCCTTGGTCTGCTCCAGAAACCACTCCTAACCTGAAGGATGCACCTCTGACTCAGAGGGCCAGCACTCCCTCTGCGCTCCTCACTCACCTGCCCTTCCCCGCCTCGCCTGCTCCTACAGAATTCTCTACTGGCCGGTCTCCCCAGCCCCTCACGCGCTCACTCAACAAACACGAGCCCCGAGGCTCGGAATTGGAGGTGCACGAGGTTCAGGGAGGAGCAAGATGCTATGCCCAGGGAACCCGACGCAGGTTGGAGGTAAGCATCCCTCAGAGGCGAGGCCTCGGGTGGGAGGGAGTCCCGGGGGGCGTGGAGAGCATAGCACGCTCGGAGCTCAGGGACTGGCGAGGGACCTGCGCATGCGTGGAGGGAGACCTTGGCGTCCCCCGCGTCGCCTAGGTAACCCGGACCCGCGAAAGCAGGCATGGCCTTCCGCATCGGAGGAAGCTGGGGTCAGCCCCCGCCACAGAGTGCAGCCCCGACGGTGAGGGCTGAGCTGCCCTTTGAGGTTGGCTGACTGGGGAGACGTCCCTGGAGGGGCCGAACCCGGAGCAAGTGGGGTGGGTGAGGTGAGCGACCCCAGGCGCCGAGGAAGAGGCTCAGGGAAGGGGGAGGCCGTGCGCGCGCGGGAAGAAGAAAGCGACCCCTGCGGGATTAGGGAGCAACTCGGGGGGTGCACGGGCGGGGGGTGAGGAGAAGTTGGTCCCCATTCCTTGCCCGCCTCGCCTGGCTGAGTCTCCCGCTCCCCCCCAGCCCTGCGTGACCGTCCTGCAGCCCCTCGCATGGGCCGCCCCACCTCCGCCTCCGCAGCCCGGCCGAGTGAAGGAAGGTGAGACTCCGGGCTCACCCGCTATGTACCCCGAGTCGGCCTCGCACATTCTCCGGGCTTCCTCGCTACACCTCCCTCCCGCGCGGCCCCGGGCTGGTGTTGGGAGATGGGGGCGGGAGGGGGGGCGGGGAGGCCCCGGGATCCCGGCGGTGGGCAGTGGGCCGTGGGAGACCTGGCTGGGCTTGCTGAACCGCCCCCGCCCCCCAGACCTGCTGGAACTGATGTTGCTGCAGAACGCGCAGATGCACCAGCTGCTGCTGAGTCGCCTGGTGGCAGCAGCGCTCCATCCAGGGCCAGCTCCTCCCGGCACGCAGGTGCGTCCGAGGGTGGGGATGCATCTGGGGTGGATCCTTGAGAAAAAGAATCAGGCAACAGTGCAGTGGGCCTGCCTGGGTCCCTTTGGCATCCATTACGTGCCAGACTCCCCTGCCAGAAGCCTCCATCTGGTGGGAGTCCCCAAATCCAGACAGCTCAGGTCTTGTTCTCAAGGAGGTCTCCATACAGGCCCCGGAGGACAGGCACTCCTGTACCCTGGGTCTGCAGGGGGCTTGATACTTAGTAGGGGCTCAAGTGATATATGCTGAACAAGTGAAAAGAATAAATGAATGACAGTGAAAACAAGGCAGCTTTGGCTGTGACTGTCACGGGAAAAGGTACAAGGCCTGAGGGCACACCTGGTTGGGGAAAGACTCCTTGGAGGAGCAGGTGACCTTGAAAGCTTGGAGGAGGCCAGGTTGTGTCCAGCATCCAGGCTTGCCAGAGCTGCTGCCATTCCTCACACCCTGGCCCTTGGGGGGGCTGGCGGGGGGGCCTGGGATGAGCACCCCACCTCCCTGATGGGGCACAGGTGGGTCCAGGGTCTGGGGGTGAGGCCAGGGGCAGGTCATGGGACTCCTGACCCAGTTTTGGAGTCATACCTGGAATCTCCAGCCAGGTCTGGGTGACCTCAAACAAGTTCTTTAGCCTCTGAGCCTCAGTTTTCCCTGCTGCAAAATAAGGAATGAATGTCTCCAAAGTACCTTGCTTCCATGTAGTCAATGCTCCATTTTATGAGGAGAAATTAGCGGAACAGAGGAGTGGGGGTAGGGAGAGCTGGGTCCGGTATCATCATCTCTCCTCCCCCGTTCCCACAATTCCCAGGTCTACCTGGAGGGTCAACAAGAAGAGTATGAGGAGGAGGAGGAGATGCAAGCCCAGGAGGAAGGGCCTTTGGTGTTCCACCACCACTACCTCCCCTGCCCGATGCCCAGGCCGGGTCCCCTGCTACCCTGGCCAGTCCCTTTTCTTTCCCCTCCCCCACATCAGCCTTACTTGGAGGACATGTCCCGGATTCAGCACCGGCCTCCTGCCCCTGGGAGAAGGCGGTCGTAAGTGAGGCTGGGGGATCTGGGCATTGCCCAGACTCTTCTCTGGGGCTGGGCTGGAAGAGCTCACCAGGGGGTGGGGGTGGAGTGGAGATACTTGTGGGTGAGACCCCTTCTGATGGGGGGTGTCTTCCTTTTCTCCATCTCAGGAGAGCTATCCCCCCCCCACCACCCCCCAGTGCCACAGGGACTGTGGGTGCAGATGTACCCCCGGCTTCAGGTAGGGGCAGGGTGGGTGGGCAGTGGGGCCCAAGTCCAGGCTGGGGGTGGGTCAGGAGGGCCATTTTGGGAGTGGGGAGCTCCTACCATCACTACTGTAGGCAACTGGACCATCCCTTTCCCTTTCCCTCCTTGGGTCCAGTGAGGCAGGAGGGAGCCAAGGTGAAGGTGCTGTTCTCTCCCCAGACTTCTATGATGCTGAGAGCCTACTGTGAGGACGGACGCCAGTTGCGGGACCCTGCCAGCCTCACTGCAAGGCTGGAAAGAACCCTGGAGCCCCCAAGTCCCCTCTAGTGCCTGTGACTCTGCGCCCATGCCCAGCAGCCCGTCTCGTCCCTCAACTGCAGCCAGGCCCTCTCCTGGGTGCATCAATACACTCTTCACCCCACTGAGACCCTGAACTGACCTGATATCTGCCCAGGAGTAAGAGTCCCTCTAAGCATCATCCAGGGCTGGGAGGCCACAGAGGGTGGTCTGGGAACCAGAGCCCTCCCTCGACCTCCTCCACTCACCCCTCTCTGGGATGGCTGGGGCTGGGGGTCTCGATGGCCTAATGCCCGGGCAGGTGAGGGGAGGACTGATTTTGTTGTCTGAGGCTCTCTGAAGGCCCAGAGTGAGGCGGGAGAGGCCTAGCTCAGAAGGTCCTGGAGCTGAGCCAGTTCCCTTGGGCGCTACCCTCGCCCCAGGCAGAAAGGAGAAGTCAGAGTCATGTCCTGCTCTGAGCGGGAGTGGCCTGAGGTCCCAGAGGGCCAAGTAGGAACAGAATGTCTCTCTGTCCCCCTGGACGAGGGTGTGTCACCCCCACCCTCCCTCAGGAGAAGTTAGTCACTCAGGGCTCCGTGAGGATGGGTGCCTGGTGCCTGGGCTGGTCAGCCTGGGGGCGCCCCAAGGCCTGGGCTGGCTAGGGCTCTGGCAGTCCCCTGTGAAGACATGGGCAGAGGAAGGCTTAGGACACATTTGGAGGGAGAAGTCCAGGACTAGTGTGTGCCCTTCTCGGCGGCTGAGTTTTATCCCAGGAGAAGACATTGAGGCCCAGGTGTATATATTCAGAGTAGAAGAGGAAATGGCCCCAAAGTCCTCTGCTGTTCCTTACAGTCCTGCAGCCAGGGCTGGACCACAACCCTGAGGAGCCATGCTGAGTTCCAGTGACCGCCGTGGTGGTGGCCATGCCACTCGTGTAGACTGTGCCCAGTAGGCCCGACTTAGATCCCTTTAAGCACCTTGTACCCCATAGGTGCCCATCCGCCTCAGGCGCCAATGCTGGCCGAAGGCGAAGCACAGGAGGATGGATGTCACAAACAGGAAGAGCAGCACGGACACCACTGTGATGATGACGACCATCTGGTTGTCTGGGATGGGCTCTGGGGAGGGAGAGGGGGCGGTGGTCTTAGAAGTCCTCTGGCCCTAGGTTCCAGGGCCCAAGAGGTGTGCTTTGTCATCCACCCGGCCCTCCCCCGTCTTGCAGTCACTTGTGTTGCAGGGATGAGCAGCTAATGTGTAGTATCTAGAGGAAAGGTGGGCCGGGGTCCAGGCCACCAGCCAGCCCTCTGTGAGACTGTGAGGGCTGATGTCCCCCAGCATATGGTTCCTGATCACCATGGCCTGGACAGTGGCATGGTCCAGACCAAGCCCTGGCAAGAACTGAGTGAGCTTCTACCAACTTTCTGAAGACAGGGAACACCTTGTTCATCAAGGGTCACAGAACAGCGGAACTCCAGGGGATCTTAGGGCCAAACCTCTACATGTAGAGAGGGGCCATGGCCAGAGAGAGGAGGCTGACTTGGTCAAGGTCACACTGTTCACTAATGGCCAAGCAACTAGCTGGGGTCCAAACTAAGCACATGGAAAGAGCTTCAGGGAAGAGGGAGAGCAAGAGGGAACCCCCCCGCCCAGGATTAAGTGTGGGGTCCCTGGGTGCCTGGCCCCTGAGCCTGGTGGTGAAGGTTTTTTCTTGCCCTAAGGGAACTGAAGGTGCATGCCCTTCCCCACTCCCTCCATCCAGGGGCTCTCCCTCACCATAGACCTTGAGCATCTGGGGCTCCGAGATTCTGGAAATAAGGCCCCCACCATGAGACCGCAGGTCTAGGTCCGCCCGGCAAGAGAAGTTGTGGCGTCCGTCTTCCTTGTGAGCTGTGACGTTATGGGTGACTGTGGCCTCTTGAGGGTCAGGTGTCATCATCCTAAAAGTCTTGTTGTACATGGCCTCCTTGCCACGGAGCAGGGTGAGAGTGAGGCTCTTAAGGGGTGCCACAGTGGGCACACAACACTCGATGGTGAAGGATTCCCCCACAGCCACCCAAGGGGGCTGCAGTTTCAGCAGCACTTGCTTTGGACGGTCTGTGGGGAAGAAAGAGGGGAGTCTGGTCAGGGTTGGGGGTGCCATCCTACAGGCCCTACCCAGCCAGGCCCAGCCCCTGGCACCATAGTGTTCTGGACTCGGGGAGGAAGTGGGCTGGGGCCTGGCCTGGTCCAGAGTGTGAAGAGAGGAAGAAGGAAGCAGTTCAGGGTGAAGGATGTGTTGGGCGGTAGTTTTACCAACAGGATGTTTTCTGGAATGGTTAAGAATGGAGGTGGTCAGGTGTCTACAGAGAGGAGGTCCAGGAAGTGTACAGTCAACTAGAAATAAAAAATCTGGATCAGTCTCCTCCTTCTCCAGAAATCAAACACAAATTTCCACATTATACAGCTGGATGATTAGATTGGGACTTAGAAGGGAATGTTCATTAGATCGGGACTACCAGTTATGGGATCCTCACTTAAGACGCAGGGACTGGAGTCAGACCTGCCTTGCTTCTCCAGGATCAGGTTCATAGCTACCTCCATCCCTTATCTATTAAACAGGGCCCTCAGTGGTACCCTGGACTCTCTTTTGAGCTAGAATACCTTGCCTCAATCACCCCCGGATAATATGTTGGATATAGGATGTCTTTCTATTCACTGGATCCACTGATGTTGGTCATGGGAAGGACCCAAGCCATAGCCTCGCTGCAGAGATGTGGAGGAAATCCTGGCTTATGGGAAGGTCTCCATGCCCGTGTGTGTGTGTGTGTGTGTGTGTGTGTGTGTGTGTGTGTGTGTGATGGTCACACATTTGCCAGGGGCCCTCGGGATTATAAAAGCCCCAGGTGATGCCTTAACTTTCTCTCCATGAGGGGAAGTGGTAGCTAGAGAGCGTGCTGGCCCTTCTTTTGGTGCCCCCACTACTTGTCATGGGGTGGGGGGGTGTCCCACGAGAGGGGAGGAGACCGTGGGCCCTGCCTGGGAAGTGACTTTTAGATTTGTGCGGGCCTTGCTTGGATTGTCCTTTGAGCAAGCCTCAGAACTGGGGTTGCCAGCAGGCTCAAGGAGGAGGCCAGTGAAGGGTGTGAGCAGATTCTGAGCCCAAGGTCAGGGTCCTGTTCCTTGTCACCCCAGGAGCCCAGGGAGGTGAGGACCATAGCAAGTGCCTGGGAGCAGTAACAGAGTAGCTCTGCAAACACACAGCTGACATGGGCTCTGGCCATGGGGAGGAGGGTCCTGCCGTGCGGCACTCACAGAACACGTTGACGTTGAGACTCTTTAACTTCTGCTTGCCGGAGCAGGTGACGTAGCAGTGGATGATTGTGTCCTGGGAGGCATTGGAGACCATGTACTGCTTCCACTGAGTTCCTTGGGCTATCAGAGTCTTGCTTAGGGTGGTCTCCAGACCACTGACATCAGGCTGGGCACAGCTGGTACTACAGTTGATCAACTGGGTCTCTCCGGGCTCCAAGGCCAGCTGCTCTGGATGCATGTATACCTCAAACATCTCACCAGACCCTGGAAGACCAGAAATACAGGGCAGCAAATGTCTCTGCTGCCCTGCCCCCATGCAACTGCCCACTGTGGGCAGTCTGATCAAGGGGCAGGTGCCCAAGAAGGAAGTCCAGAGTCCCCTCTGCTACTCTCCCCTTGCTCAGGCCTTATTTATTGCCTCAAACGTCTAGACAGAGGTCTCTGTGCTGTCCCAGCTATCTCCCTGCCTCTGGTTACTCTTCCGCCAGCCCATCACCTTCAAATTAGTCTTCTTTGTCTCCATTCTTCTTACATCTTCCAGTACCATGGAGAGGGATCCTATTTGACCTTCAAAGCCCAGCCCAAATGTCCCCTTCTCCACGAAGACCTCTAAGAACTGGAGGTGGACTATGTCGTCTTGGTCCCTGTGGATTAACCCTTTCTCCTTTCTTTTCTCTGCAAATGCTTTTTGAATACCTGTTCTGTGCCAAGTGCCATTCTAGGCTCTGGGGACACAACAGTGACCAAAGCAGACCAAATCCTGCCCTTGCAGAGCTCACATTATAGTGAAGGAGACAGACAATCATCAACAAGTGAAACAGCCAGTCTGCCAGGTGGTGATAAGTGCCCAGGGAAGGAGAGAGAGGGCGGGGTGGAGCCGTCATTTTAATAGTGTGGTCAGCACAGGCCTCACCAAGACATCCTGCAAAGACCTGGAGGGGGTGGGGGTGAGCCTTGTAGCTCTCTGGGGAGGGGGAGTGTTTCCAGCACTAACACTCTGGGTCAAGGGCATGCTTGGTGTGCTTGAGGAATGGCAAGATCAGGATGGGTGGAGCTCAGCAAGGAGGAAGGCAGGGGGAGAGGAGTTTAGAAAGGTAATTGCAAATGATTTATATTCATGCTGACTCTCCCTTAGATGTTCTGGAGCTTCTAGAAAGCAGGGCCCAGATTTTTCAGGTTTCTCTTGGCACAATGCCCTGTGAATGGCAGACATTCAAGAAGTCTTTGATGCATAAAGATTGAGTCCCCAGTGCTCACCTCCCACTCAGTGATGGCCAGAAGGTCCCTGGTCCCAGCTAGCTGGGCCTGCCCTGTGCTCCCACAGCACCAGCATGTCCCCACTCAGCCCTCAGCTAGTGGCATGTAATGAAATGACAAGAAAGGAGCATTGCAGGTAGACAGAGCTGGATTCGAAACCTGAGTTTGCCATGTACCAGCTGTGTGACCCTGGGCAAGGTGCTTTCTCTCTCTGAATCTGTTTCTTCCTCTGTCAGGTGGGCTAGTAATCCCCTTCTTGCAAGGTTGTGGTGAAGGTTCAGTGAGATAGTACTTGAAAAGCACCTGGCAGGTTGTCCAAAACAGAGTGCTCAGCACACGGTAGCATTTCCCTTCAAGTCCCCTGAGCCCCTCCCTGGAAGATGCGTGGGTTTCCCTTTTATAGGCCGTAGTCAAAAGGCAATGTCCTCTGCTACCCCCCACCCCCGCTGTCCCTAGGCCACATCTGAGGAACAGCTGGGGCAGTCCCTCACCTTCCCTTGAACCCCGGCACCCCCTTCCACCTCAGGCCCCCGTGCCACCCACCATTTGGCCTCCATGACCTGCCACATGCCATGAAGCTGTGGTCACCAAAAGGCTAGCTTTTCTTTTTGTCCTCTGCCAGGATCATGGAGAAGCCAGGTTGGCACAGCATCCATACCGACGGTGGCTGCCTCTGTGTTCAAAGCCTCAGTGACTTTAGGCCAGGACCCCCTCCCGCGCCTGAAGCCAGGGGAGCAGGGGCCCACCCTCCTGGCTGACACGTGCCGAGTCAGGAACCCCGGGTACCAGCTCACCTGGGCAGCAGAACAGGGTGAGAAGGGTGGCAGGCAGGCCCCAGCTACCAAAAGGGGACATCTTGCACGGCATCCACAGGCTCCCAGGGACCAGCTGAGGGCTGCCTTGAGAGAGATGGATGTAAGTCAGGAAGAGGTGGCCTGGAGCCGCAGCCTGGAACTCTGGCCTTCTATGAGCTGGTGACCACATTTCCTCTCATTATCTGAGAGGCACTCGGGAAGCCACTTGGAAGGCTGGCTCCCAGAGCCCCAGGCCTGCAGGAACGCAGGCAGAGGAAGCTGGGTAGTAGCTGATAAGCCAGGGTATAACCTGGCCTTCTGCCACGCTGCTGTGCAGGGGGCAGGGTGAGCAACGGCTGCACCTGTGTGCCAGGGATGGGGGTGTCCATGGGGCTCGGTGCACTGTGGGTGCACAGAGGACAGAGATGCCTGTAAGTCCCAGACCTGGGAACCCCAAATCCCAACCCAAACGTTGTCCGGTTCCCCTCTGGGAAGAGAGTATCCAAAGTCAGGCTTGTCCAGGACATGCAGTCTCCATAGCGAAGAGGGCAGGGAGCCGGGCTTCTCGAAGGAGACCTGAGCAAGCACTGGAGGTACTCCATCAGAGCACCCCGGCACAGCTACTTAAACGTCAACAGCCACCCACTTGCAACCTTGACTTGTCCTGACTCAGCTGACAGGGACAATTTGAGGGAAGTGCTCCCACAACAGTCCCCGGCAGCCCAGACACAGACAAAGGTAATGGGGGTCAGTCTGGCTGTAGCCCAACCCCCCAGCCTCCGTTTCCAGGGCCTGGTTTATGGCGTCTTCCCCAACCCTTCCAGGCAGGGAGCCTTGGTCTGGGGTTGGGGGGCTCAGGGCCTGAGGCATTGCTGTGCATTTCTAGGGAGGCTTTGTCATCTACTGAGGGAACCCCCAGAAGCAGGAGTCCCTGGGGCCAGCAGGGCCTGGGAAAGGCAGGAGAGGATCGGGTCTCCTTGCTTTATCAGGGGCGCCCCACTGTTTTCAGGGCTCAGGCCAAACTGTGTTCCTGGGTTGCGAGGGTGAATTCGTGCCTTTCTCTTGGGCTGCTGAGGCCAAAGGCTGTTATCACCGCGGGTGGGCAAGTGCTGCTTGTCAGCCCGGAACTGGGCCTGTCCCTGGACAGCCCTGCTTTGGAGTGATGCCAGGAGAAGATGCAGAAAAGAGCAAGCTAGAACCCCCGACCGGGATCTGGTCCGTGCGGCGCCGCAGGAAACACTCCCCTGAACCCTCGGGGAGGCTGAGGGTGCGGCCCCGGGGCTCAGACAGCGGGTGCTGCTGTGTAGAGACTCTGTGGTCCCCACCGGATCAGAAGGATAATGATGAGAGCAGTAACAACAAAAATAATAACAAAGTAACGTTTACTGGCCATAGATCCGCACTATCATAAGTGCTCTACAAACATTAATCAATCCCCCAATTCTATGAGGTAGGTACTATTACTGTCTCCATCTTAGCGATGGGGAAACTGTGGCACAGAGTGATTAACTGACTTGTCCAAGGTCACATACCTCGGGGAGAGCAAAGTCTTTATGAGTGAGAGGAGCGGTGGTGACCACCAAAGCCCAGAGGGCAGAGGCGGAGAAGGATTCTTAGATGCTTCATCCCCAGGAGACCCTTGAGAAGGGAATGCAAGACAGCAAGAAGCCAGAGGAAATTTCTGGGGCCTTCCTTGCCACACAGGGCTGGAGGAGGCAGGGTGGCTCATTCCCAGGGAGCTCCGAACAGCTTTTGGAAGGGTCTGTGACTGTGAATCCCAACCGCACATGCAGCTGGGCCAGGCTGACTCCATTTCCACAGCGAGGAAGCTTCTGGGGCCCACAGGTTCTGCTCTAAGCCTGTCAGCCCCTGTTTCCACCCACCATTTCCTCTTTGCTCTCCCTCTTTTGCCCTGGGCAGGCCCTCCTTGCCTGGGGAGCACCAGGCCCACGAACATGGCCATGTTGGACATGTGTACTGTCTCTGACAGCTTACACATCAACTTTCCCTCCCTCCCCCTGGCCTTCCACCCATGGGGGCTGAACCTGAACATCATTTACTGCTGTTCTACCGCAGACAGGCCTGGCAAACGGTTGGTGCTGGATAAGTGTTCAGTATGTGCATGAATGGATGGACGGAGGAGCAAATGAACGGAAGAACTAGTTTGTCCTGGTGTACAACCCAGGCAAGATTCGATGGGGGTCTTTATTTGGGGCCTGCCCAGTGTGTCTTTCTCTGGCTGACATCTCTGCCAACTCCGAGGTCATGGAGCTGGGCTGAACACATAACAAGGCCAACCAGGGCCCCTCAGTCCCCAAAGATGGGCACTCAGAGTTAGGCCTGGGCAGTGTTTTTCTTGGGACTCTCAACCCGAACTAGTAGAAACGAGCCCTTCCCTTTCTGGTCCTAACAGCACACACCCAAGACCAGCAGCTATCCATGCTTATGCCCCGGCAATGAAGAAGCTAATAGAAAGGAAGTCCACTCAGTGGTGGAGGGAAGGTGACCCAGAATTGCCCCAGGTCATGTGCTGGCTGAGGGGTGGACTCTGGCAGGACGTGAGTTGGATTGAGAGGCTCATGATGATTCTGTGTGGCAAAAATGAAAGAGCTTTTCAGGCCCTTCAAACCTGCCCATGAAAGTCAGGGCTGGCTGTGGGTCCTAGTACAGGGAGTTATTTTGAGCCCTGTTCTGCCTCACAGAACTTTCAGGACAGAATGGGAGGGTGGGGGGTGAGAGTGCTCTACTTGCATGAGGCCCAGAGGCCTTCTGGGAGAGAGAGTGAAGTGAATTCAGGGGCCTGATGATCAGACCCTAGAAAGCCATGATGGATGTGTTCAAACAAAGAAGGAAGACCAAAGCTTCCTGAAGTCAAGAAGTTGCGCATGGATGAAAGGAAACTGACCATAATGTAGATAAGAGAGGAAATTCAGGTGTTCCATCTCGGAACACTATTCCACCGCCAAATACTCCCTGACTTATTCTTTAGGGTCTCTGAGTTCTCCAATGAAGAGGACAGTGAAGCTGGAAGAGTTAAGATCCTCTGGATTATTCAAGAGGATTGGAGGGATGGGGGGGATTGGAGTGTCGGTTTGGGCAGTGAACTCATCTCTCCACAAGGGTTTGGAAGGGTTTTGTCCCGATTGGGTCTTAATCTAGTGACTTCTTTTATGTTCCCAGCAAAACGGTCTTTCAAGAACCAAGGTGAGATAAAGACACAGATAAACAAAGCCTGAGAGAGTTTTACCCGCAAGATACTCCACTAAAGGAACTTTTAAAGATGTGCATCCAGAAGAAGGAAAAATGACTGCAGAACAATTTTCTATGCAAGAAGCAAGCATGGGAAAACAAAAGTGCAAATGAATATGTAACTCCAAATGACCCCTGCCTGCAGTAATAATATTTATAATATTTAAGAAGTCTTAAAACATTCAAAAGGAAAATACTGGGCAATAATATTTTAATAATAGGTCAAGCTTTCTAAACTCTGTGTTGTCTAGGAGGGAGGGTGTACTTTAAGTTATAGAAGCATGGTAAAATTTTAAGAAAAGCCAGAAGAGATAGAGTCTTTAAGTTCTAAACCACTACAGAAGCTTAAAATGGCATGAAAACAACGTTTAATCGAAAGAATTAAAGGAGAAACGCATGGAAACAGAGGGGCAAAAATAGATTTTTTAAAAGATGGTATTCAAAAGTCCAAATTTATAATAATCACAATAGAGATGAAAAATTTAATGATGGTTAAAAGAAATAGATTGTCAGATCGATTTTTTTTTTTAAATCCTTACCCCGTGGTGGTGTCAGAAGAGCCTGGTGGCCTCAGTCGGAAGAGCATGTGACTCTTGATCTCAGGGTCAAGAGTTTGAGCCCTGTGTTGGGTGTGGAGATTATTTAAAAATAAAATCTTTTTTTAAAAAATATTTTTATTTATTTCTAGGAGAGAGAGAGAGAGAGACAGCGTGAGCGGGGGAGGGTCAGAGAGAGAGGGAGACACAGACTCTGAAATAGGCTCCAGGCTCTGAGCTGGCAGTCAGCCCAGAGCCCGACGCGGGGCTCGAACCCACGAACCGCGAGATCCTGACCTAAGTGAAAGTCGGACGCTTAACCGACTAAGCCACCCAGGTACCCCTAAAAATAAAATCTTAAAAAAATTAAAAAAAAAAAAAAGTCCCTGCCCTATGTTAATCTATTCCTGCCTGGTGTCTGGACTGAATGCAAGGACAAAGCCTTGTATTCATAGATCAGTCACAACAGATGGGCCAGGAAAAGGGATAACACGTGGGCCTGTTATCTTGACAGATCCACAGACTTTTAATGTGATTCAGGGCCATTCCCTTGGAAATGATAAGATTGGTGTGACTAGCACATGGGCATGACCTGGGTCATGATCCCCTCTGGTGCCCTGAAGACATGCTGTCCTGCACACACGTCTCAGTTCTGAGTCATTTCAGCTTCTGGACAGCTTAAAGACAAAGTGTGCCTGTGTGCAACTGTCCGATGTAGGTCAGAGGTGCTGGACTGAGAAAATGGATAAGGCAGGCATAGTAACCCTGATGACAGGAAGCAGAGAGGGGGGGACTTTCCAAGTTGGAGAGTCTGGAAGGCAATAACAACTCTCCTCCCCTGCTTAGATTTCTGGCGATACACCCTGTCACAGGGGAACTTCACTGTTTTTCTTCGCAGCAAAACTTGAGTTAGTCTGAGAAAACTTCTGAGTCTGAGAAACTTCTCTTAGTCTGAGAACTAAGAGAAGGGAGAAGAAAAGGGAAACTAACATTTATTGACCTGTATTCCCCTCTAGGGACTGAACTGAGGTTTTATTTATTTATTTTCTCATTTTCCCACCTTTTTTTTTTTTTAATGTTTTATTTTTGAGAGAGAGAGACAGCATGAGCAGGGGAGGGTTAGAAAGAGAGAGAGACATGGGGCGCCTGGGTGGCTTAGTCGGTTAAGCGTCCGACTTTCGCTTAGGTCANAGAATCCGAAGACAAGCTCCAGGCGCTGAGCTAGCTGTCAGCCCAGAGCCCTACGCGGGGCTCGAACCCACGAACTGTGAGATCGTGACCTGAGCTGAAGTCGGACGCTCAACTGAGCCACCCAGGCGCCCCTGAACTGAGGTTTTAGTACATTGTTTTCTTTAATTATTATACCAGAACCACACAAATAAGGAACCATTCTGATGATGCACTTGAGAAAGCAGGGGCTCGGGTAGAGTAATAATGTGCCCAGGTCATGGAAGTATGAGGTGATAGAGCAAGATGAGAACTTAGGAAAGATCAGTGGTTGCCAGGGGTAGGGGAGGAGGGACGGGCAAAGAGGCGGAGAACAGTTTTTTAAGAGCATTGAAACTACTTTGTGTGATAGTATGATATGGACACATGTCATGATACATTTGTCTAAACCCATGATGGGGCGCCTGGGTGGCTCAGTCAGTTAAGTGTCTGACTTCAGCTCAGGTTGTGATTTTGCAGTCTGTGAGTTCGAGCCCCATTTCGGGCTCTGTGCTGACTGCTCAGAGCCTGGAGCCTGCTTCAAATTCTGTGTCTCCCTCCCTCTCTCTGCCCCTCCCTCGCTTGCACTCTCTCTCTTTTCCTCTCTCTCAAAAATAAACATTAAAAAAAATGAAACCCATGAATGCACAATGATACACCCAATGATACGCCCATGTAGGCTCATTGAATGTAACAGAAATACCACTCCCGTGGGAGATGTTGAAACAGGGGAGTCTGTGCACATGTGGGGGTGGTTTTATGTTTTGCTGTGAAGATAAAACTACTCTAAAAAAAAAAAGCCTATTTTTAAAAATTAGATCAAATGCACTACCTCAGAAGAGAAACTTCTGGATTAGAGTTCTTGCCAGCTTGTTGAAAATACAGGTTTTTAAACTCTACTTTTATTCACCAGGGTTAATGGAAGGCATGGACTCAGTTATTCCTAAATTCTCATCTCAGATTAGATTTTTAAAGCATGAAAACACAAAACCCAGTTCTCTGTTGTTTATGAGACACACCTTAGGCATAAGAATATGGAATGGTTGCTAAGTCAGAGAATGGGAAAAAAATATACCCGGCAAACGCTACCCAAAAGGAAGATGGAAAATCTCTGTTGATATTAGAGAAAGAGAACTTCTACAACAAAAATGTTTATTAGGGATAGAGTTAGGATATGCCTGCTAAGTGCTTCCCAGAAGTGGGAGAGAAGTTCCCTAAGATGCTCCCTCAATCAATGAAGGACAGGAGCTGGTGGATATGAACTCCAGTCTCTTTCTTTTCCTTGGGTGATTCTGGGAAGCACCTAGCAGGCTTATTAGAGGTCCCAACAGACTCAAGCTCCCGTTGCCTACAGCTGTGACATCAGTCAAGCACCTGTAATCGGCTTTTCTTCCTTCCCTTCTCAGTCACTCTGCTCTACTTTCTGGAACCACTTCTTTAATAACCTACCTGAACCCAAGTCTTCGTTCCAGGCTCTGCTTTAAAAGGAGCTCAAACTAAACACTCAGGGTGCCTGAGTGGCTCAGTTGGTTAAATGTCTGACCCTTGATTTTGGCTCAGGTCATGATCCCAGGGTTGTGGGAATGAGCCCTGCGTCAGGGGGCTCAACGTGGAGCCTGCTTAACATTCTCTCTCTCTCTCTCTCTCTCTCTCTCTCTCCCCCCCCCTCCCTCTCTATCCCTCTTCCTCTCTGACACACTCTCTCTCTAAAATAAAAGAAAATAATAATAAAGGAGCTCAAACTAAAAACTTACATTAACAGATTTAAGAAGAAAAACACATGATCATCTCAACAGATCCAGGGAAAAAAATGGTGACATTCAATACCGTTTCATGAAAAAGACCTTAGCAGATTAGAAGGAAACTTCCTTAACCTGATAAAGAGAACTANAAGTTTATTTCTTTATTTTGAGAGAGCAAGAGAGAGCAGAAGAGGGGCAGAGAGAGGGACAGACAGAATCCCAAGCAGGCTCTACGCTATCAGCAAGGAGCCCGAGGTGGGGCTCAAACTCATGAACCGTGAGATCATGACCTGAGCCGAGATCAAGAGTTTTGGATGCTTAACTGACTGAACCACCCAGGTGCCCCAGGAGCATTGCCTTTAAAAGCAGGAACCAGACGCGGATGCCCACTATCTCTGCTGCTACTTAGCAGCACCAGAGGCCCTGGACAGTGCAGTAAGACAAGAAAAAGAAATTAAAGCCCTAGGGATGAAAAAAAGAACAAAACTATCAGTATTTTCATATAATACAGTTGCCTGGGTAGTAAATCCAAAAGAATGACCAGAAAAGTGAACCAAAATAATAAGGGATTGGGGTGCCTGGATAGCTCAGTTGGTTAGGGGTCCAATTCTTGATTTTGGCTCAGGTCATGATCTCACGGTCCGTGGGTTCAAGCCCAGAGTCGGGCTCTGTTCTGATGGTGTGGAGTCTTACTTGGGCTTCTCCCTCTTTCCCACTCTCTCCGCACCTCCCCTGCCCATGTGCATGTGCTCTCTCTCTCTCAAAAACAAATAAATATTAAAAAAAAATAATAAGGGATTTTTAGTAAGGCAACTAGCTATCAGGTCAATGTCCAAAAATAAGCTGCTTTTATGTGTATCAGTCACATACACAAATATAATTAAAAAACCACACTGTTTTTAAGAGCAGAAAAAGAGCAATACGCTAGCAAAACATGTATAAGACCTATAGTACGAAGTTACAAAAGAGATTCATCATGAATCCCAGATGCAATCCCCAGAGGAAGGGCACCATCCCTTTCTCTGTGTATCAGCTCGGAACATAGCACAGTGGGGNNCCCCCGCTTTTTAATCAGTGAAGCAATGACAGACCAGGAAAGAGGAAGACAAAAATAGGAAACGAGCACAAAAGCAGGGTTGAACTCAGAGACTCTTGAACTGCAGGGGCTGCTTCCCCAAGCAGGGAACATCTGCCCAGAAGAAACTCGGGGATCCCAGGGAGCGCCCAGTGGGCTTTCCCTTCAGTGCACAGGGAATCAGGCCGGGGTTGGGGGGGTACCCCAGAAGTCAGGCCTTGAGGCTCAGTCCCAAACCTCTTCTGGGCTCTCAGGAGGGAAGGGAGAAGCGTGACTTTACCTGTCCTCTGATAAACGGAGGAATGTTCCAGAAAAGCAGGGTTGGCCTGGGGTCCAGCGCCTGGAGATGTGAGCAAGGCTGAGATGCTGGTGGGTCTGTGGTTCTGCTGTATGAATTCAGACCTCTTCCCTACTCACTCAAGAGTCACGTGTTTCCTGTGGCGGGCTCCCCCCCCTTCAGACTAACATCGCTGTAGATTGGCTTCCTCTTCTTTTGTTTTTTTGTTTTTTTTTTTCTAATTTTGTTAATGTTTTATTTATTTTTGAGAGAGAGATTGAGCGTGAGCAGGGGAAGGGCAGAGAGAGAGAGGGAGACACAGAATCCAAAGCAGGCTCCAGGCTCCAAGCTGTCAGCCCAGAGCCCAAGTCTGGGCTTGAACCGGTGAACCGTGAGATCCTGCCCCGAGTGGAAGTGGGAGGTTTAACCGACTGAACCACCCAGGAGCTCCTCCTTCTTCTTTTAAATGGTGACCAAATATACATGCCAGAAAATTTACCATGGTGACCATTTTTAGCGGACATTTCTGTGGCATTCAGTACATTCACACTGTTGTGCAGCCATCGCCGACACCCATCCTTCCTCAGAACTTTATCATCTTCCCAAACGGAAACTGTGTCCTATTAAACATTAGCTCCAACCCNCTGGCAACCACTTTCTGTCCCTACATATTCGATTACTCTAGGAACCACATATGAATAGGATTATACAGTATTTGTCATTTGGTGACAGGCTTACTTCACTTAGCATGATGTCCTCAAGGCGCATCCATGTTGTGGCATGTGTCAGAATTCACTTTCTTTTGGAATTTTTTTTTAATGTTTATTTGCTTTTTGAAAGAGAGAGAGAGAGAGAGAGAGAGAGCATTAGGGGAGGGGCAGAGAGAGAGAGAGGGGGAGACACAGAATCTGAAGCAGGCTCCAGGCTCCAAGCTGTCAGCTCAGAGCCTGACGCGGGGCTCAGACTCACAAACTGTGTGATCATGACCTGAGCTGAAGTCAGATGCTTACCAACTGAGACACCCAGGTGGAGTAACATTGCAGGCAGACACCATGTTTTGTTTATCCATCCATTGGTCCATGGATACCTGGGTTCCTCCACCTTCTGGCTATTGTGAATAACACTGCTATGAACATGGGCACAAATATGTCCTTGAGTCCCTGCTTTCAGCTCTTTGAGGTGAAAGTGGAATTACTGGATCATGAGATAGTTCTATGTGTAATTTTTTGAGGAACTGCCATACCATTTTCCCCTACTCTCTCTTTTGATGTGCAGTTTCTGCACTATTGGGGGCCTTTGATGAGTAGATAGTTCCAGGATGAGCCACCTGTTGCCTCCCCCCGCCCCCCCGCCCCGCAGGAGGCTACTTGGGTCTTCCCTGTAACTGACATGCCCTGCCATGAGAAACTTCTATTTGTGACTAAGAACCATTGCTTTCTCAGATCTCATCACACCTGCCACGTTGCCTAGCAATTTTTAAAAAAACCTACTTAGCAGGGTGGTTTTGTTCCAATAGGCAGAAAATATCAAAACCAGGTGCAGAGGTCGGGGCTGGGCGGCCAGCGAGGCTCACCCACAAGCAGGGGATCTCGCTCCCACGGGCCAGCCCCACAGTGCACCATTTAAATTCCTGGCTTAGCAAAGTCACAAATTGGATCATGTAAGAGACCACAAGACAGTCAAGGGCATGAGTGCTGAGGGTCTGTTGGGCTCTGGAACAATCTGTCTTGGTACTTTTGTGCCTCAGTGTCTTCACTCATAGGAGAGAAGGGATCTGTAGAAGGCGAGGAGGTCAAAATGTACAGAGAAGAGGTGAAAACATTTGGATAATGTTCTAGTCCCTGGTCCCAGCCATTCCTGAAGCCCCTTCCTAAAGGTTGGTTTCCGTGAGGCAGCAAAGTCATCTGCAAATAACCAAGAGTGAGCTGAGGAAGGGGAAGGCCAAGGCAGTCCCTCTTCAGAAGGGAGGGTGTCATCTTTTCTATTGCAAACAGTATCATACTCCACCTGGGTGCCTAGCTTGACTAAAGCATGACTGTGAAGCCCCCAAAGCTCTAATAGAGCAGAATTGCCTATGCAGCTTTTAGCAGTAGAGGTGCTGGGCCCAACCCCCAAACTGTCCAATTAGAACCCTGTGTGCCTGCTTTATTTTTAAAAAATATTTTACTTATTTTGAGAGAGAGAAAGTAGGAGACGGGTGGGGGTGGGGGGAAGGGAACAGAGGATCCAAAGCCGACTCTGAGCTGTCAGCACAGAGCCTGATGTAGGGCTCAAACCCACCCACGAATCATGAGATTATGACCTGAGCCAAAGTCAGACACTTAACCAACTGAGCTACTCGTGCTTTCCCCATGTGCCTGCTTTAAAAGCTGCACAGATCACTTGGGTCCATCCCTGACCCGCAAGCTCCCAACTCCTGTCTGCTCCCTACCATTTTGATCACATTTCATGTCTATTTCCTTCCCTTCTCTGCTAGGTTTCTGATGCCTTCCTCTTTGAGCCACCAAGAGCAGGCTCAGTAAATGCTTGTTGGATTTAATTAAGCATAGTGACTTTGTTTTAGGAGACATGAGTTTTACAACAAGTGCCCTCAAATTTAGCATGCATTAGCATGGAAAGCCTCACCCCAGAGTTGCCATTTTAGCAGGTCTGGCATGAGAATTTGTATTCCTAAAAGTTCCAGGTGATCCTGATGCTTCTGGTCCTGAGACCATACTGTTTTAGCAAGACTGGGAAAGTGCTCTCAGTTTAAATAAAGTACAAGTAGAAACCAGAGATGCAGAGTAGAAATGCTGACCAGGTCCTTGGAAGGCTAGTGCTTCCTAGACTTACCTGGCCTACAGGCTGAATGATGGAGACTGTGCGGTCAGTCTGGTGGAGTGGAGTTGCAAGAAGCTGTTTTGAATCTCTACATAGCTTCTTGCCGGCTGTGTGACCTTGGACAAGTTGCTTAACTTTTCTCACCTTCTGTTTGCTCATCTGTAACAGGCAGAAAATCCTAACAGACATTTCTGCTGTGCTTACTCCATACGGATGCGGAGTTGAGTAGTTGGTGGGTGGTGGCTGAACAGGCATGCAGCAGCAACAAGAGACCACTTAAAGAATATTCCAGGTGATTGGGATCCCACATTTAAGCTCTCGGGCCCCCTTGCCCACATCAGAGCTCCCTCAGAGGGCTTCTGGGAGGAACAAATCCAGTGATTTGTAAAACACTGACTCAGAGCCTGGTGCATGATAAGTACCCGACCAAGTTTATGACAGTTGTTACAACTGGTGTCTGGGCGTGCACCTGTCTGTGTCCTCAAGGACACCTTAGTACACTTAGTACTTAGTACTAAGTACTTAGTACTTAGACACTTAGTACTCTTGACTATTGCATGGATCCACAGAACATCAGACCCCAAGATCATCCCCATACAAGGAGGACCTGTACATAGTATGTTACACGTTCATCCTCAAGTGAGAAAAGCTTGTGAATATGCATTATTTAGAAAACTACTGGCTTGTGAAGGACTTGAGTTGTTTTTGGCTTCTGGTCTCATCTCCTATGGAGCAGCCTGGCCGAGCTGGGAGGAGGAGCAGTAGCCACGCCTGGGTCAGGGGTGGACCTGAACGCTGCCACCAGCAGGTAGGAAGAGAGGCTGCAGTAGGGCGCCATCTAGTGGCTGACCGGGGTCCTGCTCAGTCTGAAAGCACGACAATTGGTGTGGCCAGGTCTTAGATCACACTTTGCAATCACAAGGAGTTTCGAAATGGTCCGGGATCCTGAGAGGTTGTTTTAAGGAAGGTGGTCTATACAGATGCAGCGAATGTACCCATAAACACCCAACAGCCAAAGAGCTGAGGGAGGGAGCACTGGGTGGGTCTTTCACAGAAGGGAGGTTTCTTATTCTCTGGGAAACATGGATGTCAAGGGAGCCACTAGCTGTCTTTTCCTTCCTTTAACCTTTCCTACACGGGAGAGAATAAATTGAGATGCTTTACTAGGAAGCCATTTGGGAAAACGAACTGCTTCCTTAGGAAAGACACCAAAAGCAGACCCTTGAGAGCTCCTGGGCTTGTTGGAAGAAGAAAGGCAAAAATCCAAGAGGTCTATGTGGCAATTTTTTATTTTACCATGTTTATTTTACCAGTTTATTTTACCATGAGACTGTTCTCTTTTGGGACATGAATGTTGGATGGAGATATTTAGGGGCACCTGGGTGACCCAGTCAGTTAAGTGACTTCGGCTTGGGTCATGATCTCATGGTTTGTGAGTTTGAGCCTCGCATGGGGCTCTCTGCTGTCAGCATGGAGCCCACTTTGGATATTCTGTCCCCATCTCTGCCCCTCTCCTGTTTGCATTCTCTCTCTCAAAAAAAGAGATATTTGAATATGGTTAAAGATTATTCTTTAAGAATTGGATACTGGGGCACCTGGATGGCTCAGTCGGCTAAGCGTCCAACTTCGGCTCAGGTCATGATCTCGTGGTTCGTGGGTTCGAGCCCCGCATCGGGCTCTGTGCTGACAGCTAGCTCAGAGCCTGGAGGCTGTTTCAGATTCTGTGCCTCCCTCACTCTCTGACCCTCCCCTGCTCACGCTGTCTCTCTCTGTCTCTCTCTCTCTCTCTCTCAGAAACAAATAAAACATTAAAAAAAATACTACCAGGTCTTTGTTTTTGAAATGGTTCTAACTGCATATTCTGTAAGTGGGACCTGCAGCAGGGTCCGGGCCCAGTCAGCGCCCTCATGGGGCGAGCACTGGGGCCTGAATCTGGCTTCCCCACTCCCTCATAGCTGTGAGGGCTCTCCAACCACAAGGAGGCCACCCAGCCAGTAAGGTTCTGCTGCAACAACCGAGAATTGCCTCGATTCTTCCACTGGTGTATAAGAGGACCTCAGCAGCTGACAAAGTCAAGGCCCCACCACCTCCCAGGGGCCCCATGTCACTTCTGGCTTCTGAGCAACTTTCCAACTTTCTGTCTGTTCAGATCACAACCATAAGGAGCGTTAACCCACCCACCCTGGGTCTTGTCTGTCTACACCATGCTCAGCCCCCACCAGCCCTGAGCTTTCACCCGTTAGGGCTTCCCTTGGCTCAAATCTCCTATTTGCCCTCTGACACATGTTTTACAGGAGAGAAATTTGCCCATATCCCTCATGTCTTCCCAGACCCTCCAATTCCTTGCCTTGGCTGGAGCCTGGCCCTCCTCTGCCCATTCCTCCTGAGTGGAGATATTCTGTATCTCTGAGCTGGGTGGGTGTTGGGTTTTGGCTGATTCCTCATGACTTCAGTGTTTTGGAAGCAAGCCCATCCTTATGTGCTAAGTCCCCCTCCCCTGAGGCCCATGCCAACACCCCATCTTAGATAAGGCCATTGCCCAACCTGGGATTCCTGGAGAACTTTGGCTCTGCCTTCCTGTCTACGCCTACCTCCCCTGCCCCTGACTCTTGCTGTCACCCTGGGCAACCCTAGTGTCTACCAGAAGACCCTGCTTCACCTGAGCCTCAACATCCGCTCACTTCCTCAAGCTGGAAGAGTCTTCTTTACCTTCACTCCACCACCCACCCCTGCATCCAAGTCTTACTTTTTCACTGTGCAGTACTCCTCTACCTCCATGTTCTTTCTCTCCAGAATCTTCCCTGACCACATTCCTAACTCCCTCCATCAGCCTGGACCCCAAGGTCAACCACATTTCCATCTACTCACTCAGTGTCCCCTCATAGCACTTGCTGTGCCCCCTCAGTACCCCCACCCCCCAACAGGCTAAGTTACCCCTGCAGGCTGAAGCCCTAACCAAGGGTACTTGCCTCGGCCTACAGTAATGCATAAATGAGATAGAGCTGAGGAGAGGGCAGATCTTTCCAGAAGAACAAGTGAGAGGCTTCACCTTGGAGATTCTGGGGAAAGACGGTGGAAGCTGGGAGTGACATGTCAGAAGGGGAATGAACTAGAAGCTGGTTCATAAAACATTTGACCCCTGATGCAGAAACACAGATTGTAGTAGTCAATCGCTAGGCCAACAATCAGAAGACACTTCTCCAAACACACTCAAGAACCCTGGAGCAAAGCCCTCTGCCCTTTGGTATTTAAGAGTTCCCCATATAATAACCTAAAAATAAGGCTTACCAGATGAAATTCTATTCACCAACACAGGGCCTCAATCAGCTATTTACTGCCTCATTTTTTAGTATGTATAAGCCATCAATCATCACCAACACTTAGGAAAATCTGCAACTTGGAAAAGAAAGATCAAGATAAACAAAAATTACTCAAAACAATAGAGAGATGATACAGGACACTGAAGAACCGCCCCCCTCCCAAATGTCCAATTAGTATCTCAAATACTAATTTTCCCGTGAGAAAGGGACAGGGATCAAGAGCCCTTGGAATTTAAAAACTATTGCTGAAGGGCCCCTGGTGGCTCAGTCGGCCTCTGACTTCGCTCAGGTCATGATCTCACAGTTCACCAGTTCAAGCCCTGAGTCTGGCTCTGTGCTGACAGTTTGGAGCCTGGAGCCTGCTTTGAATTTGGTGTCTCCCTCTCTCTCTGCCCCTCCCCAACTTGCTCAGGCGCACTCTCTCTCTCTCAAAAATAAATAAACATTAAAACGCTTTTTAAATAAATAAAAATTATTGCTGAAACTAAGAAAAGTGTTACAGAAGGAACAAAAATCAACAAATGCCGTATAAGAAATAAACCATAAGCAACACACAGGATCAAACCCAGAGTTCTAACATTCTACTGTTGAAACTCCAAGAAAACAGAGAAAATGGAAGGGAGACAATTATTTAAAAATTACACAAGCCAACCGTTCTTTGGGTTGAAAGGATTCGCCAGTGTCCCACACAACAATATAAGTTCCACATGCAGACATGTCTTTGGGAACAAGCAGTATCGAGACCCTCCACAAGTCTCCATTGGAACACACTCTACTGGGGGCCGGGGCGGGGGCTCGGTGGTCTCTGACTGAGGGTTTGCCACAGTCCTTCAGGGAGCTGGTGGCTAAGGAAACGAGACCATGAGGTCTCGCTCCCTCGGCTGCAGTAAGAGAACCCAGCCCCAGGGTCTGGCTTGTGGAAAGTAGGATTTTAAAAAAGTATACACAATATCATTTACGTTTGGATTTAAAAACCAATACACATTTATTTTTAATAGGTGAGAGATTCGCCAAAGCATTAACGGTATTTGTCTTGTGAACTTCCTTTTTGTAATAAGCACTGTGGCCTAGATCAACGGTTCTCAAACTTTGGGGTATGCCAGAATCACCTGGAAATCTAAGAACGCAGAGATACGGTCTTGTTGAAGCAGGACAGGACTGGGGGCTGTGTAAATTTCCTGTTTCCCACACCATGATTCTGATATGATCAAAGTTCAAAAACCACTGACCTAAAAATTCTAAGACCCAGAAACAGCAGCACTGTGTTGTGTTATCCTGGTTATAGCAAATCCTATCTGAGAGGGCCTCCTTTCCAACCAATGTGTTCTCCACTCTGCCTGCCCTCCCACTCCCTGTGACGGCCACCAGGCCACTTAGAGTGACAAAACATGGCTCACGTGTTGGAAGGGGGAAAAGCAATATTTGCTAAGCAATAGCTGTGGTTTTATTATTTTTTTTTAATTTTTAAAAAATGTTTATTTTTGAGAGAGCAAGCGGGGAGAGGCAGAGAAAGAGGGAGACACGGAATCAGAAGCAGGCTCCAGGCTCTGAGCACAGAGCCCAATGTGGGGTTCGAACTCACAAACCGTGAGATCATGACCTGAGTCGGTCAGACACTCTCGACTGACTGAGCCACCCAGGTGCCCCTATTTTTTTCTTTTCATTATTGTCTGTGTTTATCCCTCAGTTTCCTCCCTCTGCAGTGAAAGAGCAAGAAGGTGGGCTTCTGAGCCTCCCTGAATGGAGATCAGACCCTCAGCTTCATGCTGCCTGGGGCCTAACATAAATGATCCGCCTTCTGCCCCTCAGGCCCCACTTTGCTTCCCCTAAAATTGTTCTGGGGAGTGTGGGTGCTAATGAGAAGGACTCTCCTTTCCAGCTTCACCCTCCTCCAGTCCCCGCCAAGCCGGACCTCTCAAGTCCTGGGAGAGACCACCATGCAGCCGGTGGGCCCTGTGGGGCCAAGGGAAGGCAGTGTGCGTGTGCGCGTGTGTGGGTGCTATGGCCCTGCCCCTTCCCCCTTCCTTTACTGGGTTCAGCCACTTCTCAACAGGGGTCACCTTGAGCACAGCTAACCATGGAGCCACAGGTAACCATAGAAACCAAACAAGGTATTCAGTGATGGGGGTAAGGGTGGTGGATTAAAGAGCAGAAGGAGGATCCCTCTTCTTTGCCCCCTCAGACTGTCAACAGCACGACCTTTCCAGCTGGCTAAAAGCACAAATGGCTCGGCATTGACCTTCACCTTTCAGGTGAAGCGTAGCCGCCTTTTTCCTGGATACTTTCTACCTAAAGTGTTAGTCTATCAAGATGGGCCCAGCTGGGCTATGGTTGTTAACCCAGACATTTGGGAGGCTTAACATAAGCGTTTATTTATTTACTTACTGATAAGAAGTTTCTTCTGAGACAACCGCCTTCTGTGTGGTGACTGCATGATTCAGGTTGCTTCCATTTTGTATCCTTTCAACATGTAGACCCCGCTATTGGTCCGTCACTGTGCCAGAGGAAGAGAGAGCCGGAGGGTTGTGCCCCAGCTCTTAAATGCTTTGACTCAGAAATGGCCCATTTTACTTCCACTCTGTGCCCCCCGTCCCCCATTAGCCAGAGTAAGTCACATGCCCAACCTAACTTCAGGGGAGGCTAGGGGTGTTGTTTTCCTAGGAATCCAGAAAGAGGAAAATAAGATTTGATAAAAACATTATCTCCGCCACTCCAAAGATGCTTTTTAAAAAAAATTGAAGGCAGTAATTTGAGAGATGTATATGCACCCTCTTTGAGAATATCCTGTTGGTACATGGTGTTTTGTTTGTTTTAAGTAGGCTCTGCACCCAATGTGGGGCTTGAATTCACAACCCTGAGATCAAAAGTCACACCCTCCACTGACTTAGGCAGCCGAGGGGCCCCTCTGTTAGTACATGAAAAGCCTCTGATACTTTGTATTGAAATAAATACGAAACCCATCTTTAGTCCATCATTTCCCGTTTATTTGGTCATAGAACCTTTCTTCCTAAGTGTATTATTCCTTAGAACTGGTATTGTGAGGTGCAAACTTGTCCTAAATGAGTCAACGGTTGCCCTTGGTTGTCTTACCTTGTTTAAGCACTCTCAGGGCACCGGTGTCCGGAATACCACACAGGCCTGGCACTGGCCGAATCCCAGTGAGCACAGTGCAGTGGCTTCATCCACAACACTGAGCAGGCCTGGGAAGGAGGAGGTGAATTTGGAGAGGCATGGTTGGGGAGGGCAGGGAAGAATGCCTCTTGGACTCACCTGCCAACCCTCTCAGAGGCCAAGTCACCCCGGTGTGTCCTTCAGGCCCAGCCCCTCCTGTTTCTGGAAACTGCTCCCTCCGCTACCTGCCATCTTTGAATATGGTTTCCCAGGGGCTGCCACATTCTTACCAGTCCTGCTACCTCGGCCCACAGCCAATTGGCCCAGATACAAGCTCATCACTGGCTCTTTGGTCTTGGCAAAGGGTCTGGCAGGTCTCTCACTAAAGTGAAAGATGTAGGTTTTTGATCTTAAAGGAAATGTTGGTCTGCAGGGGGAGAGGAAAAAGGCGAATGTGTGATCAGGGCCCAGGACACCCCAGTGGTGCCTGGTCCGGTGGGAAGGGCAGGTAGGTGGGGCTGTTAGTTGGCTCCCTTCATGAGCTCTCCTAGCTAAGGTGTGCATTCAGCACAAATGACAGAAGGGACAAATGATAGAGAGTACAAGCAGGTAGATGCCTTTGCTGATGAAATACTGTTGTGTGTATACACATTTACCTCATGAAATGTGTCGAACACTCAGAAAAAAGCACCCTTTCTCGCAGCCCAACATGGACTCAGCGTGCATGACAGCAAACCCTGCCTCGGTGGCCCAGAACCGTGGCCCTGGCCACGCCAGCACCTCAACCACCTGCTGGCCCCCCCCCCCGAGGACCCGCACCTCTCTCACTGCTCTCAGAGCTAAGGGTGTGAACTATTGTCTGCTGCCCTGGCCTGGGCCAGTTCAACATGTGGCCCCTGCGCTGGCTTAGCAGCTCTGTGGGGAATCCAAGAGCCGTCCGCACTGCTGCATCAGGTGGCCGGAGGCAGCGGGCAGGCGTCCACGGCATCCTGCAGCCCCTCCCGCTCCCTGGGATTTGTCTACATCTAAGACCCAGAGCTTCGGAGGGAGGGTGTGTCCATGGTTCTCGGGGATGGTCTTGGTGCCCGGCTGAGGCCGGGGGGCGGGATGGTGGCGGGCAGAGCAGAAGGAGCCGATCCCAGTGCGTTGTGAGCGGTCCCTTCTCGTGATGCAAGAGAAAGAGGAGCCTTCTCCGCTGTCACCAGATGCGACGAGGGGAGGAAAGGAGGAATCACGCTGGCAGCATTCTAAATTCCAACCAGACCGGCCACGGGGCTCATTCCTTGGCGTTTGGGTAGATGGATTACGTGCCCCCGACGCGCTCAGATCATGGCTTTCCCAGCACTGTGCAGGCTGTCACTGCAGTGGCTTTAATCCCTTCATGGGCCAGCACCCCATTCCCTGCATATACACACACCCCAAACTTGCCTTGGGGCATTTTGGTCCCAACTTGGCCAGCTTCCTGGAATTCAGCCCAAACCAACACTTTTGGGGACTCCATGCAGCGTTTCAAGGAACCTTTTCCCGCAGCCTCCAATGAAGACGTCCCAGCCCCCTGGACCCTGCTGTGGACACCTGCGGACAACTGCGTCTCCCCCCCGCNGTGAGGGGCTCACCTTCACCACCCAGATGTCACACCCAGGAAGACAGCTGGGAGGGAACCCTTGCCTGAGGGGGAGGGTCAAATCTTTAAGAAGATGAAGCCAACTTCCAGATCTAAAACTACCTTTATTTGTCGGTTGGCGCAACAGAAGACGCCGTCATGAATCAGCAGAATTATAAAACTGTACAGGAGGTACAAAAATAGGCTGTTTAACTTAATCACCCTCACACGAAGCTTTAAAAATACACATAAAAATTGTACAATCTGGCAGTTTATAAAATATAAAGCTAAAAAGATTGTAGGTTCACAAAGAGGGATTCTATCGCACAATGAACACATACCCATTAAACAACCGTCCACAGAGAAGACACAATGGCACAGAATTTTCTTTAAAAAAAAAATCACTTAAAAATGAAAATTTTTTACCCTGACCAAATCATTCACCCTTTAATGACAAAACTACCGTGAGGCGTCCATCCTGTGGAAGGATACAGTATAACTTTTCCAGTTTTAAAATGGTCACGGGTGTGTTGTCCAAAACAAATCTGATGTGCTTTAAAAGCAAGTGCAATTGTAACTGGGTATACTTCAGAGTAAAAATTAAATAAATATAAATAGGTTAAATAAATAGGTCATTGCAAAAAGAACACTATGTAAGGTCTGCATCTGAGAATGCCGCATGGTTGACTGGTAATGCTTTCTAGGTAAGTGGGGACTCCCCCGTCACAGCTTTTGGGATACTGAAAAGAAATACTGTACCCCGCCAAACACACACAGAGCACAGGGTGAGGCAAGTGGGTGGGGACTTTGGCTGGAAGCATTAAGGCCGCTCCAGTGGTGGGCTCGTTGCAGATGCTTTCTTTGTGGTTGTCCAATGAATACAGAAAGGTTTTACGTGCTGATACAGGAAACAGGAAGCTGGGTTACTCATGGGAAATCACTGCTTCACAAAGGAAACAAAGTATGGGAAAAGGAGACACTTTGGTTTCAAAGATAATGGTCCAACCTCGGAAGGCAGAATGTGGGCCCATCTGTGTGGGACACATGGTGACTTTCTTCTAGGAAAGGCCAATGCCAGGCCATACTCAACAGAAAGGACTGCTCCAGAATGGTGAAGGCACCAGCAAGGAAAAGACACTGGCATATACAAAGAAAAGGGATTTCAGGAACCAAATGAGCAGAGAGAAAGCTAAAGGGAATTTAGAGAGGCTCTTTACAGGCGTGCTGTGTGCTTCCTCTTCCAGCTCTCAGGGCAAAGCAGGGGAGGTAGAGCCAGTCTACCTTCCATGAGGACCTCAAGGCTGAGGATCTACTGAACAGGGCTGGAGAATGAAAGCAATCTAGGGACACCGAAGCCTGGCCAGAGGGCAACTTCTGAAGAGACAGCGGCCAAAAGGAGAAAGACCTACAACCCAGAGGCGCCCCACATCTGCAAGAGGTCAGATGGGCAGCCAAGGTCATCTTTCACGGCAGTGAGGAAAACCGCAATGGTAAACAAGTCACATTACACAAAACCTTACCCAAAGTTGACTCTGAGATAAACACCTTTCTTCTAAAGTTGGTAGAAAGAAAATACTTTGCTGGACCCACTAACCTGCGGATCCTCCAATACGTGTCACGGGTCAGAGTGAGGTCTCACTGGAAAGAGCCTAGGATGACTATGGCATGGAGATGGAGGGGGAGGGACAAGCTGCCGCACCCCGGCTTTTAGGGCAGCCACTAGATGATTTAGTGACTTACCAAGAACACCAATGATTCCCCAAAAGTGCAAGTGCTCTGAAACCTAGTGACGTGTGAGCTCTTTATACACTGAAGTCAAAAAGACTCAAGAAGCAACAGGAGAAATTCTGGCAGGTGCACTAAAGATAGATTGGACGCAAGGTTCAACACAAGATTTAACAAAGGTGTCCCTGGGGTTCCTAACAGATGCGACTGAATTCTGCCGTAAAAAAGGAAAGTAGTGTACTTCTAAAAAGTTAAACAGCCTTTCAGAAATCATACTAACGATCAAAGAGCTCAGCTGCTATGTGATGCTTAAGGCTGAAAAACCCTGTTCTAGCAAAAGACACCTTCCTGCTGCTCTGAGCACAACAGGAAACTAGAATTCTACAGATTAGAACAAAATATAGTGGATGATACCCAAGGTGTTTCCATGACAAGTGCCCATGTGAGGCCTCTTCAAACCACCCAAGGGACTGATGGGTGACCAGATTCTGCAAAGTGATGGACAGAAGGCCAACAGAGCGGACCTGACCAGATCCGATGGGTTCTGGGTCACGGGTGGCTTTAAGACCGAAGAAGTGTGTACAGCAAATGCATGCCCTTCCCCACCCCCTGGCTTTTTCAGTAGCACTGGTGCGTACTTTCTGCTGTCTCTCTCACTCTATGCTCTTTAAAAAGCTCTGAAAACTCTTGCCTATCTTGTTTATCTCTGCATCCATGGCACCCAGGGTCCTGCCTGGCTCACACAGCCACTACTCAAAATAAAATACATTGAATACAGGAGATTGAGAAAGGTGGGTGGTTAGAAATGAAGGTGATAAAGAGAAAAGGCATTTAAAAAACAGCCGTCCTGGAGACAAGGTGGGCCCAGACAGGGACAGGACACAGACCCTGGGCAGCCAGAAGTGACCTGGCTACTCCCCCGAGGGCTCCGTTCAGCCACGAGACCGAGGCAGGCCAGCTCCCGGCAGCACAGAGAGCCGACGGCCCCATTTGTCACTTCGGCACCTTCTCTGCCTGACCGCCTGGCGGACCATCGCTACTCAGGCCCGGCTGTGAAGAGACCGACCACAGAGCCGTAACGACAACGGTGTGGGTGCATCAGAGCAGGGAGAAGAGAGGCGTCGGCTGTGTTCCTCAAAAACAGGTGGTGTGGCAGAAGATGCCATGATGCCAACCAAAACGCCAGGGTTCCAAGGTATAAATGAGGTAAGTGATAAGGTTTAAAGACGCAGGATAATGCCAAGTTAAGAAAAAAAGTGACTTCAGTCATTATGAAAGGCAGGGAACTGAATTCGACGAAGGCAGAAGGCCCCCATACAAATCCACCGTCAGCAAGCACGTCACAGAAGCAGCAGTGAGGTCTCAGTCAGTCAGCGCACCCTTGCTCCTGAGTGCAGTCTCCGAGCTCGCCAGCACTGAATGAAGGGTGATGATCCGCTCACCCGGCTGGACAAAGGACCCAGGAGACATCTCCTTATTTCGTACCCTGATCACACGTAACTGCTAAGGCTCTTGGTAGAGAGAAGACAGAAGAATTTTTGACTGAAGCTAAAGTTAAAAATTAAACTAGTTTTAGCAAAAAAGATGGTATTGACATAATTCAGAGAATATCACTGCAAAGCGGTTAATGGACGTATACAGCCTTGCTATAACGTGCTACTTTTCAGCATCAGAGCATGTTCTGAACGTGAACGCTCTTTCTGGAGGGGATGGAGACTTTTGGTGCCACACAAAATAGAAAGTGTACTATATAGATCTTGCTTTTAGCTTCTTCACAAGTAAACTTCAGGTTCAGCTCACCTATGCTAATGCAGCATTCATTCTACAGTATGATCAAAAAAGAAAGTTATTAAAATCTGCCAGGAGAAACGTAAAAACCTGCCCACGAAGCACGTGGTGACCTGGCCTCAGCTCCACTCCCCTGGCCCGTCCTGCCGGCTCCAGGGGTGGGTGAGCCTCCCTGCCCACCTGCTGGCCCAGGGCTCTCCCAGGTGGCTGAGAGGGTCCCACTTGGCCTGCTCCCGCCTGGGTGCTGCTCTTTGTGACAGGGAACTTACCACCTCTTGCCCCCAAATGCTCCTAAGCAGCCCCCCAAATCCACCAGAGGCCACCAGGGCACTGGGTTATAGTGGACTCGGGACAGAGTGTGTCTTCTTTTCTAAGAGCTCTGCAGACATGGCCTCGGCTTCCAGTGTGTGGTGCTGACCCATGTCGTGCCCCACACTCCAGACTCTCGTCGCCCCCAGGGAACACTGGTTATAGTGACCTGGGAGTTCTTTGGGCACATTCAAGAGTGAGGCATCTCCGATCCCTGCGAACGACACCGTCTAAACGTCTTCCTCCTCCTTAGCGCCGCTCACCTTGGAGCCCCACTCCGAGCAGAGGCTGCACTGAGTGTGCCTCAGCCTAGCTGGTCGAGGAGAGAGATACTCCTGGTCCTGCACGTAGGCAAAACGTAAGACTCCCTCCTCTCTCTTCCTCACAGGCCGATATCAAACAGGAAGTTTAAAAAGAAGTACGAGTCTGAAGCACGTGTGTCCACGAGAAGGTGGAGGAGGCCTCTTTCACTGCCTCTGGGATGGGCCCGCCTTGGCAGAGGACCTCCGAACGAAAAGCCTTCATGGCCAATAGCTTCCCAGCATCCTACAGGTCAAAGGAGGTCACGTTCCCCACCTCCTGGGGTGAGCATCATCTTCTGCTGGCTGCAGAACGGACAGCTCAAGGCACTTGGTTTGGCAGCCTGGTCTCCTTGCTAAGCCGGGAGGCATCAGGCTCGGACTTATAGGGACCAGGCCCTCCGTCACAGCTGGGGCCGCCAGAACGGAGGCCACCCTGGCTCAAAGGGTGTCTGGAGTCACTGGGGGCCGGAGCTCTGGGGGCTCGTGGAAATAGTAGGGCTGGAAGAGCCTCTCGTGGCTGCAGGGCTCCATGGCCCGGTAGGTGTGGGAGAGGAGATGGGGGAAGCGTGATGTGAAGTAGCGCACAAAGTCGTCGGGGAGAGAGCCCAGCGTCTCCCGCACCTCTGCGGGGAGCTCCCGGTAGTGGTGCTTCTGCAAACAGGGCGGACACACAGACACAGCGGTTAGCAGCTGGGAAGCCCAGGAAACACTGGTAAAAGATCCTCTGACTATTCAAGGAAGACCGAATGTTAGTTGGTTTTCTGAAAGGAGAAAAGGCTTATGGACCCAGCAGTCCATCTGTTTATCTTACCTGCTTCCCCTCACTCAGGAGTAAGCCTCACAGCTGGGCCGGGCCCAGCGCTGGGGAGTGGGGGTGGGGGGCAGGAGGGAGCTTCCCTACCAGAGTGGCCCTCGGGCCAGGCCTGTGTGGGAAGGTCCCATTAAGGGAGTTTATACGGTGCCTATCAGGCAGGCACAGGGCATACGAGTCAGCAGAGACCACAGGCGACGGCAGCATCAGAGAGCCTGCTTCCCAGCGCGGAACTCCTCACCTCAACATCCCTGAAGGGAAAACCCATCTAAGGGAACAAAGAGCCTCTTCAAGCTCAGAATTCTAGTATGAATGGAAGGACCCAGAGGCCAGAAAGGAGGAGGAAGGTGGTCATACCCCAGTCGCTGGTCTCATCTGGGGTTCACCCCCCGCTTACCTTGTTTCTCATGGCTCGAAGAAGGTCTCGCACGGAGCCACCTTTATAGGTTCTGAATTTACGCAGATCTAGGAAAAAGAAAAAACAAGGACTACAATGTAACAGACACTTTTCCAAAGAAAAGGATTCTTGGCATTCCCGGGGTTTACGTGATCAGACTGAGACATGACATAACGACGCCACGCTCGTGGCTGACAGGAGTGTGTCCCCCACAGTGAACCCGAGGGCAGTCAGTCTGAATTCTGCCACCTGGTTGCACCCACAACCAGGAATAAGCAGTGAGTGAGGGCAGGGCACCCATTACTCACCTGTCACCCTAAGGGACGAACATGAAAGCCACATCAGCGTAAAGGTCTGATTTGTGCCCAAACCCCAGAGGACACACCCACAAAAGCCTCAACCCCGTGGAGGGGGTATGGAGCCCAAACACCCTGGAGCCGTCATTTCCAAGTTCACTTCCTAGAAATGGCTGCTGCTCTTGAAACATGTCTGCCAACGTTTGCCGTCAGGGCACGGTCACCTGTCTGCAGGGGGACGGTAATGTTCTCTCTCCAGTCCGTCTTCACCACGGCTCTCCCGCCTCGCTCCAGCTGCTTCACTATCGGGCCGTCCAGGGATTCCTTTTCTATCCGGTCACTCACGTCCTATGAGGGTGACAAGGGCAACAGGCGACGGTCAGTGTGCAGAGAAGCAGAAGCTGGAGGCATGACACACCGGGCCACGGAATGAATGGTCACTGCCACACGAGCTGCAGGCCCAGACTGAAGTCTGCCTCAGAACTGGCAGCAAGTGTCCTGTGTCTGTCTCCTCACGATCCGTTCACTTCGCCCCTGTGAGCAGCCGTGTCTGGGGTTCACTGAGGAGGGCCCACGCGGACATCTCCACGACAGAGACATGTCACACCTCTTCACGAACCCTAACGCCTCGCCCACGTGTCACCCGTGTGCCCATGCGTGACGTTCCACACAGAGCCCTATGTGCAATCTATGTTCATTGACAGTCACCACCACCACCACCACCACCACCAAAGCTCAATTCTGATTTGCATCTTGAACTTTTCTGCCCACCCAGGGAAACAGGATGAGCTCAAATCCAGGACTGGTCATCAGTCCTCAGACAAACAATTAGAAAAGATGGATGGGGCCCTCCTATAGAGACAGAGAGCTGCTGACAAGAGTGTGGGCTGCATAGGCCCTGCCCCGTGTCTGAGGGACACAGCCTGGACGCGAGCTCCAACAGTCGAGGAAATGGAGCGACGAGCCCACCGCGGTAACGCCGCCCAGCCTCACTGGCCACAGTCTTTTCTTTCTCTGATAAAGATGAAGCCGGACTGGCCGACTCTCTGACTTGTAACTGGTAGGAGCAAGCCCGGGAGGGACTGACTTCTGCAAAGCCGGTACAGCTGGGGGATACAATGGAGGCCAGGTGTGTTTACAAGACCCAGGACTTGGAAAAACTTAAGAGTTTAAATTCTAACCCATGGAGGGGTGGAGGTCCCTTTGTGTGAGCTTTATTCCTGCTCTACATCTTGTTATCATCAATGGAACCTGCCTAGTTTTTAGAAGTCCCTGGAAGACAAGTGACCTCAGAACTTTAAGGTTATGACCTCTGCAACACAGAACAAGCCTGATGTTAGCCACACTCACTGCTGCCATGGCAAAGGGCATGAAACCCTCCCCTTCCCAATCCATCCCAACAGTGACTAAGCATCTGCCATGTGCCAGGAGGCGTCCCGGGCAGTGGGCACAGAGCAGTGAGCCCAGAAATCAACTACGCCTGCCTTCAAGGAGCATGTAAATGTTGGGGGTTTCACCAGAACCAAAGCTCTAGTCAGACCTCAGGACACATTGATGGTCACTCCTAAACCCAAGCTCCCCTCGGACCAGGCCCAGGAGGAAAAGCACTGCCCCCTGCCCGTAAGCCTGCTTCTCTGAGCTGGTGTGCTGGGTCGGCTGTGTCTGGATGAGCCATGCTGATCTGACTCCAGAAGACTCTGTGAGAAACACATTACCTTTCCGGTAATGTGCCACCGGCAGGCAATACCACAAAGCCTTCACACCACCAAACCACCGAAGGAGCTCACAGCTACTGGCCTATGATTTAACATCTCAGAACCCACCTTAAGCAAAGAGAGATCTGTGCAAAGACTGAGTGAAAAAGGATGAAAAGAACTCAATGTAAGTAAACATTTAGATTTATGAGACTTGACTGAAACATGATGCCTACGATTTGCTTCGAAGTAATCGGGTGGAGAGAGAACAGAGGTTCAGTTAGTCATTGCTGGAGATGGCTGATGGGTAGATGGGAGTTCATTATAGCATACCCTCTACTTTTGTGCATATTTGAAAGTTCCCAGAATATAACCTATGACAGAGTAGCAGAGTCGTTAAAATTTTAGAACTTTAACATGTAAGAAGACTATGTTAAAATACTACTTTAAATACCATATTAATATACTACTAACACCGTAATAAAATACTATATTAAAATATTATGTACATAAAAAAAGATACAAAATTGTATATACGGTTTGAGCCTAATCACATTTTTATCTATATGAAACAATATGTTAAAATGTCAACCACAGTTATCTCTTGGTTCTGAGATTACGAGTCATTTGTTTTATTTTATTTATTTATTTTGTCTTTTGCTATATATTCAAAATCTGGAAGACGTTAACTGAAGACTTTTGATAACCAACCAGCCAGAACAAGAGACCTACCTGGAAGAACTGGAGCTGCTTTTCCAGGCCCCAGAAGAACGGGTGCTTCAGCACGTGCTTCGCAGATGGGCGTTTCTGAGGGTCCATTGCAATCATCTTCTCGATTAACTCCCGGGCAATGACGTCTTCTGCATGGGAGGAAAATGAACAAGCAACTGATTATCACCAGCCCATAGTCACAATGAAATACTCAAACCTTAATGGTGCACGTGCCCTGCGATTTAAGATTCTACCGACATAACCTCACTCCAATAGTGTTAAGAACTTGCACAAACTTCAGCTGGTAAAGAGGAGTCCTCACCGCACAGTCTGTGAAAAGGAGTAACTGGAAATCCCTACTGTCAGAGGCTTCAGTCACGCTGCCTCCATGTCCTGGGCTGTGCTATTAGAATGATGCACTGGTGAGGGGCGCCTGGGGGGCTCAGTCAGTTGGGTGTCTGACTTGGGCTCAGGTCATGATCTCACGGTTCATGGGTTTGAGCCCCGTGTCAGGTTTGCTGCTGTCAGCGCAGAGCCCACTTTGGATCCTCTGTCCACCTCTCTGTGACCCCCCTCCAACTCATGCTCTGTCTCTCAAAAATGAATGAACATTAAAAAAACATGAGGGGCGCCTGGGTGGCTCAGTCAGTTGATCGTCTGACTTCATTCAGCTCAGGTCACGATCTCACAGTTCATGAGTCCGAGCCCCGCATCAGGTTCTGGGCTGACAGCCTGCTTTGGATTCTCTGTCTCCCGGTCTCTCTCAAAAATAAATAAACACTAAAAAAAAACCAACTTAAAAAAAAAATGATGCCCTGGTGGAATACCTATCAACTTGGAGTATCTCTTCAAGATGATGTTAAAAAACAAGCATGCTAAAAAACATGTTTTAAATTTTTAAAAAAGTGGCACTGGGTGTCACCAGCCAATTTTAACACAGGAAATGCTGAAGTCAGAAAGAAAGATCTATCACCCCTGCAGCCGGAAAGCCAGACCCAGCTGTCTGCCCCCAGCCCAGCCACACCCACGGATCGCGGCCTGCACTTGGGAGTTTACGGAGTACGGACGGCTATCCTAACTGTCGGTGCAGGAAGAGACCTCAAACTATTTAACACTCACGAGCCACAAGCTGGAAAACAGAGGTCCTTGCCCAGGTCACATAGGTAACTGGGGGACCTGAAGGAACCTCAGAGCTGCTTGCCTTTAGGAGGACATGCTCCAGGGGCGCCTGGGTGGCTCAGTCGGTTAGGCGTCTGACTTGGCTCAGATCAATCACAGTTTATGAGTTTGAGCCCCGCATCAGGCTCTGTGCTGACAGCTCAGAGCCTGGAGCCTGCTTCAGATTCTGTGTCTCCCCCTCTCTCTGCCCCTCCCCTGCTCACACTGTCTCTCTCTGTCTCTCAATAATAAATAAACATTTAAAAAAAAAGGAGGACACGTTCCAAAGACAACCCAACCTTCTACCAGCTTTGGAGCTGCTGATTCACTGAGGCCCAGAGGACAAGCAGTCAGAAGGAAGGGTCTCTAGAAGAACAGCGCCAGCGCCCTCCCAGGCCATGGGGACCACATGGGCAGCCGGGACGGCTCCTGACCCGCCTGCTCACCATGCTTCTCCGGATGTAAGCAGTCGAGGCTGTAGGCGCCCAGGAGGATGTTGGCTTGCCGCTGCAGGGACTTGCCGAAAGGGTGACTGCCCTCAGATATCACATAGTAAAAGACACAGCCGGCAGAGAAGATATCCACTGTGTAGGTCTGAAAAGAGATGCAGGGTGTGAGAGGCCTTCTGGAAAACTCTCATCCTCACTGAGTAGCAGTGAGAACAGGAGTGTGGCTGCTGCTTCTACCACCTTGAAGGGTCCCGGGTGACTCGAATAGCATGCCTGAAGTGCCCAGAGCAGTGCTGGCACCCGCAGGGGCCATGTGAGTGTCGGTGACTGCAGTGGGCAACGTGGGGTCTAGAGCCGACTGGCTGGGGTTGGAAGTGATTGAAAAGTAGGGGGGAAAAACAGACAATTGCCACATTTGCCCCTTTCATTCATCTGAACATAAGATCACATGGAAAATGCCAGCAGCATGCTATTCACACAGAAGCTCTTGATAAAGAAATGTCACACTCCAGCTATGTGCACCACAGCCCCCAAGTCTTGGATGCGGAGGCTCTCATCCCCGAAGATACGAGAGGCTGGCAGCGTTCCCCAGAACTATGCCCACTACTCACGGGATTGTCCTTACAGTCTTCGCTCAGCATCTCTGGAGCGATCCAGCCTTCTGTGCCAGGCACCCCCGAGCGGCGGCTGAAACTGTGCCTGCCCACCGCCAGCTTCTTGCAGAGGCCAAAGTCAGAGATCATGGCCTTGATCCTGCCATGTGCGTTGGGCATGGACAGGAGAATGTTGTGGGGCTTCAGGTCTCTGTGAACTAATACAAAACTCCAGATCAGTCGGAGATTACCACTAGTAACGTCAGGCCGCCTCCTGCGGTGGGGAGGGCATTCTCAGACTCCCAGCCGACTCGCTGTACCTCTAAACGTTTTCTGGTTTGCAGCTGCAAAAGATTCTGCCTCAAATTCTTATTGTCAAAAGGCCACCTAAAACCCCCACAGGCACACCAGCGATGAAACCGAGAATCTCAGCAGGGGCAAGGACCACCCCAGCAAGGGAGCCCCTCGCCGGGCTGCGGCCTGGTAAATAAAGGGAAGCTTCTCACCGATGTTGAGGGAGTGCAGATGGGCCAGGCCCGAGGTGGTCTGCTGCAGCAAGGTGATGGGCTCCAGGCCGAGGTGGGCAAAGTCCTTTTGCTCCACGTACTGCAAGAGACACACGACAGCCAGGTCACGCACACAGCCCTTGGGGACGGGCCCCTCCACACAGCACTGTTTTTCTCTAAGTGATTCCATTTTATTCAGCAAAGTCGAGCCTGCAGCTTTTTGGCTTAATTAATGCTCGGGATTAGGTCGGCTCATTTTCTCTAATCCTGTTTTAAGAAAGAAACAGGAAGTGAAACTGACAACGCTCTGTCCAAATCCACGTCTGCCCACAGACTTTCTCTGGCAGCCACAGGCTAACGTAAACAAAAGTTCCAGCTGACTCGTGTACGGTGAGAAAGGCAAGAGGGTGCGGAACTCAAGTTCACTGCCTCATACAGGCAAACCTGCAAGTGAAGCGGACGGATACAGACATAGTGTCACGTGAGCCTGGAGGCTGAGCAAAAGGAGTCCTCTGGATGGTCTCCACGACCTGAGTCCTCAACCAGCACCCTCCACGCCCGGAACAGCCCTAACCGATGGGGAGAAATGCCAGGTTTCTTGGAGGCAGAGGGAGAGAGATACTAACGGCAACCAAAGACCGTCCCACTGAAGCTGAGGTGATAAGAATACTCTCCATCAGCGTTCTTTGTGGTTAAAGGGCTGTGCGCCCCGTCACGTGCCCCAAACCATTCATCTACGTGAGTGTGTCATATTATAACTTGAGTAAAGTGAATACAGAGAAATAAAGGGAAAAGAAGTCACAGTCCCTCAAGCCGCTGCCGGGAGCAGGGAGGCCGCAGGGCCGAAGGCAAAGCGCCCCGGGCACCCACCTCCTGCAGCGTGGCCGCACACAGCTCGATGGCAATGTACTGGAACTGCCGGTCCCTCTCCGTGCAGAAGTAACGAATCACATTGGGGTGCTCGTCTGATTCTCGAAGCAGCTGGACCTCACGGTCCGCGAAACTAAAACACTCAGGGAGGATCCTCTTGACGGCCACGTCGCGGTTGTCAAACATGCCCCTGAGGACGAGGATCACAGGTTGGAGGGGCGAGCCAGGCTGCGGAGACGAGAGGCCCACAGACCCACAGTGCTCCTTCTCCCGCGATGCGGCAGCCACCCCGGGAGCCTCGCAGCCCTGACTGACCACCAGGTGGCCACCGCTTCCTCCCTGGATGTGAAGTCCTCCATCTCGGCCGCCACTGTGACCCTGCGGCACCCCCAGGGCCTGGCATGGCAGCTGCAAGCCGGCAGGCACTCGGACGTGAGGGGAGGTCACAGAGCTCTCAATCCACTCACCGGTACACAATCGTGCCTTCCGCTCCATGGCCCAGCACGTCCTTGGGACAGAATGAGATCTTCCCAACGATCACCATGCTGGTTTCCTCATCTGGGACAAAACAGGAAAAAGTTGTTTTAAACAAACAATATAGCCTAAAACACCTTGAAACTAGAATGGTTCTGCTTCCTGAGCCCAGACTCAGAGATGGGATCTCACAGGCTCTATGTTCCCAACCCCTGGTAAGCAAGTGCGGGCAGGGCCCACTCCCCACTGAGGCCCAGGGCCACCGCCTCCCCAGCCTCCTGCCCTTTATTCCTGCCTTTACATTATTGTCAGAAGGCTGGGATTCTCCACAGATCCACCTACGATTTGAGCCTGAAGCCTCCAGAGAGTGGATGTGCACTGAAGAGACCGGGGGTGGCCTCCAGCTCGACTGGGGCTCAGGTCTCTTGCACTAGCTCTATAGCCATCCCCTCAGAACATCAGCCCTGACAACTGGCCTGAGCCCACCTCCCAGAGGAACCAGGATCAACAGCTACACTTGGCCGCTGACTTGCCGCAGGAACTCTCCCAAGCCAGATGCCCAGTGCGCCTCTGGTGAGCAGCAAACGGCAGCCCTTATGGAGCAAGATGGGGGGACCCAGTGGGTAGACCCAGTGGAAGACAAGGTAGTCCCCAGAAGGTCCCCTGAGTGGGAGAGGCTTGGATGGCATGGCAGCCTGGTCCCCAGAGTGAGAGGGAAGTAGGTGAGAACATGGTGAGCCCTCTGAAACAGCACTTCACAGTCCCACAGAGACGCTCCAGAAGGACGTGCTTCTCAAGTTGTGTTCACATGAAAGAGGAAACAGTACCAAAATGGCGACTCGCTTTACCCTCATCGTCCTGCTCCAGGAAGGGGCTGGTGCCAGCCCTGGAGGCAGAGCCACTGGAGTGGAGCGAGTGGTTGGAGGCTCTGGGGGATGTGCTGGGGCTGCTGGTGCCCGAGCTCTCCGAGTACAGGCCGGAGGAGTCCAGAAGCTCGGCATCTGGAGCCACGTCTCCAGGGGGATGGAAGGGCAGCTGCTGCTGTTGCAGGAGCTGGATTTTCTCCAGTTCCTTCTGGAACTGCTGGTGCTGGAGCTGCTGCTGCTGATGCATGCTCTGGGGAGAGAAATACACGTCCAGACACGTGCGGCCTGCTCCCGGGGGACACAGACAGGCTGGAAGGGCGAGGCTCCCTGTGGGAGAGGGAGCGGGTGCCCTGCCTACGGGGGTGGGGTGGGGGGAGGCGGGTGGAACCAGTGAGAACAGTGAGAAGGCACAGGAGGAGGGATCGGGGAAGACTGGAAGCTTGTGGCCAGTTAGGACTTCCCAGGACAGCCCACGCCCCCTGCTGGAGAGGGCCGGCAGGCGCAGGAGGGAGGACCCCGCTGCAGGTGGAGGCTGGGCTAGATGAAAGGACTCCATTTAATTCTAAAATTCTAGGATTATGGACTATTCTCGGACTTCTATGGAAGTCTGGGAGTTGTTGCAAAAACGAAACCAAGGAGGAAGAATGGTTACACCGGGTAGCTCGGAGCATGGCGGATACAGGCAGCCCCGGGCTTGCTGTCCACTACGGCTGTGCCCTTGGCAGAGGCGGGTGCACAGACAGCCACCGATCCAGACGGGCAGAGGCAGCAGGTGGGGCTCGGAACCTCACAGCCATCTTCCCACAGCCACATAGCTAGGATGGGGCTAAAAACATGGGGCGTGGCCAAGGCCCTGCTCCAGCCCCATTTCATCACGCTGCTTTCCCCACACCCCGTACTCTCCTCTCTATTCGGAGAAATTCTTTGTCATAATTTGAAGTAGCAGTGAGCTGTGACTGTACTGTGTGGGAAGGGGACTGAAGGGACGGGTGTGTAGCCAACAACCCCTGGGAGTTTTCTGGTTCTCGCGTACGCTCCCCTATACTCTCTCTGAACTTGGGATCAAATCCTGGAAATGCCATCTACCGCTGAGGAACCCTGGGAAAGTTATTTAACTTCCCAGAGCCTGGCTTCTTCATTTGAGGGCAGGGCAGAGTGATAATGACCTCACGGGACTGTGTGAGGTAAAACATAAAACAATGCAGGTGGAGTGGACCCATCTGCACAAACGGAAGGGTTTGTCATCCCCATTCCTGTGGGGACACGAGCTTCCCCAGGCACTAGCATTCTAACGTGATGACACTTCAAGGCTCTGAGCAACTCCATAAAGGAATATTCTTCTAGAAGGTTTTATCCAACCCACAACCTATTCAACTATGTAAATTTAGCTCACTCACTTCCCACTAGAAAGCGGAAGGGATGCCGCCTTTTTCACTCATCCTGGTGTCTCTAACGGGGGTAGGAAAGTTAAGTGGATTTTCATCTATTATGACTGTTCTTAAAAAGGAAATAGTTAGGGGCACCTGGGTGGCTCAGCTGGTTAAGCGTCTGACTTCCGCTCAGGTCACGATCTCATGGTCCATGAGTTCGAGCCCCCAGTCAGGCTCTTGTGCTAACAGCTCAGAGCCTGCAGCCTGCTTCGGATTCAGTGTCTCCCTCTCTCTCTGTCCCTCCCCCCTCACACTCTGTCTCTATCAAAAATAAATAAACATTTAAAAAAAAAAAAGGGAAACAATTAACTCTTCAAAGCGATCTGCAAGCAGGGCACCTGGGTGGCTCAGTTGGTTAAGCATCCAACTCTTGGTTTTGGCTCTGGTCAGGATCTCACGGTTTCGTGAGTTTGAGCCCCGTGTTGGGCTCTGTGCTCAGAGCATGGAGCCTGCTTGGGATTCTTTCTCTCTCCCTCTCTCTCTGCCTCTCTCCTGCTTGTGCTGTCTCTGTGTCTCTCAAAAACAAATAAAAACACTTTAAGAAGGACTTCCTTCTCTTAAAAAAAAACTAAAATAAAACCAAAACAAAAAAACCTCCTAAATGATGGGCAAGCAAGGTTTACAAATCAGCTTTTATAATCAGTTAACTCTAAGACATAGGCAAAAAAATTTCCTGAGAAGGTAGTGTCTCTTTAATTATAATGTTTCTGAAGAGAAGCAAATACTGACTCTTAACTGTGAAAGGAAATGTGTCTGCTTGTCAGGGACATCAGGTGACCAGCACAGTTCAAAAGCATATGGGAGGGCAAAGGGAAGGGGCCGAGCTTTACCAAGGGGTAGGTAATGATGAAAGCCACCCAGCCGATGAGCAGGAAGGTGCTCAGGATGATGGTGGCTATATCCTTGAGCACAGAGTCCACGGGGGCCTCGGGCTTGGCAGGGGCATGCTCGAACTTCTCCTCCACATCCTGTGAAACGGCGGTGGGCGCGTTTTCTGACGTCTGCTCAACCAGGTTGATAACCTTGTGTGAGACAGAGTGACTACATCACTGCAAAATTTCTAGGCAGATACAAATGAGCTGAACAGTCAAGAGTAGCCATGACTATTTACCACGAATGACTGCACCGTAAAATGTGTTTTTCTTTTTTTTTTTAAGCTCATCTAAGATCACAAAGCCAAACAATTGCTGTCTTTATCAAAGTGACTGCCTTGAGAGGCCTTGATTCATTGTGCTGATGGTATCAGTACACAGAAAAAGTTCTAAGGGCAGTTTGGGAAGTGCCTTCAGATCCTATATTCTTTTGAAAATCCTTACTGAAGGAAAAGACTTCCTCCTTCAATGGTAGATTCGCTATTTGGGAAAACTCTGAAATCATCTGTCACAAAGTCTGGTAAAAATGTTGGTAGTCATTAACACCACGTCACATTAAAAAGGAAAACCCGGAGGCACCTGGGTGGCTCAGTGGATTAAGCGTCCGACACTTGATTTCGGCTCAAGTCATGACCTCGCAGTTTGTGGGATGGAGCCCCGTGTTAGGCTCTGCACTGAAGTTTTCGCAGAGCCTTCTTGGGACTCTCTGTCTCCCTCTCTCTCTGCTCCTCTTCCACTCATGGGCACACATGCACTCTTTCTCTCAAAGTAAATAAATAAAGTTAAAAAATAAAAAGGAAAACAACGTGTGCGTGCACACGCGGCTTAAGAGTAATGAAGTGGCTTGGTTCTGTGGCTTGTAAACCTTTGGTGCAACTCCAAAAACAAAATCATTTTTCCAAGTATTCTGCTCTTTTTCAAAGTCTCAGAAAAGCATCAGAATTTTTTGTTAAAGAAACTTACTTGGAAGCCTAGAATTAAGTCAGATAAAAGTAGACCTTCTGTCTGAGCTTCTTGGCGTCTCTGGGACTTCAATTCATTTTCGAACATCTAGTGTTCCCGGAGTGCCATTACTGCTTGTCCAACGAAGTGACAAGCATGGCCCCTGGGCAAGTGCAGGGTTCGGCATCCCCCCAACTGCCCCAACCCCATCACCCACCTCTCTCCATCCTGTCTCCTGCCTATGGCTCTCTCCCTGTCCCCGCCCCNATCCGGACTCCTGCCTATGGCTCTCTCCCTGTCCCCGCCCCCACCCCCACCCCCACAGTGCGTGGGGCAGGGCGGGACAGCTGGTGTGGGGCAGGCAGCTGAGGGACATCTGCTGAGCACGCACGTGACCAGGAGCGACACTCCTTTGGTTAGATTCTGTTCAAATCCGTTTGTTAAAGACGCTGTCTTATTGCCACATAAATGTACCTCAGAGTATTTTAATGGAGTTTCAGAAAACTCTGTTCAAGTTTGGATGATTATTACAATCTTAACTGTGGCTATCTCTTGGTGTTATATTAAAGGTACTGTCCTCTTTTCTTCGCTGTACTTTTATTTTCTAAGCGTTCCATGATGGATATGAGTGACTTTAATAAGATCAAAATCAGATCAAGGCTTTAGGGCACCAATGCTTTCCAAAATCACTGTCTTAGGATTCAGTGTATTTCTCCAACTGGCTACCTCTAGAGATGATAGGCAACTCAAGATATTTCGCTCTAGAATCTTCAACAGTAGCATGATTTTCCTTCCTTTCTCGCTGGATAAAATCTGGACCCCTCCAGTGAACTTGCCATGATCATGGTCCCCCCACAAGCCAGCCCCTCTTGTCTACCTTGGACCTTGCCCGTACTCCAGGCCCCTTCTCAGGCCTGGGGTCCCCATGGCAGGGATGCTGGACTTGCCAAGTCCAAATGGACCTTCAGACCCACCTCCCACCCCACTGGCCACGCTGGAACCTCACCTGCAGGGCCACCCTCCCGCCTTCTCCACCTGCTCTGTGCCACCGTGGGCACGGCAGTGGCTTCCCAGCCCTCTGGTTTCTGACTGGGACACCAGCAGATGGGGTGGAGGGAGAGAACGAGGTCAAATACTGTGAGGTTGCTCAACATGGCAACTGAAGCTTTAGGCTCCTGGCCTGGGGCCCTTTGCACTCCCTCCCCCCAACTTCAGGCTAAAAGATGCTAAGAGAAGCCCCGGGACTGTCCACATAGTCACCGTAATAAAGTGGATAATCCCTTTATTACACTCCTCTCTGATCATCCTAACCGGAGTAGCCATCACTGTCCAGCCGAGACCCTGACTGGCACCTTGTCTTCCCAGGGTTACAGGAGGCAGCTCAAGTCAGAGGCTCGCGGCAGCTACCGCCTGGGTGGGCTTCCCTGCTGCCCAAAGCTCCATTCTGTGGGCACCCGGGGTCCCCGCCAGACCAAGCAGACAAGCAGGCCGCTTCCAAAGGACCGCTCCTGGCGCCGTGAAGCTTCAGGCCTCCCACCTCCTCTCTTCATCAACCCTTTGCTCCATTGCCACGTGCCAGCAAAGCCTGGTAACGTAGTTCCTCTGTAGAACGTGGTCCCACTTCCCACCGCTCCCCACCTGCTGGCCTCGGAGTGGAGCTCGGCCCCAGAGGTGCCCAGACAAGGTTAGTCCCACCTCCCCGCCCTCACCTCTGCTGCTCTCCTCCCTCCAGGGCCCTCTGCCTCTCCCCCTTCAGGCCAGACCCCTCCCCTGTCCCTCTGCCCTTCTAGCAGCCTCCACTAAGCTCTTCTCCCTCCCCCCAGCAGTCAGTCACGTCACGGGGAGATGTGTGCCACAGGTTCCAGAGCATTCCTCTCCCCTCCTGAGTCCACTGCAAGCTCTGAAGACAAGGGCAAATTCCTCAGCCCCCAACACCTGACAGGAGGAGCCAGGAACGAACTGTTTACCCCGCCACTCACTTCCTCAAAGCTCTTCTTCTCTGAATCAGCAGGAATCACGTTTTCCCGATGTTTGGGAAGATTATTGGGGAATCTCTCCAGCATCTTGGTAGACGCAGACAGGGGGGTTTCATGGTGTCCTAGGAGAGGAAACAAGCCTTCCATGAGAGCAGCCCCTCCTCACCCCGACATGGTGAAAGCCCTCCACACTAAGCTTAGGCGACAGTGGCTCCCCACCGAGGGGCCCACAGCGCAAACACCCATATTTGTAAAGTGAGAGAACATGACAGGCAATTAACAGAAAAATCTCATCAAGACAGGAATTTTACTAATCAGTGGCACATATACAGTATTCTGAATCTCATAATGAGGGACAAAGAAGTGTCTTTGTCATGAGGGGAAGCAGGATCTTTGGGATATGTTCAGAGCAAGATTTGTGTGGGTAAGTCCCAATTTAGGCTGCATGCTGCCCAAGCGTCATGAAGCTTCATTAAAAATTCAAGCAGTTCTGCCCAGTTACCTTGTAACACCCCTCTACTAAGGGTTTCTCGTCCCGCCCTTGAGATTTAAATTGCTCAGGTAGAGTTCTATTCTGATTATTTAAATGCAGGCTTCCATCCTGGGAAGTGAATTGTGCATAAAAGAGAAACAGGTCATATTTGCTAGGGGAGCAGAGGATCAAGGTTCTCTCAGCATTCATTCTCTGTTCTCCACACTATGTGAAGACTACCCAGCACATAATACACACTGACTAAGCACCTACTGTGTGCATACTGTAAGAGAGACAAAGTTGAATAAAATAAGAACTGGGATTTGATCTGGCTGGAAAATCTGTTTAGCTCCAAAATTAAATGACTCCTGTACTAACTAACCCAGAAGAACCAGTTCACTCTCACACTGGGCTGTCGGCCCCCTGACATTCTTTTTTGTTCTCTCACTGCAATTCGGGTCTCACCCTACGGTCCCGCCACTGTTCTCTCAAGCCTATCAAAGATTTTATAATGTATATTTCCAAGACAAAAATAAGCAAGAACTAGTCCAAGCTGTGTATGTTCCTTGATCTGGAAAAAACCCCTATCTTTAGGTCAGTTCTCTCTCTCTACAAGGTAGGATTGCTCTTTAAGGGAAACCTTTTTTGTTTTGAGCCGTCAGGTGAGCAGGTGAGGATGGTGAGACGCGCTTTGCCGTGAAGCAGGGGGTCCTCAGGTGGGGACCTGAGGTCCACCTGCCGCAGCCCCTGAACTCACACTTGCTGATGGGGCCCAGGTGTCTGACGGTGAGTTTCTCCAGGTGCCTCTGATGTTTGCTAACGAGAAACCTTTGCTCTCTCGGAAAGCAGGTTGCTCTCCCATGTGTGGCCTTGTGCTACAGGGCCCTGCCTGCTCGCCACACCCCCCTCCCGCACAGACCACTACAGCCATGATTAGTCCGGGTTCCTGCTTCCTCCTGTGCTGCTTTTCATGAACAGATTTCTCCGGAATCTGGGCCTTGAGGAATCTCACACTGCACACTCTGAACCAACTGTTCCACGAGCCCAATCATGAGATCCCCAACCATGTGCAACCAGTACTTGCTCTTAGGGATTTATCGGTCATCCTCACCATGTCCGGGCCCCAGAGCAAAAAGCACAGGCCCTGCGCCAGTCCTACTGAATTGGGATCCCCTAGGGTCACACGTGCTTATGTGTCAGAGCTCCCAGAAGAAGCCAAGGGCACCCTGGGTTAGGGCCACTGCTCTGGGGAAACCCAGAGGCTGCTCCACTCAAGCTAAATGGACTCAGTTTATTTTCAAGACCAAGGTGAAAGTGGGCAGATCCTTAATGTGCTCTACAAACACCAAATCAAAGGACACGGTTGGACATAAAAGGGCACGTTATTGTACCTATGGCCCTGAGTCTATGCAGAGATGGTCAAGCAGTTCCACTGCCTTATTTAAAAATGACTGGCTCTGGAGCTCCTCAAAGGGACTTCAGAAATGTGAGATGACTCCCTAATTACTTCTTTATACTCTGTTGAATTTCTCAGTTGTCTTACTTGGACAACTTTTACATTTTTAAGGAAATGTTTATTTATTTTTGAGACAGAGCATGAGTTGGGGGAGGGGCAGAGAGAGAGGAGACACAGAATCCTAAGCAAGCTCCAGGCTCTGAGCTGTCAGCACAGAGACCAACGCGGGGCTCGAACCCACGAACAGTGAGATCATGACCTGAGCCAAAGTCTGATGCTTAACCGACAGAGCCACCCAGGGGCCCCATTACCTTCACATTTTATTTTATTTTTTTAGGCTTCTGTATGTTTTTAATTTAACATTACACTTGTGAGATTCAGCCATGTTTTAACCTGTAATTTTAGTTCGTAGTTTCCAACAAGACTTCTGCTTCATCTTTATATTTACTTTTCTGTATGAAACTTGCCTTTTTCTTCTGATTGTTTTTGAAATTCTTCTGTTTATCACTGGTGTTGAGCAAGTTGATCATCATGTACTCAGTATTTTCTTTATGTTTCTTGTGATTTGGGGTTGTAGAACTTGGCTATGCGGGTTCACAGTTTTCATCAGTTTTGAAAATTTTCAACTATTTTTACTTCAAGTTTTTTTTTCTCTCCCTTTCCAATGCTTGCCTTCAGAGATTTCAATTTATGTATATCGGAATTGGAATCACCTTTCACATTCTTCTGTAGTTCACTGATGACCTTTTCATAGTTTTCAGTCATTTATTCTCTGTATTCCAATTTGGATAATTTCTATTGCTACATCTTCAAATCCACTAATCTTTTCTTCTGCAGTGGTTAATCTGCCATTATTCTCATCAAGTGTAATTTTCATCTCTAGATATTTAAACTGGGTCATTTTGTATCTTTAATATCTCTAATTAACATAAACAGTCCTTCTTTTAGCTTTCAGAAGATGTGGAATACAATTATAATACCTTTTAACATGGATTTTCATATTAATTATGCTATCTATGCCATATCTGAATTGATTTATATTAAGTGATTTCGCTTCTCTTATAGGTCATATCTTCCTGCTTCTTATCAAGAATTGGTATCATTGATATTTATTTAGGCTTATCAAATAATTACTATTTACCTTGCTTGTAATTCTTTTCATTTGTTCCTTCTAGTACATTTGTGAGAGATTTTATCATTTTCTCCTCTCTATTTGTTCCCTTCAGCGTTTGCCATTAATTTTTTTTCTCTACTGTTTTTATTTTGGATATATTCTTTTGACCTAAATTATAGTTCACAAATTCTCTTTTATTTGTGTCTAATATGCGGTTAAACCATGAATCTATTCATTACATTCTTCACTTCAGTAATGGCATCTTTCACTTCTAGATTTTCTTTTTTGTTCATGTTATTTTCTTTTGTTTTGAATTTCCAGTTCTAAGGTAAATTTTTCAGTCTTGTCTTTATCCCCCATACTAGCAGTCATAAAAATTAATTTATACTTTGTGTACTTTATTTATATACAATCTGTACTTTATNGATTTGCTCATTTTAGCCACTCTGACTGGCGTACCTTCACATTTTAAAAGGATCTTTTTGGAGCACCTGGGTGGTTCAGTCGGTTAAGTGTCTGGCTTCAGCTCAGGACATGATCTCACAGTTCATGGGTTTGAGCCCTGCGTTGGGCTCTGTCCTGACAGCCAGCTCAGAGCCTGGAGTTTGCTTCAGATTCTGGGTCTCCCTCTCTCACTGCCCCTCCCCTGCTCACATTTTGTCTTTGTCTTTCCCTCTCTCTCAAAAACAAACAAACATTAAAAAAAATTTTCTTAAAGAGGGTATCATTTTTGGGGCGCCTGGGTGGCTCCATCGGTTAAGCGTTTGACTTCGGCTCAGGTCATGATCTCGCAGTTAATGGGTTTGAGCCCCACGTTGGGCTCTGTGCTGACAGCTGGCTTAGAGCCTGGAGCCTGCTTCGGATTCTTTATCTCCCTCTCTCTCTGACCCTCCCCCACTCACATTCTAACTTTCTCTCTCTCTCAGAAATAAAACATTAAGAAAAATTCTTTAAAAAAGGGTCTCTTTTTGCAACCTAGCCATGAAGACTTTTTGCCCATGTTTCTTACAGTCTTACATACACATTTCCTTAGTTTCCAATAGTTTCTTCACTTTGAAACCACTGATGGGCAGGTTATGTATCCCTTAACTGGTATATAACTAAGTGACCTTGTAATTTTAATAGTCTCCACTCATCAGCTACTTTTTTTCCCTCACCTGCATGCATGCTCTTGAAACTACTTTTGTTCAAAAAGCGATGGAATTACTTTGTTCTCTCCTTTGCCCATTATATTGTGAAAATAAGAACCAGAAGAAAACAGCTACAAGGAGTCAAGAAGAACAAAGAACGGGAGCCAGAAAACCACGAAGGGGCCGATCAGGACTCAGGTTCTGGTCTGCAACACCCAGTTACACATCCATGTCCAGATGCCGCCGTGGGGCAGATCTTGCAGCCTGCTGGGCCCACACGCCTCTGAGCCACTCTACTCCCTTCCCCGTGCCTCCAGCACCGCCCTCTCCCTGCTCGTTCCAGTCAGCAGCTAGTACGGGGGGAGGGGAGTGGGAGTGAGACTGAGGGATGGGTAGGGAGTGGGGGGGACCTTATCAACCCGTGTGCCCTGGCACCCCCGCTTGCCTCCTGTCCCCTCCCATGAGGCTGCACCTCTCACCACCTCCGGGGCTAAGAGGCAGAACTGGGGGGAGACTGGGAACAGGAAGGCAAATCCGATTCAAGAAAACTCTGTCCTGCTCTAATTGCTTGTGACACTTGCCAGAGACACAGCTCCTCTCACGTGACTGCCTTCATTTGTCACACTCACTGCCTTCGGGTGTCATCTCACTTTCTCTCTGTGGCTGACAGGCCCCCCAATTCAACCCGAGGGCCGTTAGCAAGGACAGCAACCAATGGAAGAGAAAGGAAAAGGGAATACCCCTGCCACGCACACACACCAGGGACTTCTGCTGTGGCTCCGTGGCCCACGTCTAGCCTCGAACTCCTCACCACCCCCAGTCCTTCCTGGGTCTCCAACCCTCTCCTCCCTCAGCCCCGGCTCCCACACCAACCCCAAGGGAATTCTTCCATAGGGGTCGCCCTGGTTCCCCATAAGTGGAAATAACAAGAGTGTCTACCTCACAAGGGGTCGCTGTGAGAAATAAGGAGACGGGTTCTAAAGTGTTAGTGCCAATGCCCGGCACAGAAGACAATAACTGCACAGATTTTATGGTGGTTGGTACTTGAGTTTTGTAACATTAAACAATTTTTGAGAAGTGACTTGGTAACACAGTTACTCTGTTTATTTTCCTTGGGGGTAAAAATGTTCCCAGGTCTGAAAGGCTGATTTGGACTTGAACTGAGCACAAGGCAGAGTCGACCACAGTAACTAGCACAGTCGGCTTTTGTCCACCAGGGGGCAGCACTCCATTGCCTGAGGGGACGAGACACCCACTCTTACCTATCAGAAGCCAGTAGTTCCTCAAGTAGTTGAGCTTGTTCTTCCCTTTGAGCCCAGGCTCAAACTTTAGGTCTGTGCTGGGCGTGATCACACACTCCCCTTTGTCCCCAATGGTGACCCCGTCAGTCTGGGGACCTTCCAGCAAAGGAAGTGTGCTGCCTCGGGGCTGTGAAGACAGAAGAGGAGTGAGGCCTGTGGGAGCCCTTGCGGATGAACACCCAAGGGACCGCCACCCTCCAGGGAAGTGATTTCTGTGTGGGGCTGGTCCAGGACAGTCAGAACAAGACACAAAGGCCCTAAGATGGCAGAGGCTCCTCCCTCAACATGTGACAAGGTTGTGTTGACATCTTTATCATGGACATCTTTTTTTTTTTTTCCCACAATGTTTATTTTTTTGAGAGAGAAAGAGAGACAGAGCACCAGCAGGGGAGGGGCAGAGGGAGAGAGAGGAAGACAGAGACTCCAAAGCAGGCTCCAGGCTCTGAGCTCTCAGCACAGAGCCCAATGTGGGGCTCGAACTCACAAGCTGTGAGATCATGACCGGAACCGAAGTTGGCCGTTTAACCGACTGAGCCACCCAGGCACCCTGTCCCATATCATGGACATCTTTTTTTTCTTTTTCTTTTTAATTCTTAGGTCTGGGAACTGGGCAGAACGTGTGTGGAATTCCCGGAGGCTCCTGTGAAGGGCAGAGGGAAGTCCACTGTGGAACAGTGACCAGGGTGGAACAAGTTCCAGCCAGAAGCCAGGTGCGGGCACTGCCCTGCTCACAGGAGCAGCCGACCACCTTACTGAGAAGACGAGAGATGCCACCCAAACATCTCCAATGCTGTCAGATCGTCATGCCTCGGAGATGCAGAGGAGCATTCTCAAGAGGCCGGTGAGGTCTGAGGGCCCCGGTAAGTCACAAGAGGATGGGGAGGCTTTGGACAGGAAAAAGGAGGGAGAGCATGTGAAGTGTGAGGCGCAGCCTGAACAAAGGTGGAGAAAGGCGAACAGGAAGCTTCTGGAATCAGGGAGAAGATGGAGCATACGACTCTTACAAAGACGCTAGCAGTGTGGCCAAAGGGCCCTGTGTGACTGGGCTGAGGAAGGCGTGAATGCCAGTGTGGGGACCTTAGACTTGAACATGAAAGCAAAGTGGAATGACCAGGGCTCTTGTCATGCATCTTTCCTCACAAAGTAGAATGTGGGCAGAAACTGTCTTTGAGGATTTAAGACCTGTGTCTTGCATTCTTTACCCACAGGGTGTTCATTTATAATTCAGAGTCATTCTTTGCTAAATGGAACAGGAGCGGTTACGAGGAGGCTGCATCTGTGGGCCCCCAAAGTAGACTTACCACAACGGCGACGCCCTCGTGTACCATGGAGGGGGAGGCGTACAGGCTGGTGGAGTATTTCCCGACATACAGGGTGGGCCTAGAGACACAGAAACACACATTCCACAGCCATTTAACTTCTGCATCCCACAAAAGGGGCCTTTCTGGAGAGAAGTATCCCAGCCCCAAATGTCACTCAGAAGAATAACCAGATTAACCCCTAGCATTCCAAGCAGGGGTGATGTAAAGGCAGAGCTACTGTCCTGGGAACCTGGACGGCAGGCCCCAGCTGTCACTGTCTACAAAGATGTGCACAAGTCACCTAAGGGCAAGCCTGGATTTCCTCCTCTGCAAATGGCAGGGCTGCACTAGAGCGTCCCCGCGATGGTCATAGAGAGAACCGTGTGCAGTGATTGTCCCGGAAGGACTGAATGCTTGCAAGCACTGCAAAGTCTCTAAGATGCCCAGCCCTGGCCACAGCACACTCTGACACCGAGCTGCCGTTCTTTCTCCAGATTCTCAAGGAGTCCAGAGGTTCTACAGAAGCCCTAAGAAACAATCAACTGCTCTAACTGGGAGGACTACAGCAAAGGGACACACAGAAAGTTCCAACCGGGTGGGACTTCCGGTCCCCTGGCTGAGCGGGCTGGCCCTGGGGGTGTTGAGGAGTGCGTGGGCTTTGGCTTTGGCTGTGGTATCAGCATGAAGATGTGGGGGCGGCACCTCCAGACCCTTCTGGTTTCTGTCAACAGCCAGTTTGGGGTTGGCCATCCACTGAATTCTTGAAACCTCTCTCAGCAAATATTTTACGTCTGAAAGATGTACAACTTAGAGAGCACTTTCTTTCCAGTCCCCTTTGCTCTTTTCTGCAGCTCTATAAGGTGGGAACTTGGGGGCAGCAGGTCCAAGGGACGGAGTTTCAGGCTGTTAACAGGCAGGGATGGTGACCACAAGCCTGGTGTGTCTTAGACGGACACACTGTAACACTCTTCCTGATTTTGACAATGCTTCAAAAACAGAAAAAATTCAGAAAACACAGTTTAAAAACAAACACATCTCCTGTATTCCCGCCAGCTGAGACACACCCAAATTGTACTGTAGCTCTCTACTGGCCATCTCTTTCTTATCCCTGTCCATAATTTTATTTAATATCCAAGAATTCTGAAGCATCAAGGGATGCCCCAGTTCCTATACGTACTATGAGCTTTCTGAATGGGCCCGTCTTGGCTGTGCATACACCCCACAGCTTCAGACCCCACGTGCCCTGAACCCCGGCGTCCAGCATATGGTACGCTACACGGCAGCAGGACCGGGACGTTTGGGTCACAGCTGCCCTCTTCTTCCCCTGAGTTCCCGGACTCACGTCAGCTTGCTCTTGGCCTCCGTCTCCTTGGGGAACGGGTACTTCCACTTGGTGATGCGGCCCACCTCCCCAGACATGAAGGTCAGGTAGCGCAGGGTCTCCACCGCGACGTTGATGTGCATCACCTTCCTCAGACCCTCCCGCTGCCAGACATAAAAGGCCACCACAGGGGAAGCATAGTTTTGGATCCACAGGACGTCGCCAGATTCACTGTCCACGGTCACCACCAGCCCATCGCCGTTGGACACAAAGTGGGACATCTCTGTACAGATCAAATAAACAAAGCATGTGTCTTATGACCACATCCTCTCTGTCTCGCAAGTGGCAGTCACTCAGCTAGAGGAAATAAGACTTCTGGAGTATTCTCAGATATCCTCCCAACAGTTTCACTTGTTTCCAGTGAACCCCTGCAGGCTCTATGACACCAAGACATGAGAGCTGCCTGCCTGATAAACGTAAGAGAGGGTCACTCTCGGGAAGGCAATTTACTTGGGGAGATTCTTCAGCACTCTGTTCAATTAGTGAGAGTAGGTGCGGAGGAGAAAAGAGCCAGAGGAGAGGCCTATGGCTCTGATATTTTAAAGCAATCATTTCGAACCGACTGATCGAGTTGAAAGTCAAAGCTGACCACTGACACTGCCCACGTCTGCCCACAGAGGGCATTTCTGGAAGACTTTCAGGTATCGGTTTTCAGATGGCAAAACCTGTTTTTAGTGTTCATTTGAGCTGGGACCATGTTTGTGTCACAGGGGATGAGTCACATTTAGGAGGTGGGCTGTCAAATGTCACAGCTGATAATTCTGCTTCCCATGGGCTTGTGGTGCATTCCTTCTGTGACACGGAGGGACTCGGCAAAGCGCACTCCTCATTTCTCTCAGGCTAAACTCCCCACCTGTTTTACTGACGTTTCCCTCCACACTTCTCACCCGGGCCTCGGCCTTTAATACTGTCGAATTATTTACTATAAGCCCAGAAGCTGGTGATCCAGAGTGCCCTAAGAGAAAATCCAGCGTCCAGGAGTGATCGCTTCCTCACGGGTCATAAATACTCAGCCGACTTCGCACGGCCACCTGGGAGCACTTACTGTAGTCCCCGTCGTCCTCTGGCAGCGAGGCCGCATAGTCGAAGTAGGTGGCATTCCACCGGAGCTCGCGGGTTTTGGTGTCGTACATGGTGATGGTGTACTCTGGAGAACACACACCAGTCCGTTACCTGGAGGGGCCGCGGCACCTGCTGAGGTGCTGACCTTATCTAAACTACAACAGACAAGGGGCACCTGGGTTGCTCAGTCAGTTAGGTGTTTGACTCTTGGTTTCAGCTCAGGTCTTGATCTCACGGTTTCATAAGATCAAGCCCTGTGTAGGGCTCTGTGCTGGGCATAGAGCCTGGTTGGGATTCTCTCTCCTACCCTCTCTCTCAGAATAAATAAACAAACCTTAAAGTAAATAAATTACAACAGACACATCCTCTCAAAATTGTGTGTAAAATATCCAAGCCGTCTGCGTAGAATGAGAAAGGCCACGTGGATGAGAACTGAAGTCCCAGACACAGGTGAACCCGGCTGATGGCATGTGGAATAGCCACTCATGCTGCGTCCTTGAACTCATGACTCACAGAATCAGTATCATGGTGGTATTTGTGGTTTGGTTTTTTTTTTTTAATTGCACATCACTCTTTTTTTCTTTTTTTTATCATGGCGTTTTTAAAGCCACCTAAGTTGTGGGGTGGTTTATTATACAGCAATAGCTGATCTTACAGAAGGGTACCTGGAGGTGGGGTAGGGCCATAACAGAAAAATGAAACATGTAGCATTGACCGGGACGAGGTGGCAGCTGGAGGCTGGCAGGTCACCGTGGAGACAGAGAGAGCAGTAAGGAAATGCCACTGGAAGCTGAGAAGGGGTGACCCAGCTTACACAGCGGTCGCACAATTAGAAAGACCAGTGCTTGCAGTCACTTGCAAAGTGCAAAAAAGCACCAAGGGAACTTGTGGATCGGGTGGAGACCCCTGGGCGCCCCAAGTACTTTCTCCTTGGTGAATATAATGCAGAACCAAGAAGCTAAAGAAGAAACCATTCAGTTTTCAAGCTGAATACAGAGAAAACACAGAGGGTTCAGGCCCAATGTCCCAGCTAAGCTGGAAAAGATTCTCACTGTAAAAACTAGCCTCAGGGTCAAGATCAAATCAAGACAAAAATGTGCATACCTGGCGGAGAGGGACGCGCTACTGAACGTCTTTAAAAATAGCACTGCTTTCTTCTGGGAACTGCTTGGAAAATGTTTGAGTGAGGGAAACCCAGCCAGGGAAGAGACAAAGGGGGAGGTAAGCAGAGGCTCTGCAGGCTGTGGGGGTCTGGGCTAATCCCTCAGGCGGGGGAGCCGTGGAGGAGTCTTCTCAAGGGGAACAATGTGGTAAATCTGTTTGGAGAAAACAGCTCTGGCCACCTTCTAGAGAATCAAGCCTGGGGGCAGAGACCCAGGCGGAGGTTACTTCAGGTTCATGTTTGGAAACAGGCCGATTGTACACAACAAAAGGTTCTTTCTTACCTGTTCGCCCGAGATACAGCAGAGAAGTCGATGGGCAGAGACTGTCTGCAAAGGCTGATGACAAAGTCTGCTGCTTCTCCCCGGTCAGGAGGTCAATTACATACCAAATGTCCTGCTTTTTACCTGAAAGGTCATGAGGGCACGCTGTGGCTTACGCTCATCCAATATGGGAAAAAAAAAATCTATCCCTGCCAAACTAGCAGGCCAAGATGTTCTCCACGTAGAGAGGCCCGAAGTGCTTGCGATGTTGAAGACACATCCATCAGGCTCCAGGGTGACAAGGTAGGTGGTAATGTGGAGGTAATAAAGCTTCTTGAGCCACTGGGTCTTATAATAACTTAATAACCTAATGATGGTTTAAAAATGTCTTCAAACCTACTAACCTAATAACTCATAGATTTTATTGCTTTGATTAGTGACCTTAAATATAAAAAGCCTGCGGCGGGGGGGGGGGGGGAGTTGTGCTGGGTGGCTCAGTCGGTTAAGTGTCCGACTCGATCTTGGCTCAGGTTTTTGAGATCTGGCTATGTGCTGACAGCACAGGGTCTGCTTGAGATTTTCTCTCTCCCCCTCTCAAAATAAATAAACAAACTTTAAAAATATACATGAAAAGCCTGGCCTATAAAGGGCAATCCTTTTCTCATAGACTAGGGTCTATATAAATATAGAAATGGACCCAAGGGTTCACCTCTCTGGTAACCATTATTCATAGATCTCCGCGTCCCTACTAAGGAGCCCACGTGTACAGAGGATCTACAATCACTGTTTACAACTCTAATTAGCTGATACCTCAGACTGGGCAGTAGTTGCCTATAACCTGGTGCTAATGAGGCCAAACTTGTCTCAGCCCCTGACCCCAGTCAGTAAGTTATTCGCCAGCCACACACTACACCCCACTCCTCGGTCAGCTGATTAAAAGGTATGAACGGGTGGACAACACAGCCAAACAACACTACTGGGAAAACTCAAAGCATATGCATCTACGACCTATGGAACATACACCAGAACACTGTCCTGGTGAGTCAGTAGCACAGGCCTCTCATCTGAAAGTCAACACGTTCACCGTAATGTGTGCGTTTCTGTTTTGCAAGGCATGGCCTTATGTGGTCACTTGTATCTTCCTAACTTATTGGTCAAGGTTCCTCTTTCAAGACACTTGGAAGCAGAGTAGAGATGTCAGGAAGATCACAGGTCATCAGAATTTGCTAAAGCTACACTTAGTTCTAAGAGATGTAACATATATGCCTTGTCTACATTTGTGAAACTTGTCGATGATAACTTTCTGTTCCACAAAATCTTAATACGAAAAAGGTCTGCAGATAGAGTGAAAACATCACCCTCCAGCTATGACCATGATCCTTTTCCCTCTGGTATGACACCCTTCTGGTTACTTCAAGAACCATCACGGTCTGCATAACTCTGCTACCTCTTTAATGATGGACTGGGCAACTGCCACAAATTTAAGTATGGCTGAGTGAACTCACTTAGGAGGGTACCACGCAAAGATGATGGAAACACGCTATCCAAAATGCATCATAAAGGATGAGCTGCTGGCAAAAGCTAGAAGACCAGACAGAAAACAGGGACACAGATGGTCAGATGGGCCCGGGGCCTGGCCCAGGGGAGAGAGAGAGAAAGCCTCTGTTGAACACTTCCTCTGAGTCTCGAGGCTTGGGACTTCCTCTTTCTGAAGATGTGGAGGAAAGCAACAGCTCTAGAGTCCCTGGCAAAAACTTACAAATCCAGCCTGCACTTCATGCCCAGAAATACACATAAAGCTCCTGAGGCATGAATAGGCAATAAGTACTTTCAGTTCCTTAAAGGAAAGGTGCTGTATAAATACAGGATATTATTACTATTATGATTTCAAGATAAACACAGCTCTCCTTTGTATTACAAATGCATTTTTATTGACATTTTGGCAGCAACACAGTAAAAGAAAAGAGGCAATCTGCTGCTTTGAAAGAGGTGACCCCCATCGGTATGAAGGCAGTTTATCTAGCCAAGCTGTTAAGTGCTGTTTTATCCAATATTCTGATAGCAGGAAATACTAAGAAAGTCCTATAATTAATAGGCAGAACCTGGCTTCCCTTTCTTGGCTCAGAGTCTTGTGTTCACTTTAAATTTCATCCGATTGCTTCTGGGTATGTTGCAATCTTTAAATCACAGGGGTAAGTCAACACAGCAGCTAAAACCCTTGTTAAATGAATAACCGTATTAATGGTGTCAAGTCTGCTCCCAAGTGAGGGGAACCTTGTCTTAATTGGTCAGCTGATCCTGGCGTGAACAAGCATAACAGAGGCAAGAAAGACCTTTCCCAGAAGGGCTGGTAGGGAGTGACTGCACACTTCTCTCTCAGACACACCACTGTCCCAGAACCGGGGACTCACTTCCAAAGAGATCAAAGTTTCAGTGTTGCAAACGGGAACTCTTACCCATGTAGAGAATTCCATCTGAACTTCGGCATGGGGATGCCTGTACGAGCTCTGGGATGGTAAAGGGAAGTTTCTTTAAAAAAAAAAAAAAAAAAAAAGCAAAGGAAAAAATAAGTTAACCAAGTCTTGTGCAATAATTATAATTTTACTGTAGTCTTTCTGTTACCCAATTCTGCTAAAAAGAGAGAAGCAGTGTTGATGGTAGATGGGAGTTTTCCTAACTGGAAACCAGGAACGAACAAGGGGTGCCCAGGTGCCCTAGGCTTCTGTACCCACTGTGGACAAGCCTCCAGCCACCAGGTCCCCTCCAGGAGCCCCTCAGAGTGTCTTGTCCAGAGCACTTCTGGGGAAGGCATAAACCTTTTCTGAAAACACTTACACAAATATGGGGAGTGACAGATTTGACAGATTCTTTGAAATCTGGGGTGGCAGGTGGGAAGGTGGGGGAGGGTTAGAAAGAATTCTCCTCTTGGAAAACTGACCCAGAGTCAGCTAGGCTGAGTGAATGACATGCTTTTCAGAGTGTCCGTGAGCCATGAGATTAATTCTGAAGAGGAGTGACCTCTGCACCCAGCTGAAGCTTTAAGGGAAAGGAGAAGTCAGCATTATGTGGGTGACCCAGGAGTCTGAGATGGAAAACGGAGTTCTGATGTTTGCTTCAGAAAATAATTCTCTATTGGAAAACAAACAAACAAACAGAAAATTAAGCCATTTTAGGTAACAAAAAGAAATTATGGTAGGTGCCAGGAAAAGAAACTCAAAGGAATCCACACGTTTCAACTGCATTTCATCAGAAAACTGATTCTTCTGAGTCCACACAGCTGACATCTGAGGAGTTCTTCTGGTTAATATTCGTTTCGGTATACTTTATTTTTAGAACATTCTGTGTTCTTGAAACTATTCTATACATATACCTGCTTCTACTACACTGTCATCTTTTTCTCCAAAAAAGAAAAGATTTCTCTCTAGCTTTAACAAACAGAACTTTAAATAATCAATTGGTTGGATTTTCCCATTATCCCAACACTTAAATGAAGCCTTAGGAAAGGACAAATGCCACAGAGAAGCTGTCGTGACTGGACTGGATTTCTGTCAGGTGTTTTGGAGAATCAGAAAGTCATTGCAAGGCCTCCAGTCTGGACTCCTATAGCGTCTGCTAAGCATGTCTACAGGCCCCTCTGGACCCAGCTGGGAAATAGGCTGCTCCCGGAACACAGGAAGGCGTCAGGGGTGGTGGTCAGAGCATCCTTTGGAAGTTAGAGCTCAAGGCCTGAGTTCCAACACTTGAAGCTTTGGCCTTGGGCACATTCCTTCACCTCTGTGGACGAGGTTTCCATGTATCTTACAGGGGATAACACCTGTATCCCAGAGGGCTGCTGAAATATGAGACAGCTTCTACAGATAGTTCCACACAGCGTCCAGCAAAAAGTGCTTCAGAAACAGGCTCCAGAAACGGGGAGAGAGATGCCCAAGGTGAGACACACACACCTCTCCACAGGCTTGCCTTCCTCCCCCCTGTTCCAGTCACAGGCATTCATAAAACAGTTTAAAAGTACGCCAATTAGAGTTCACAGCCACTTAGAGTCTAGACCGCCGCTTCTCGGCCTTAGCTGCACATCAGAATCACGTGGGAGGCTTTTGAAAAAAATTTCCTATTGAAGCAGAACATACAAACAGCACACGTTGGGTGCACAGCTCAGCTAAGGTTTGCAAAGCGGACAGTGCATGTAACCAGCATCCACGTGAAGCAGCAGAACATTTCCAGCACTCCGAAAGCCCTTGCCTTCTCTTCCAATCATAACCTCCCAGGGTCACCATTATCCTGACTTCAAAACAGCATAGGCTGGTTTTTCCTGTCTTTGAGTTTTATATAAACGAATCATTCAGTGTGTAGCCTTTCTGGTTTGTCATCTTTTGTCCAACCTCCTGTTGGCAAGGCTCATCCATGCTCCTGGGTAGTGTCACAGACTGTTCGTCCTCGCTGGTGGAGACCACTAAAGTTGTATCATTATTCCATAATTTATTTATTGTGTCCACTACTGATGCTGTTTGGACAGTTTTCACTTTCCAGCTATTCTATGTAAAGCTGTAGCACATCTGGTACCTGCCTTTGGGGAACATATAAACAGACACTTCTGTGGGTACACACTGACCCGGGAAGGATTCCTGGGTCATAAAGCTTTACAGATTCTGCCAGGTTCCAAACCGGATAAACCAAGTTGCACTTCCACCAGCAGTGTCCAAGAGTTTTATGAATCTTTTGTTGGAGTCAGATATGTACTTCAAGTACACTGTGGCCTGCCTCTCTTAATGGTGTCTCTTAACAAAGAAAAATTCTTAATTGTAATATAGTCCAATATATCTATTTTTTTCCTTTCTCATTAGGCTTGGGAGGGGGGTTCTGTTTTGTTCATCTCATCCCATTTAAGAAATGTTTTTCCTACTCTAAGGTCATGCAGATGTTCCGTTACTTTTTTTTCCTTAAAGTTCTGTCTTTACACTTCACACTTAGATATGCAATCTCTCTGGAACGCAGCTCTGTGTGTCTGGTGTGAGGCAAGAGTTAAGCTTCTTTTTCCATGTGGATATCCCAGTTGACTCGTGCCATTTACTGAAAGACCACTCTCCTCCATTGCACTACAGCCTTACCTCTGTCAGAAGTCAGGTGACCATCTGTGTGGGCCTGTTTCTAACTTCTCTTATCTAGGGAGCTTTTAAAATTTCCTGATGACCTAGATCAATTAAATGGAAGCTTTAGGCATTGCAACCCATACTCAGTATTTTTTTGTTTGGTTTAGAGCTCCTCAGGTTATCACAATGTGTAGCTAAGGTTGAGAACCACTGGTCTAGATTCTCAGATGAAGACAGGAATGGAATATCACCTGTCCCCATACCCCATAAAGGGACGTCTGCTGGGGTGGAGGTGGGGGTGGGGGACAGTGCTTCAAACTACCCTCCACCCCCAATTTGAAATCGCCAGTCAGAGCAAGCCCTGTTGCCAAAGGGAGTATCATACCCCTCCAGTGTGTTGGCTGGGCCTTGAGAACCTGTTGGTCTAGACCAATGTTTTGGAATTCTGGCTGCCAGCTAAAAGCTCATTTAGGAAGCTGTAAAAAAGATATTGATGCCCAAGTCTCACTGCAGAACCCCTGAATCAGAAACTCCGGGAATATTTTTTTATGCTCTCAGGTGATCTCAGTGTGCAAAGTTGAGGACCACTGGCCTGGAACCTCTGAAGAACAAAAGAAGCTAAATGTACTCACCGTCAGGCCTTCATTATTCTTGCTCCCAAGCGTGTACAGGCTGCCGTCATTGGGATCTGGGAGGAAGGCAGGCCTAGAGATTAAGCAATAAGTATCAATAATAAATTATAGCCCAGGGCACAGAACAAAACATCAAAGCCATGCAAAGCCATGATGGGGAGGAGGGGGAGAATGTGTGTGTATAAGACAATTCCACCCACCGCTCTTTCATTTTTAGCCACAAATAAAATATCCCTATGGTGATAGGCTATGTTTGAGCAGAAAAAAGCAACCTGCAAAAAAAAAAAAAAAAAAAAAAAAAAAAACACTAAAAGGGNAAAAGTAAAAAACCATAGAAGGGTAAATCATCATTTGGTCAAAGCATTCCGGATGATGATAAATAAGTGAAAAGTCTGCTTTCCAGTTTCCAAGTCGATTGTGTATGGAATTTTAGTAATTAATACTTAATAGCATGGAACAGTACATAAACAGGGAGGACAGATCTACCTTCAGTGTTCAACAAACGTTTATTTTTACACTGGAGGCAATAAAAGCAGACTCTGAAAGCTTGACATCTGACAGGACCTGCCGAGGAGATGGATGGTCTCTGGTATGTGGCTTCCCAGGAAGCAGATACGAGGTCGTCTTTGATACAGTCAACCTTCTAAAGTCTACACTCTGGCGGCACCCGGGTGGCTCAGTCGGTTAAGCGTCCGACTTCGGCTCAGGTCATGATCTCACAGTTTGTGGGTTCAAGCCCCGCATTGGGCTCTGTGCGGACAGCCAGCTCAGCGCCTGGAGCCTGCTTCGGATTCTCTATCTCCCTCTCTCTCTGACTCTCCCCTGTTCATGCTGTCTCTCTCTCTCTCTCAGAAACAAATAAATAAGAAACATTAAAAAAATAAAGTCTGCACTCTGACGAGTCACTCGGAAGCCCCTTGCTGAATCTTTTCCATACTTAGGATGTCCCATCACGTGAGCTCTTGCAGGGGCCATAACACACGCTGCAGGAGCAGTTCCCGTCCAGGCTTCCCCTCCACCGTAAGACACAGTCAAGAGGTAGAGATCTCAACTCTCTGGTAGGACTTTGGAAGCTTATGCTCAAAACTCCACTTGAGTTTCATCTCAAATAAGACTTTTTAATATCGCTGCCTCTGCTCGCCACCCCAGCAGCTGACCCCCTTTCCCCAACACAGGTCACAGAACCTGTAAGACTTCCTGTCTCCACCACTGTGATTATACTTTAAACGTATGCACATATGTACTCCCAGCAGCTAGCTTCCTAAATACTGACTGAATAGTCAGGAAAATGAATTAAAGGGAAGTGTTTAAGCAAATCCGAAGACTTACTCTTCCACATGCGTTGGAACCTGCAGAACAGGATCTGTGGGGAAGAACAAAGGCATCATCAGACAGACTTGAAAATACTGGGATTCTGAGAAGGCCTCCAGGACTGACTCACGAGTGGCACCGACAACTTAAATTTACTGCATGAGATAACGTACGCGAAGATACGTTAGAAAACACACACTCAAAGACAGATGTAGGCTCTTATGATGGTGGCCGAGGGTGGAGAGAGAACAGAGCAGAATGGAACTGCTGTCAATAAACGTGCACACAGGGGCAGCTGGGTGGCTCAGTCGGTTAAGCCCTGGACTCTTGATTTTGGCTCAGGTCATGATCTTGCATGGTCTTGAGACTGAGCCCCACACCGGGCTCCATGGTCAGTGTGGAGCCTGCTAGGGATTTCCTCTCTCCCCCTCTCCCCCGCCCCTCCTCTGCTCCTGCTAGCTGTCTAAACAAACAAACAAACAAACATTGAAAAAAAAAAGGGGGGGGGGCGCCTGAGTGGCTCCTTGCTTAAACATCCAATTTCAGCTCAGGTCATGATCTCATGGTCTGTGAGTTCAAGCCCCACATGGGACTCTGTGCTGACAGCTCAGAGCCTGGAGCCTGCTTCGGATTCTGGGTCTCCCTCTCTCTCTGCCCCTCCCCCACTCATACCCTGTCTCCCTCTTTCTCAAAAATAAACATTTAAAAACTTTTTTTAAAAAAAAAAAGAAATGTGCACATAGACAGTGAAGGAAGAACCAGTCACAACCCACAGTGGACAATGGGTCACAGTGTCTCTACCTGACACATCAAGGACTTTTAAAACCTAAATGATCACTTTGTCATATACCTAGCGTGGTACTAGGTACTCCCATGAGGAAAAACAAAACTATGGCTTAAGAATAAACTTTCCTTTGATGAGAATTTTCTTGAATGGTAAGTGGACATACCCCTTTGGGGCAGCGATAGGGCAACCTTAGCACCTCCAAGGGCTTGTTCCCCTTGATTCCCTTTGATCCATTTCAATAAAATCTTATGTAAAAGTAATACAAAATATGGGACACTTGGGTGGCTCGGTCAGTTGAGCATCCAGCTCTTGATTTCTGTTCAGGTCATGATCTCATGGTTCATGGGACGGAGCCACACGTTGGGCTCCATGCTGGGCATGCAGCCTGTCTGGGATTCTCTCTCTCTCCCCCTCTCTCTCCACCCCTCCCCTGTGCTCTCTCTCTAGCGTGCTCTTTCTCAAAATAAATAAACTTCAAAAAATAAAAACAAAGTACAAAATATAGAAAATCCTTTGCGTACAAAGAAGCTCATATGAGCATTACAAATGACAACGATTCAGTAATATGGGTAAATTAAGGACTGTCCAGTTGGCAGAAAATTAAGGCTTCTAGAAGGCCTTATAAAGTTTTAAAACATGTACAACAAATCTTTATATTTTGATGTTCAAGAGAAAAGATAACATTACACAGAATATTAATGCAACTGGGGAGAAAATCTTCAATGCACAGAAAAAAACAGAAAGGCAAAAAATGCTAATTGTGAATTATTTTTGTTGGAAATAAACATGACCCCCCCCCCACTTTTTTATTTCCCAAAACTTGCATAACAACAGGCAGTACCTTTTACATTGGAAAAAAAGGGTTTTTCCCAAAGTCAGTTTTCTATTTGCAGTAGAGTCAAAAATGGCAGAATCTCTCTCCCCCCTCATCCCAGGCATGACTCAAGAGGACGCTCCTGGTTCCCTGGGGTCGATGGCGCCATGAGGACACACTGACACGACACAGGGCTCAAGTCCACAGCGTGAGACAGCTCCGTCATGAGGGGTTCCTGGCAACCAAAGGCCCACAGGCTGCACAGCCATGCTGTGAGCGACTCCCAGCTGGGGGTGAGGAGGGCTAAAATCGGGACAGGATTTTTGGACAGAGAGTTCCGGGCCCCACAGGCTGTGCGTGTGGTGACAGACGGCTGCCTGACTCCCCCAGTCACCTGGGATTCTCAGAGGAGGAAAACGCTTTCAAGCCTTATCATCTGTTGACTTTTCTTTACAAGCCCAGCTCCGACATGAAAGCATACGGTGTTCACTGTGACAGAAGTCACACAGACCACACAGCACATGTGGTCTGTGGGCAGCAAACAAACAATTCATTAAACCAGAAACATTTAAGGAAACAAGAGGAACTTTCGGTGAGTAAGCCTCTGTTTATCGTTCCCATTAATCGCCTCTCGGTACAAACAGACTGATGCAAGAGACAGGAAATAAGGGCACGCAGCATTCACCCCACTGAAGAAGTCAAGGTGCAATTACAGCCCAGTACTTCCACACAGCCCTGAAGCCACGCAAGCCAGGCAAAGCAGGAAGGCCGTGCTCCAAAGAAAGCACAGCAGTCAGGAGGCATCTTTTTTGCCCATTTCAGCTACTTCACGGTATCACAGGTACACACAGATGAAGAGGGGACACTGCTGGACTCTAGCACTTTCACCAGAAACAAGACATGGAGCCTGACAGGATTTCGAGTCCGGTCTGTAGGCTTATCTTTGCCGTACAGCGCTTGCTCACTCTTAGGGTCTTGCCTTCAGGTGGTGATTTTCCTGGGTTTCTAGAGCTTGTCCACGGGTCACCTGACGCTGAGGCCTTAAGTCCCCAAATGTGTCCTGCACCAGACAGGTTCAGTGTCAAGTGAAGACCCAGGCCATCGGCAAGAGCTGACCAGGCTGACACCTATGCAGCTGTTTAAGATCTGTGTTTTCTCGGGGCACCTGGGTGGCTCAGTCGGTTAAGCGTCCAACTTTGGCTCAGGTCATGACCTCACGGTTGATGGGTTCGAGTCCCGTGTCGGGCTCTGTGCTGACAGCTCAGAGCCTGGAGCCTGCTTCAGATTCTGTGTCTCCCTCTCTCTCTGCCCCTCCCCTGCTTGTGCTCTCTCTCAAAAATAAACAAACATAAAAAAAAAAAAAAGATCTGTGCTTTCTCTAGGCTTAGGAGGAGAGGAAGGTCAGCATTGTCACTCACTGGGTAAAATGAGGTCCCTGGAAGGAACATGTGCGGAGTTGTAGGCCAGGTGACAGCACCACCATTACGTCAGCTCTGGCAGGCGAGCAAAGTGCGGCTTGGCTTCTGAGGGGTAGCAGTGACCTAGGCCCTAGGATTTTTTTTCCCCTTAAAGAATCACTTGAATCACTTTGCTATTCCTTCTACGTATACTTGAAATCTCCCATAACATAAATGGTTAAAGATAAAAATATCTGGAAGGCCAGCAAAACAAAAGTAAGCAGCGTCATCTGAATATGTGCAACGAAAGCCCAACGTGAAGAAATGGTTGTTTTTGTTTAATAATGAGAATGTGTATCAGGCAAGATTCTAGCTTTGAAAAAAAAAACAAACAAAAACCAAACAAACAACTCAGCCATGTGAACAGAAACCTGGCCTAACTGTAAGGCTATAAACAAACACTGCTCCAGAATGAACCACTCTATCTATATGGAGACTGATAAGGATAAAGGCCATCTCATAAAGCTGCTTTACTTTCAGAAGGAAAAAAAGTGGGGCGGNGAAAACAGGTGTTACTCAAGGTAAAGGTAAGGATCTCAGAGGAGGAACTGGCTTAGGTAGAAATAAACCTCACTGTTCCCCAGGGAACACGCTGGACAGACCCGATTCCCTAGTGGGTCCAGCTCGAGCCCGAAATGGCACAGTCTTCACACCCAGAGAGAAACCTGGATGAGGTTATGTGACAACTCACCGCTACTGTTGTGCTAATCGAATCCTCCTTTTTAACCCGGGACAGAAATGGCTCAGAACAGATGTTTACACCTTTCCTTTGCCCAAGTTCCCACGTACCTTTTTATTTCCAAAAGATGTGAGTTTTCGTCTTTCCACAAACACGTTTCTCACCTGCGTTCTCCATCCCGTCCCCTCTGGGATCTCACGCCCTCTCTGGGACTGGGTGGCACGTGGACTCTTGACTTTCCTTCCCTCCTGAGCTACGGGCCTTCGTGGCCCCACCCAGCACCACCAACAGCCCTGCCTACCCTTTCCGCTGCTTCTTGACCATTCGGGTGATCCCACACGCCCACTGCCCAGACCACGCAGTCGGAGGCAGCCTCTCCACTGCCACTTCCCACTCTGTGGCTCGCCCCGCCCCTCGGATGACTCCCCCTTTGGCCTCTGTGACCCTGCACGGCCTGATTTACGGCCCCCCTCTCCCTTGGCTCCCTCTTTGTCTACTCCCAACAGGGAGGGACATTTCCAGGTTCTCCCCGGAGTTCTCTCAGAGAGCACATCCATCTCTGTAACTTCAACGATTTGCGGGGGAGAGTCGAGGTCCCCGTCTCCTGAGCTCTCCTTTCTGGATCAACTGGACATTTCCACTATTTCCTATCAGAACTCAGCTACCACCCGCCCAAAGTCACACCCTCCATCCTTTACCTCAGATCAACCTCTACCCTGGACTACCCTATTTTGTTAACGGCACCACTGTTCTCTTAGAAGGCAGGCAGGCAGGCGCCAATGACACTGCTGATGTTCATTTCTCTCCAGCACATCCCATCTGTTGCAAAACCCTAGGGTCTACTTCGATAACAATTGTCATTTTGTTTCCTACACCCAATATCCCTCCAACATCATCAGAGCCCCTTCCCTTTCCAGGACTCCCTTTTCTCCTAGTCTAGGTGGCCTCTGGATTGAGCCGAGTCTGTGCTTAAATCCCAGCTCTGCCAATTACCAGCTGAGTGACCTCAGCAAAATTACCTAATCTCTGGGCCTGAATTCCTCATCAATAAAGAAAAAAAACCCAGAGAAATAATACCAAGCTCATGAGGCATCTCTATGTGGATTAAGTGGGATTAAATGTTTGTCAAGATTTACGTCTGTGCCTTGACACAGAGAACAGTGATCCTTTTAAGGACAGAAGTCAGAGTATTCTTCTTTACTGCTCAAAAGCTTTCGGTGATTCCCATCTCACTCGTAAAGGCCAATGGCTACACAGTGGCCTGCAAATCCCACACAATTCCACTCTCTTACCCTCTAATGCTCTCCCACTATTTCCTCCTTGCTTATTCCAGCCAAGCTGGCCTCCTTGCATTCCTGAAATAACGTCTAGCCTGTCCCTGCCTCAGGGCCTTTGCATTTGCTGCACCCTCTGCCCACATCTTTGATCAAACGTCACCATCTCATGGAAGAGAGCTCTTCCATGACCACCTCTTACCCCCCAGGGACTCCCTACCCCTCTTCCCTACTAGATTTTTCTCCACAACACTTACCACCCCTGAAGTACAGTATATTTTACTTAGTTTTTAAAAATGTCTGACTCTGGGGCGCCTGGGTGTCTCAGTCAGTTAAGTGTTCAACTCTTGATTTCTGCTCAGGTCATGATCTAACGAGCCCCATGTTGGGCTCTGTGCTGACTGTGCAGAGCCTGCTTGGGATTCCCTCTCTCCCTCTCCCCGCCCCCCCACTTATGTTTAACTTTCTCTCTCAAAATACATAAATAAGGGGCGTCTGGGTGGCTTAGTCGGTTAAGCGTCCGACTTTTGCTTAGGTCATGATCTCGCGGTTCGTGGGTTTGAGCCCCACGTCGGGCTCTGTGCTGACTGCCAGCTCAGAGCCTGGAGCCTGTTTCGGTCTGTGACTCCCTCTCTCTCTGACCCTCCCCTGCTCACGCTGTCTCTCTCTCTGTCTCCTAGAAATAAATAAAAACACTAAACAAACAAACATAAACACCTGACTCTAGTCACTATTAACTACACAAGGGCTAGGATTTACCTTTTGTTGTCTTTTGTTGTTTGCCATATTCTCAACACCTGAGGAGTGCTCAATGTATTGACTGAATGGAGCAATCACTACATGTTAATTTCTTTCTTCTATTTGTGCCCAGCCTGGACATCCATTATCACTTTTTTTTTTTAATGTTTAATTATTTTTGAGAGAGAGAGAGAGAAGCAGACAGAGAGGGAATGAGCAGGGGAGGGGCAGAGAGAGAGGCAGACACAGAATCCGAAGCAGGCTCCAGGCTCTGAGCTGTCAGCACAGAGCCCACCGTAGGCCTTGAACTCACGGACCATGAGATCTTGACCTCAGCTGAAGTCAGATGCTGAACCCCTTGTGCCCCCATCATTAATTACTTTTAATAATCCAGCAACTCTGTTCTATCATCCCCTAACCCGAAATCTACCTTGCAGTCCCCTTTTCCTCCCCTCGGGTTCTGAGCTGTGCTGAAGAAAACACTATAGTCACTCTTGGAAAAAAACATTCTACCTCTATAGCCAGCTGGCCCCCTGCTATAGGAGAGTACACTTATCTATTTCCTGGTTGGCCTCTGTTCGCTGTTCCCCACAGCGGGTATTTTAAACCTGCACTCCTTGCCTCAAGGCCTCCTTCCCTCCACCCATGATTCTGCCTTCTGTGGCGCAGGGGCAGTAAGAGGGGACAGAGTGAGTTCTCCCCAACTTCCTACCTTTCTCCTCAAGTTTGCCCAATCCTACCCTTCGCTTCCCTATAAAAGGACAATGCATCCACCTCCATATTCATAGGTAGTGCCCTCCCCAGGTAGTACCGTGTCTCCAGGGACCCTCAGGTCCTCCTCTGCCTGGCTACCTCCCTCCCGTCAGCCCACTAACACACCAAACCTCTGGGCTCCCCTTCTCTTTGTCACAGGCTCTCTTTTCTCTCCTAACGCAGCCACTGTAAGCGTACAGCTTGACGAGTCTTGAGAAGCATACACATCCATGTAACCACCCATACACCCTAGAACATTTCCATCGCTCCAAAGCATTTTCTCATGCCCCAAGTCTCACCCCCACATAACACAGGTTCATTGTGTTTGTTCTAAAATTGCACAAATGCAGTTCATTCATTAGGGTGGGTATCTGGTTTCCTTCTCTGCATCGTGTCTTTGAAATTCATCTATATTGTTGCACACATCATGGTTTGTCCTTTTATATTGCCAAATAGTGCTCCACCATGTAGATAGACTGTAATTTGTTTATCTGCTAAGGGACACTGGGTTATCCAGTTTGAGATTGGAAAACGAGACGAACGTGGCCGGCTATGAACATCTGTGGTACAAGTTTTCGTTGGGACTTATGTTTTCATTTCTGTTGGGAAAATACCTGGAATGCGGAGCCATATTGTTCACATGTGACTCAACAAGGAGCTGCCAAACTGCTTTCCAAAGTGGTTGTCTATTTTAGGTTCCCACCAGCAGTGGGTAAGTTGCCCTATAGTTTTTTAAATATCGGTTCCTAGGTCCTTCCCCCAGGAAGCTGGTTCTGTGGGTAAGGCCAGGGAAGTCGTGTTCTTGACTAGGAAACCATTACCCGGATCCTGTTTCGCCTTCTCGCCTTCTGTGCCTTTCTCAACTCACTGCTCTCTGGCCCCTACCCTCAGAGTAAGACCAGAACTGCCACTGTCAAGTTCCAGTAACTAAATCTAACAAACATTTGTAAATCCTTATTATTAGGTTTCTACATGGCATCTGATGACGTCTTCCCGTGGAATCCATGACTCAGTCCCACTTTGAGCTGCTTACAGTGTATTTTAGCCCCTGAGGTCACACACCCCCTCACAACCTGATCCTCCTTTACATTCCCAGATTGGCTGGCCAGCCCCACCTCCGCCTTGTCACATGATCCGATCCGGGATCTCAGAGCTGTCCTTGACTCTCTCCTTAATTCTAACCTGCTCCCATTCAATTAGATGCTGAGTTATGTAAGATTCGACCCAGTACACATTTCTCAAAACCTACGTTCTCCTTTACCACTGCCAAAATTAGGCAGCCATCATCTCACTGAGTCTACCTGGCAGTCTCTTAACCAGCTTCCTGTCTCAGATCTTGGCATCTTGGCCTTTCTGATATGCATTCTACCTACTGTCTGCAAGGGCCTGACACAGGCAAATCTGTTCACGTCTTTCCTCCACATAAAACCCCACAATGGTTCCTCCCTCTGCCTACTGAATACCTTCCATCTCTGTGGCTCAAGTCAGAGGCTCCCAAACTTGATTGGTTCCCGACACCCTACTGTCTCAGTAATTTCTTCATAGGGCCTTTGGCCAAAAGAAATGCCTAACAGTTCCATTTATTATTTTTTAATTTTTTATACTTTTTAAATTTTTATTTTTGAAACAGAGACAAAGCATGAGCAGGGGAGGGACAGAGAGAGAGGGAGACACAGAATCTGAAACAGGCTCCAGGCTCTGAGCTGCCTGAACAGAACCCGATGCGGGGCTCAAACCCACGAACCGCGAGATCATGACCTGAGCCGAAGGTGAACGCTTAACTGACTGAGCCACCCAGGCGCCCCCTAACAGTTCCATTTATTAAGCAGTTAGTTACAAATGGCCTAAGTATTTAGGGACTAGCAACTTTGAAGGCACTTGCAAAAAAAGGATTACATGTAAATGGAAAGAAAACCATTTCATTCTTAACCATAACTACTTACTAATGGGATGTGTCCCTGCTGAGTGCTACACATATTCCAAGCCTTATAATCGCTTAGACACTGCCAGCCTCATTACCATTCCACTGCTTTCCACGTGGTATTTGAATTTTATTACAGCAGCCACCAAAGATACATCCTTGAAAGGAAAGTAGCACAAGCTAAAGCTGAAACTAAAAACTACTTCTGACATGTTGTTGAGTATTGCTATGCTTCTCTCAAAAGTTTAAACCAAGCTGAGTGCCTCTGTGGCCCCCAGGGCTCCTCAGAGTGGTCTGGGAGTCACAGGCCTACGCATTCAAGGCTGTGCAAAATGTGGGCCCAGTTCTTCTCCAGGGCTCTCTTTCAATCCAGTCTCTTCCCAGAACACCCTTGTGCTTTCATGCCGGTCTCTGTGCTCACCACTACCTGTCCCTCATTAGCTATCTAAATCTGCTCATCCATCCGGACCAGTTCAAATGCCCCCTGCCCCTTCTCCAGGAAATCAGAAAATGATCACCAGCTGCATTGGGTATGTTCTTAGGATGCACTGATAACGCTTCTTCAGGGCAGGTCTTTTGGCGCAGGTGGCCTTTCACATACCTGCGGGCTGGACTGAATTTTAAGCACGTGGAAGGACAGGGACCATCTATATCATGTATATAAAAGTGAAATATACACAGAAAAGTACATAAAGCTTATGTACAGTTTAATGAGTCATTGGAGCATGAACTCTGGGCAACTGCCGTCCAGGTCTCTACTCCCCTCGTACTTAGTAGACAATACTTTCTGCAGAATGAAAGGAAATCTGTAACTTAAGATACCCAATACCATATGTCATGTAGTCATTCCATCAAGTTTTCTCTAATGAAAAGGACTTTTCCACATAGAAACCTACATGATAAAAGCTAAAGAGAGCTGCCAGGCAAGTTGGAGTGTTCATTCACATTTAAAAATTGCTGAAATGTATGGGGGGAAACAATATGGCATTTGCTCCAGCAATAATGAAGGAGATGTGGCAGGGGACTGTCTGCCATGTGTTGATCGCCACTGAACCTGGGGGCTGGGTGCATGAGGGTTTCATGAAACTATTCTATATTTTTGTGTGTGTTGAAGTTTTTCTAAAACGAAAAATTTTTTAGCAAGAGAGAGGCTAAAAAAAAGTCATTCAAGGAAAGCCTTTCCGATATATTCAGAAGAAAGGTCTTTTTTTCCTGCATTGACCTGATATATAAACCTTAACTTTTTTTTTTTTTTTAAGTTATCTCTACATGCAATGTGGGGCTCGAACTCATGAACCTAAGACCAAGAGTCACATGCTCTACTGACTGAGTCAGCCAGGCATCCTAAACCTTCACTTTCTGAAGAGAAGTCAGATCCTACAATGTCACAGGATTTGAAGGGACTGGCGGGAAACCCACTCAAAGAGCAAGAACATGTCAGCACCGCCTCAGGCCTAATACACGCTTAGCAGAACTGGTGAGGATGTGGGAAGACCTGGGGGTGAGAAGTCAGCAAAACAGAAAAATGTCTCTGACAAAGTCAACCAAAATTTAGATAACTGTTTCAAACCAGAGCTCACTCACATCTAATGGCTTCTCCGTGGAGGTAGCTCTGGGCAGACTTAATTCCACGTAGGAGGGAACAGATTCCTTTGATTACAGAAGCCACAAGAACGGGTTGCCCATTTGACTGGAACTCAAGGAACCTTACAAGATCATTCTCTTCTCTTCCTCAGATGAGCACTGATATTTCTGGAACACACTGCTTCTCTGGCAGAATCTAGATGAGCACTAGATTTTTCCATACACTGGTTTTTCTGTCCTGCCCAACTCTTCTTTCCAAAACACAACTACCTAGCTGACCTCTATACACCACGCATTTAAAACCAGCTTCTTCTCTGACTAGAGGACTTCTCTAGGTACAACAAAGAAATCACAGAATATTTGAAATTCTCCAAATCAGCCCCTTCTAAGTACACCTCTAGCAATGATTTGAACTCCTCTGGGTTGGCCCTTCTGAAAGGTATTTATGGACCAAAGAAACCCAGAAATGAAGCCTCCTCATATACCAAATATTCAAGAGCCTTGGCCTTCCCTTCCTCCCTTTCTCTTGGAGGAAGAGTATGACAACCCAATTATTAGTAATCATCTGTTGAGATTTACCACACACATCTCAAAAGCAAAGGTGAAGTATCTGCTATCAGCTTGATTCTCTGTTCCACGCTGTGTGGGATAAAGAAAGTTTGTAAAGCTGAGGTGTATGACTAGTATGATGAACTGCCGAAGCAGGTGGTACATACACCACAGGATTTCCCAGGTGAGGGAAGTCGCCGAGGGCTAGTGTACTCGGGGAAGAGAAGAGTTCATAACAAAGGCTGGCTCAGAGGGTGGGGAGGACCTGACAGCAGGACTGAAGAACCATCACCCCATTTGTGGCAACAAGGACACAGCCTTAGCGAACATGAAGTGTTCCTTCTGAGGAGCAATGCCAGTATGGCTGGACAGGAGGCAGTGAGGCCATGGAGCAGAAAGCTGTGAAAACATTGTGACATGGTGGGTGCTAACCAGGAGCTGACCAGAGGTTTCTGAGCAAAAGAGGGACATGATCAAGTCCCCAAAGGCAGGTCAGACAGGCAGGCATCAGGACACAAAGTGAACGAGACAGGGAAGGCGTCATACAGAGCAGTGAGGGAGGCCATGATGGCCTGCGCCAGTGCAGGGGCGAGAGGAAGAGCGGCAGGAGGAGAGGGAATATATCAACAGAACTTAGTCCTGATGAGAAAAACTCAGCGAAAAAAGGACCTCAGGGGGACATGGGGATTTTAATCCTAGAAGATAGTGAAGCTAGCCTGGCTGGTCTGCATGCAATGAACCATTGGCATCTCCTCAAGAAAATGCTTACTATTCTAATACTCTTTTCTTATAAAAATCATTCGTAGAAACAAGGTCATCCACCCTCACTGAACTCTAAGGTAGATCTCCCTGAATATGTTTCACGCACCCAAGTGTCTCCATTAAGGGATGCTTCTCCCCAGTGGCAGCTCATTTCCTCCCCCAAAGGAAGGGTGTTTCTGCAACCTGACCTTAAATTCCCATTAAAGTTACGAGGTCTAACGTGTAAGGTAACAGCAAGTCTCCAACATTCTTCAAAGTTCAGCTTTCACAAGGAAAGCATTTTAAAGCGGACATCTCATCAAAAGCTGATTCTCAAATTCCAGGTCTCACCTGAACAGAGACAGGACATAACAAGTTTCCTCTGTAAGTCACCAGATGTCACACTCAACAGAGACCATCATGGGGATGGACCAAAGTCTGAAAGAGCTCCCACTTGAAAGGCAGTCGGATTCTACCATGTTCTTAATCACCTTCACCCTGACAGAAGTCACTCAAACTGAAAAGCGCACACTATAATCACCAGTGAAACAATTAAAGGGGGGAGGGCAAGATAATTCAATGCCATGGCCTGTGCCTGAACACCTCTCAGGACATCAGAGCTTCACAGAATCCATTCGTGAGCAACAGGAGTGCTGTCAAACCTTCGCACAGTCATCCCAAGATGAAAGGACAGGTAACTAAGTTACAGCCGACAAAGGATTTTATCCATGTGCTTCAGCATTCACAGCTGGATCTCAATATGGACCTAGTAATAGTGCAAAGGCAGAAATCTATGCTACCAAGTATAGTGACAGCTGTTTAAGAGATCTCCTTACAACGAGAGACACGTTACTCTGAGGTAAGGCCTAAGCTTGAAGGAGGGACATCAGAGGGGGTACAGTAGAGACTGAGCACAAGCTGGTTCTCGCTGAAGCTAAGTGAGGAATATGTGAGGGTTTGTATCTCTAGCTGTCTCTAAGTTTGCATATGTTTAGAATCTTCCATGATAAAAAGGAAAACACGACAAAGAGAGAAAACACATTTTCAAGATACTCAAAACAGGCCTCTCTCATATCCTCTCTCACAACTTAATTTTCAGTCCTCCCAAACAATGGAGAGCAAATAAACACTTTTCTTGTGCCTAAGCAATGAAGTAGAAAGGGAGTAATGCATATCTTAAGCCTAGAAGATTCCCTGAGAGAAGACTGATTAGAACTATGAACGAAATACTGCCCTTTCTCCCACTTCCCTTCTCACGTTTCCATCACGCCTCTGAAGGCAGATCTCTCTTTCAGAGGAACGTGGTGGCTGCCTGAGGGACACGAGAGAAAACCAACTGCAGAAAGTCACAAAGAGCCATATGAAACTCCAGATCAGAAACTGGAACTGGAACCTGCTGTGACAATGGTCCAAGTAATAGATAATGCATCCCAAGGGGGCAGAGTCCAGGCTCATCTGTTTCTAGGGCTCTCCAAAGACACGGAGTCAGAGGGTTCTGGGACCCGAGTCAGCATTAGTTGCTGGGACATTTACTGTGCATCCCTGGCTGTCTAGGGAGCCCAACCTCAACAAGTTAGAATTCAGTGCGAAGACAAACGTTAACAAATTTTCACAACACAAGCACGGAGTGCCCAGAATCCAGATGAGGAAGGGACTCACCCTGCTTGACAGATCATGAAGGCGACCAGTGAAGGGGATCTTAACAGAGGATAAGGAGCCTGTCCAATGCTGCAGGCTGCTGGTGGGGAGGGAACATAAGTGAAGGCCCCTTGTCACTGAGGCCTAGAAAGAGGGGTGAGGGTCGAACGGTGAAGGACCTTGCATGCATGCCAAGAAGCTTACACTTGACCCTGTGGACCAGTGCCTTCTCCAACTGTGGCAAAGGGCCAGATTTTGAACATTCCAACCCTTCATGGATGATGCTTAGGATCCCTTCTGTACTTCTCATGACATGGGTGAGCAGACCACACCTGGAGCCCCGCTTTAGACAGCACAAGGCTCTCTCAGCAGAGGTGCGGCACGGTCCGTGGTCTCGTTAGAGGGCGTGTCTGACAGCAGCGTGATGAGGGAAGGATAGCAGGTGGCCAGGAAGCTACTCTATGATCTAGGAAACGGTATCAGGAGCCTGGCTAAGATACTGGCAAGGAGGACAGGGAGAAGGAGTCAGATGTGAGGGGTGCCTGGGTAGCTCAGTCGGTTGAGTGTTCAGCTCTTGGTTTAGGCTCATGTCACAATCTCACAGTTCATGAGTTCAAGCACCGCGTCGGGTTCTGTGCTGATAGTGTGGCACCTGTTTGGAATTCTCCCCTCCACACACACACACACATCCCCCACTCTCTCTCTCTCAAAATAAATAAAAACTTAAAAAAAAAAAAAAAGAGTTAGATCTGAGAGACACTACTTCTGTCTACATGACAGAACTCAGTGACCAAGTGGCAGGGCATAGCTGTACGCTCCAGACTGGGTGGGCCGTGGCTGTCGGTGCCAGGAGGAGCTACGCAAAGAGGCACAGTGTGAGAAAGGTAAACTTGGGTGGAAGATCTTCAAATTTCACGTCTTTATTCTTGCATTCTATTCTATCTAATTTATTCTTTATTATTCTTTCAAATAATTCTAGTTATCTAGTTAATTTTAATAAACTAGTATTTCAAAGTGAATGCAAGAAGCCTTAAACCGGCCCAGGTAATATCAAAAGAAAGCCCTTTCAACCCCACCAAGCCAAAGCAAGCTTTAGAAAACCAATCTAACACCAAACAGGGCAGCAGTGTTTTCTGTTTGCATCTGGGCTGAAAGTGCAGAAAAGAAACACACATTCAACTATCTCCATTGGTGAAACTTCAGACAAAGCCAGACAGTGTTGTTGCTACAGCCACAAAATCACAGCCTAGGAAGATCGCACCTCGCGTGGTATGTCAGAACTCAAGTTAGTTTCTGAAAACAAATGAAACTCGTTTGCTGTACTAGGTGCAGTTTACTGCTTTGGTGTAAGAAATCTTCGTTTCTGGGAACAGCAACACATGTTTGGGTGAGGAACAAAAGCACCTGCCAAAACCACTCTGTGGAAAGAAAAAAGAAAACAAAACTCTCCCAGTCTGTTGGCCCCTGAAACAAGTAAACAATCTGGAAATGATGAAATGGAGTAACAGGTATATACTGTGCATAACCCCAGCCTGAGGAGTTAAAGGGGTCTGTCTGCATCAGCAAGTTTCCTCCATCTGACTCTGATGCCCCACTGCCTCTCAGGCTCAAGCCTGTGGCCTCCCTTGCCTGGACTGGTCTGGCAGCCTCCGCCTGGCCCCCAGCCGCCTCCTGCCCTTAACAGTTCAATCTCAACACAGCACCTGCTGACCCTGTAATGTGGAGGCCAGGTGTCTTAGCCAGCTCAGGCTGCTGTAACAAAATCCCACAGTCTCAGTGGCTTAAACAACAGACATTCATCAGTCACAGTCCTAGAGGTTACAAGTCCAAGATCAGGGTGTCAGCATGGCTGGGTTCTGGCGAGAGCCCTGGTCCTGGCTTGCTGATGGCAGCCTTCTCACTGTGTTCTCTATGGTGGGAGAGATCAAAGGCCCTGGGCTTTTCCTCTTCTCACAGGGCGCTAATCCCATCACGGGGGGCCCTCCCTCATGACCTCATCTCAACTAAACCCCACAGGCTCCACCTCCAAGTACCACCATGTTGGTGGGGGAGGGCTTCGATGTGAATTCTGGAGGGACACAAACATCAGTCCGCAGTGCCAGGGCATGTCGCTCCTCTGTTCAAATATCTCCAGTGGTGGCTTCAGAAGGGCCAACATCCTCACACCAGCCACCAGGCCCTATACCTCTATGAGGAGGGCACAGCTTGCTAGCAGCACTCAGGAAATCTGTGAGGGCATTTCTTGGCAGTCACAGCAACTGGGGGGTGGGGGGCAGGTAGCACTGCACAGCCGAAGATCATGTCAAATCTGTACACTGTCAGACACTCCCACAGGCCAAAAACCTTTAATAACTCCCTGGAGCGTACAACCACACTTAGGTAAAAGCACAAAAACACTTTTTGTGTAATTTTATACAATCTTCCCAGAATGTAACTACTGTATAAAGCAGGCAAGGCTGCACTTCTTTTGTTTGGAGTGTTAACAACAATTGCTCACCATCTTGGAGATGAGGGCACCGGAAGTATCCTGGTGTTTTTATCAGTCTGCATTAGTGGGCACCGCATTCACTCAGAGGTGGAATGTCACTGTGTGTCAGGGTATTTACATGTTTTTCTATTAGTCCAGGGTTAGATTACCAGCTGGGTAATGTATTTCTTTTTGAAATTGTGTGTGTTTGGTGGGGGGGGGTTACTGTCTAAAACTTTCACTCTGGGGGGNTTCTGTAATAAACATTGTTTGAAGAGAGCATGGCATCCCTGCAGGGCTGGCACTCTCATTTTCCTCTCTCTCACTGCAGCCACTCCCATACTCCAGTCCTCCTCCATACGGAGGACTCTCCCCTCTCCACCCCTGCTATGCCTTCTGCCTAAAAGCTCTCCTGCCTCCTTGAGTTCTTGCCCAAATGGCACCTTCTAGATGGAGTTGTTTAAAATTGCAGGCCCCACCCCCGGTGCTCTCTATTCCACTCCCCTGCCTTATTTTTCTTCAATAAAGTCATGGCTTTTATCACCGCTATATAATTTATTTCCTTGTTTCCCGCCAGAATGAAAGCTGTAGGAGGGTAATAAGGATTTTGTCTGTATCCACAGGGCCTGGAACAGTATCTAGATACCTTTATAGGTGATTTACAGATTAATGGTTTAGAAAAACCAATTTTGAAATCTTTAGTTATAACTGCAAGATGAAAACTAAATAAAAAATTCGGGGTCTCTATGCATTACCACCTTTAATCTCCATGTAGAAATACATAGATACACTGTAATATACACAGTATCTACATCTACTGTAGAAATATATATAATGACTGGTATCCAGGGCTGAATTTAACTTTAAAAACCCAGTCTATTCTCAGAAAAACAATGAGACTTAGAACATAATGAGTATTACTTGAAATTATCAGACCTTACTGAGATTTCTCAAACTCTCCCTTTAAGTGTCTCTTAACACCTCCCTGCTCTGTCTCCCTAATCTGTTCCTGGATTCCATGGATTTGTATTCCATCCTGCCTCCCATTCTTCCCACCTCCTCCCTCCCCCTGCTCCCCTTTACAGGTCTGTCCCACAGCTCTGGCCTCCCTGTTACCAGCCCACACACACACACCCCACCCCCCCACTCTGCTGCAGGATTAGTGTTGAGTCACTCACTTCGGTCACATTAATGGTCCCAGCTTCCTGTTCATCCTAGTACAAAAGGCAGGATGCTACTGCGGGCTCCACGTGCCCTCTGCTTCTCTCCCTCCACCTCCATTCCCTAAGCTCCTCTCAAACAGGACCTGTCCCTGCACCCTAGACCTGCTGCGTCCTTTGCAGGCCTCACTCCCGATGAAATTCTCAAGGCTCAGCTCACCACAGCTTCAGAAACCTTCCCTGCCTCTCGGCTGGCCAAGGGCTCAGAGCATTCCTCCCACCTCCCAGAGGCCCTTAGAAAAAAAACCTGGCCCAGCCCTAACGTTCAGTGATAAAAAGTGTTTCTCTCAATCCTTTTCTTGATTTCACCTTTGGACAAAGTCAGACATTGTGGAATTTAAAGAACTCTACTTTTGTTTTAAAAACATTAAAAGGCTTAAATATGAAGGAGACATGGTAGGGATAAACATGCCAAAAGCCAGTTCTACAGTCACCTTGTGGCCACTCACTCCTGAGAGAGCTGGTCCTTCCGGCTGCCTGAGGTACTTACTGATCCAGGCAGGGACGCAGACAGGTGAGGTGGGCGGTCTGCGGCGCCCCAGCTGCCACCATCTGTGGACAGTAACTAGGTTTGCTATTGGCTTGATAAAATGATGCGTCACCTTACAATAAGTGTCAATATTTTTCCATCTAAAACACTGTTTTTGGAACATTTTATTAGTGAAGGAAACACATTTGCTGTGCTCATGAAAATAATGAGTCACAGATTAGTGACGAAAGAGAGTATGCCAGTCCGACCCTAATCTAGGGCCAAATCAGAATTACTACTACTGGACTTTGAAAGCCCCAAATCCTTGGATTTGCATAGCTTTTTCCAAAAAGATTACTTTGGAAATCAAATACAATTCCCCAGCTGTAGGACCCCACTCTGCTAACTCTCACCAGGAAGACAAGATCAAAAACCAGAGGCATGGTAGATTAAGTGAGAAACAAGCTCGGTGTTTCACTTCCCTCAACGTAAAGACCCAGTAAAGCAGCTAACTTGGATGAATGTCAAATTTTACAGCCCTCAACTAGTTTAGCCTCTATAAAAACAAACGAGTAATTTGAGGTTACAGGAGATAGTTCTTCTAATTATGATTACAAGATTCTAATCATTAGCTAGAACTTAAAAGAAAAAAATTTAAAGCAGCATGTCTTTGTAAAAGACCTACCAGCCAGAACTATTAATAGAAAAGCCTAGAGCCATTTAAACATGAAATCTGGAAAGAAAAAAAAAGAGAGAGATAAAGCTTCCTCTTCAACTGACGCACTTTGTGAATAATCACAATTCAAGCTATAAACACACCCCGAGTATAACTCCCTCTCTTCTCCTTGCCTCTATTATCCTTTTTGATTTCATTAAAAACATGTAACTGTTTTTCTCTTTTTCTGGAATAGGCTTCCTCGGAAGCAGAAGAGCAAATGCCCATGTATCCATGTTACCTTCTTTTAAAGTCCATTTGATGGAGCCTGTCCTCTTGCTGACCGCATGCAAGCTTCCATCCAGGGTTGACACAAACAGCAAGGTTTCGGGAAGCGTCACTGTGCTGGGACTTCCAAAAGTCTGCAATGAGATGTTCATGCTCAACAGGATTCTTCATCTTGGGCAAGTGCAGCCACAGACAGACCTGCCCCCCGCCACACCCCGAAAGTTATCCTTTGAAAATCCACCGCCTCACAGATGGAGACACGGAGGTTGGAGAACCCACGTCCAAGCACAGGTCTAGACAACAGTTGAGTCAGGACGAGACTCCGGTGGCTTTATTCTCTCTAAGCAGCAATCCTTCCTGCAGACAGACGGGCTTATAACCTGACACAACAGGACAGGGATTCTGAAATAATCCATGGCCAGCTCCACTGAGCAGAGGAAGAACGCATGCTCAGCTTTCTAACGGACTTCCTTCTCTTGGTTATGCTGCACTTTCTGAACCCTGGTCATCCTGGAAGCCTTACTGGTAAAGAAGCACGCCAGCACACCCATGCATGCCCACCCGCACTTACGGGATTTCAAGAAGGCAAAGAATCAGGGAAAAGTGCTTAAAGCAAAATAGGAAAAAGCTCTCATTATGTAAAAAGTTCATATGATGGGACGCCGGGTGGCTCAGTCGGTCAACTGTCTACATGATCTCATGGTTTGTGAGTCTGAGCCCCACATTGTGCTGTCAGCACAGAGCCTGCTTGGGGATTTCTCTTTCTCCCTCTCTCTCTGCCTGCCCTGCTTGTGCACTCTCTCAAAATAAGCTTTAAAAAAAAAAGTTCATATAACAATAAAACACCAAGATTTCAGAAGAGACAGTTTATAAAAGAAAATGTATGAAAAACATAACCCAAATTAATCTTCACTTATAGTCAAAATGTAATTTACATAAAAATGTACATTTTATGCCTAATAAGTTAAAACACGCATACACACACTCTCTCTCTCTGTCTTTACTGAAAACAGACAAAGGTGGTGAAATTTAGTTTCTCATCCATTGTTGGTGCCAATGAAAACTGTAAGCCGGTGCAATGTTTCTGGAAAACATAAAAATGCTCAGATTTTTGATCCTATAATCCCCCTTCTGTATCCTAAAGAAATAGTTCCAGATATGGAAAAAGCTGTGTGCACAACGATGCTTATCATATCCAATATTCCATTTACAAACAAAAAAACTGGAAAGATCTGAATTTCCCGTAATATCTAAATGACTGAACTAAGTTATGACACACACTCAAGGGAATATTACAGAATCATTAAAATAGCACTTGGGAAAATTTACAGCAATGTAGTAAAATTTTTATGTGAAAAATATAGACTCCAAAATTTAATGTACACTGTGGTGAGAATTACACTGGACAAATTTTTTTTTGTCTGCCTATCTTCTAGCTTTGCTAAGAACTGTACCCTCATCCCCACGAGAACAGCTGTGTGTGGGTTCGTACATGCGCACAGGCAATGCACCCGTGTGCAGGTGAGAGCTGGGAAGGTTTCCTGACACAACACCCTTTTGAGGTATTCAATTCCACCCTGTTTTTTTTTAATGGTTATTTATCTTGAGAGAGAGAGCAAGCATGTGCACTAGAGCACATGCGTGCAAGTGGAGGAGGGGAAGAGAGGGAGAGAGAGAGAGAGAGAGAGAGAGAGAGAGAGAGAGAGAGACTGACTCCCAAGCAGGCTCCACGCTGTCAGCACAGAGTCTGACGCAGGGCTCGATCCCACAAACTGTGAGACCATGACCTGAGCTGAAATCAAGAGTTGGACACTTAACCGACCGAACCACCCAGGCGCCCCAGCAATGCTACCCTGTAGTAAGACCTTCTCTTTGACACCATACTGTCCCACAAGGTACCTGGTTCCTGTGGGTCTTAAATTTAAAATGGGCCAACACAACTTGCTTATACTGTGAGAGTTTGGATTCTGGCACAAAAATATTAAAATACAGGAGTATGGCTGGCTTGTAGCACTAAACATAAAAGACTGGGGGTTTACGCATGCAAGGCATCCTTACCAAAATACCCGCCCACTCTTGGTGAGAACCAGGATGGCACCTAGCCAACACCTTAATAAGGAAAGCCCGACGGCTCTCTCCAAAGCAGCCTGAGATGGCAGGACAGACACCCCAGTCCCTGCATTCCTGTGGACACCCACTGACAGAAGGGGCGAAGAAGCCGCCAGAGCCTCACTCATCTCTGCTCTTTCTTGCCTGTTTCTGGGCTGGAGGTGACTAAGTTCTACCTTTTACTTTGCCCAGAACCCCCGGGGCCCACTCACCTGGAATGGGAGAAACAACAGCAAGCTTTATCACTGCCTGCGGAGTCTATTCTCGGTGTAAAGCCCCAAGTCTGAGGAAGAAGAGTCTGCTTTGAACTTTATCTTCAGAACTAGGAAATTAGTCTGGGTATGACCTGGCTAGGAAAACAAGCCTCAGGGTGGTGCCTGCCAGAGCTGAGAAGCCAGAGGTTGTGCAAAAAGTGTTTTAGGGAAAGATTATTTTTGCCTGCAGGGTATAGACTGTGTGGAGACTCATCTGAACCTGTTCACACCTGAACTGGAGAAACACACATTGCCTGGAGCACAAGGGCTTGCAGAACAGCGGGGCCGTGGGATGAGACCACTGAGGGCTGTAGCTGAAGGAGACTTGAGGCTATCCCCCCGCTGAGAAGGTGATGGGTTTGTAGCAGGACAAGATACGGTAGGATCACATCAGCTGGAGGCAGTCTAGAGCCTGAATGAGTGAAAGGGGAAGAATGCACGCATACCTGGGGACCAGGAAAGGACAGCTGAGTCCCCTCCACCTGTCATTTTGTACAACAGATCTTGGGATCACACAAGAATTGTGTTGAAGTCTGTGGGTCGCTAAACTGGTAAGAAATTAAACTCGGGAGATTTCTGTGAATGTTGGCTGGATGTGAGAGACACAAAGACTGACACAGAGAAAGAAGCCTGAGAAGAAACACAGCTGAAAGATGGAGAGAGTGCCCCGGTTTCTGCTGTTCCTCAGGCCAACTTCCTGTCCTTGGGCTCAGAGACACTCCATTCCTTACAAGAAACTCCCCCCCTTTCGCTTACATTTGTTGGAACTAGATTTGTCACTCGCAATCCAAAACAGTCCTAAAACACACATGCATGCACCCTTATTAAAAATACATATGGAGACAGCGGTGCCTGGGTAGCTCAGTTGGTTAAGCATCTGACTCTTGACGTCAGCTCAGGGCATGATCTCATGGTTCATGAAGATCTGTACTGACAGCGCAGAGCCTACTTGGGATTCTGTCTCTCCTTCTCTCTCTGTCCTTCCCCCATGCTCTCTCTCTCTCCCTCAAAAAAAAAAAAAAATATATATATATATACACACAATTATACACACACATATATACATATAGATGTATATATGTACAGATGTACAGATGTTTAGTTTGTATTTCTATACACACACATAGAAAAAAAGATGAAGGAAATATTGCAAAACTATGGCAACAGTTTTTTTTCTCCTGTAGTTTCTAAATTTTCTAGAATATGATCATGTAACCTGCAATGAATTTTTCATAAAACAGAAAGGAGATGATGGACACGTTAGCAGGTGGGACAGAAGCTCAAAGTTAGAGGAGCTTCAGTAAGCCCCTCAGGTCCAGGTGAAGCGCTTTCCAAATTAGGATATTAGGCAGCTCAACCACCTTTGATCATTAATATCCACCGAAAAGAAACCAAAGTTTAGAAACAAAGAGGTCCCTCAGTAAGACAGTGTGTATCCAGGAATAGATGAGTTTTGACATTGTTATTAAAGCCGACAGTACAATGATAATGAACTAAATGCCCCCAAATATAGCTTATCACGGTATTAATATTAAAAAGGGTCAATATTTACTAAAACATATCAGTGCTGCTTCATTACTAGTGTGGAAACAAAAGCCACCTGCCTCATCTGAGCATCCTGGAAACCACAGGAAGAGCAATTGTCTATGGTTGGCTGGTGAATCGAAATAAAACACTAATCACATAACTAACACAGTCTTCTGAAAATCTTAAAAATACCAGGTTTGGCTAGAAGTTGAATTTAGCAACTGAGAATGCTGACAATTAATCACAGTGTCCATACGGACTTCACAAACCCTGTTACAAGCTTCTCTCCTCTTTAAAGGCTCTTGACGGTTTCTAATTAGAATGTCCGGGGAGCCACTGTGAATGGTGTCATTCTTTCACATGGCAAATTAATATGACAAAATTTCTGGCTGTTCCCCCAGCATTTCTGAAAGCTCCCTGCTCTCAGATATAGCTGCTGTCACTAATGTGAATTAAATAAGCTTCTAGATGCCTTGTGGGATACTGAGCACAGCGGAGAACCATTTGTACCTGAACATCTAAAAGTGCTGCTTCACAGTAATGAACTTGCACGGTACCTCACCCAGCCATTAGGGCTCTCTTCTCTCTATGATGGATGTAATGGCCATAGGTGTGTGTTACACACACTCGTTTCCTGACAGCCTGGAACTGGAAACAAAACCCTGCTTCTGCAGATCTGCTTCGAGTTGACTCCCTGGAATCTGATTCATTTTTCCAACTAGTGGGATATGCACTCCTGGCTTCAATGGTGACTTCTAACAAATAATCCCAGTAACACTGCGGAGGGTGAAAATGCTGGTGGCAGGTAACCTAGTCTAACCTAAAACTAAACACCCACTAGCCATTGGTCCTCATGGAAATCTGACAAGTGCTCTCTCCCAGGTGACCCTGAGGTAGCCATCCTAGAAACACTCAGCCTGAGGACTATGAACGAAGCCTGGTAATTCAGAGCAGTCGGTGCAGGACAAATGTTGCTACTAAAACCAACTTATCTCGTGTAGGTTCATTCAGTGGTAGAACAGCCCTCGCCAGAGCCCTGCTCAGCCCGGACTTCAGCAAGAATCTCCCTCCCATGAAAAGAAACACAGTACAGGGGCTGTACCCTCGTGTTTAGCGTTCTGATGGTAAAGCAAAGTGCAGCACCCACACCATTTCATAAAACGCACCACTCACTTTACCTTTACTACAAAGACCCGGAAGCAACTACCAACAGCTTATACAGAGATGATTAAGAGGTGAGCCACCAGCAATTTCATCCTAATATTCTAAACTCGGCTGATTGTTAGTTACTCTTGCATGAATTATCTCAGCACCTGGTATTTCAGCTAAGAAAAAAATCTTTCCTAAAATGAGTTGGGGAGGGCGGGGAGAGGGGGAGGGCATGCCTGGGTGGCTCAGTCCGCTAAGTGTCTGACTTTGGCACAGGTCATGATCTTGTGGGTTTGAGCCCCACGTCGGGCTCTCTGCTGACAGCTCAGAGCCTAGAGCTTGCTTCTGATTCTGTGTCTCCGTCTCTCTCTGCCCCTCCCCTGCTCACATTCAGTCTCTCTCAAAAATAAATAATTAAAAAATTTTAAAAATAAAATGAGTTCTGGGACGCCTGGCTGGCTCAGTCAGTAGACTTGGTCTGCAGAGCATGCAACTCTTGTCCTCAGGGTAGGGAGTTCGAGCCCCACACTGGGCGTGGAGCCTCTTTTAAAAGAATATTAAATTAAAAATGTCTTCAGTAAAGAGAATACGGAGACACGAGATCGGTATGTGTTTAAACAGCATGAAACAAATGAAACTGCCTCTCTCAAAAACCCACCCATTTTAGAACTAGTACTTCGGACTGGTCAGGCAAGGAGGCAGCTCACCGGCGCCTAAAAAGCCCAAGGCTTGGCTTCAGCTGCTATGTCTATCAGGGAGGTGGTTGCTCACTCCTACTCCCTGTCTGCCCCCCGCCCCCAGGAAGAACAGCAGGAAAGCACATTGTAAGCTCCTCCAAAATTCAGAACAGAGGAAAACCCAAGGCTCTTCATCAGGCTTTCCAGAAATGCTGCATCTTTCCAAGAAATACAATGAGTAAGTTTCAGACACATTTCAAGGAATAGTCCACATACACATTAACTAACTACCTAATAACAAGGGTCAGAAATAAGTTAATAAAAATAGCACAGACTTTTCATCTTGAAGTCAGGGGGAGGAAGTGGTGCCCTGCACACACGTGTCTCACACCGTTTTCCAAAGTGACCTACATCCTGATAAGCACTGTAGTACTGGTTCTATTTACAGCACAGGTGCGCACCCCCCCCCAAAAAAAGTGTACACACATATCCAGAAGATCCACCACTGTGAAAGAGAGAGCCATACACTTCTCAGGTGGCATGCAAATCAATCACGTCAAACCCAACTGTACATCTCCAAAACTTAAATTTATATGGCAGTACTGTAGCACGAGCTTATTCCAATAAGCAGAAACAGTGAAAATAGTTAAAATCTTTTCTCTGACTCTTCTGTACTTCCTACCTTCACTCTAATAGTATTCATAATAATACTGGAATACAATAATCTGGCTAATAACCTAATGAGTTTTTTTTTATTCTTTTAGGGGTACACCACACCAGTTCCCAGGATATATTCAAAGGCTATCGGTTTGTTTTGTTTTTACTGATTTTTCTTCTACATTCATTGGAATACTTTTATATTGCATAATCCAAACTGTAGTTTTATTTATTTAAAGCTGTGAAAAACACTCCTGCAAACTAAAAGTACAATGCTTATATAATTCTAGCAAGGATACTGCATGTTTCTAATAGTATATTGTTACCCAATATAGTGTGCACCTAAGTTCCTGGAAAACTACAACCTGCCACTAACAACCAGTCTGCCTTATGCAGTACAGCGGCTTCCTGCCAGGCCTCAAACCCATTGGATGGCTGGCCGCAGAGGTAAAGTCAAGGTAAAGTGACTTACGAGTTCATTTTGGTTGGTTAATATATACACGTTATGGTTTTACAGGTAAGATATAAAACAGGTCCCCAAGTGCGGGAAGGATTACATAAGAAAGATATCCACATTCTTTTGTTTTACTACCTAAGGACACAAGTAATCTTTTAAAATTTTTAAAAAATTATTTGAGAGAGCGAGAGTGAGTTAGCAAGGGAGGGGGCAGAGGAAGAGAGAGAGCAAGCGCGAGAGCAAGAGAATCCCAAGCAGGCTCCAAGCTCAGCATGGAGCCCAAGGCAAGGCTCAATTCCAAAACCCTGGGATAATGACCTGAGCCAAAATCAAGAGTCAGACATTCAACCCCCTGAGCCACCCAGGCGCCTCTGGACACATGCAATCTTGAGAACAGTTAAAGCTGCATGTCACCAAACGCAGAAGAATAGATTTTGAATGGACTAGAATATGCTAAAGAATCAGAGCTTCTAATTATTAACCTTAGCAATAATGCTCAGAGGGGAGAAGGGCATTCTCTGTGGGGGATGTACAGTGCTAACCCACAGGAGAGAAGACAGATTGGGTGTGTGCACATGTGGATGTGGTAGGGGAGGTGGTGTCTGATGGATAAGAAGGTAAAGGTGAGAAGTAATGGCAGACAGACTGGATTATTCTGCTGTCCATAATTAGCTAAAAGCTACAGGATGGATGAGCTGATTTTAAGAGAGATCAATAAGACACTTTCTGGCATGCCATAATAGGATACCAGCCCTACGGGGCTTTACACACATGTGCATGTGCGCGCGCGCGCACACACACACACGTCAACATGTGCAGTAATAGGTCAATTCAGCAAGAAGTACCTTAAAATAGTATTTTCTAACATAGTCCCCTGGCAGGCACTAAACAATACTCAAAAGAACATCTATGTCTATAATTCTGTTTGCAGCAATATTATCTACTTCAGACTATAAACTTCAACAAAGCCTGGCTATTTGCAATTCTGGTTGCTTTACAAAAGTAGCCAATACAGTACTGTTATTCTAATGTCATTTGACCACATTGTACAAGACCATGCAGATGATGGCCAAAAAAATGATCAAGAATTCACCAAAACAGCATAAGGCTGAAATCAGTACCGAGTAAATGCCAGCACAATCCATTACATAAAAGATCTCGTTAACAAAACAAACAGAACAAAACAAACAAACAGAAAACATGAGTTAAAGCCTCTTAATGATCAGGAAGCNCCCAAAGGCCTACCTGTGAAGGTGTCTTATATAAAAGCTTGATTGGAGAGACACAATAAGATTTTTATTCTAATCCAACTCTACTTTACATGTCTGATCCAACAGTAAAGCACCTGTTCACAAACATGGGGACTTCTATATGGCCACCTGTACAAGGTGATACACAAAACTCATTGGGTTTAGTTTCCTGTCTACTGACTTGGGATAAAGATTAAGAACAGAATTAAAACATTAGTGATATTAAGAGACTTTCTTGTTTAATTGTGTCTGTTTTCATGATCTTAGTCTACTACAGAATCATTCCAAACTCTATTCTACTTTGTTTACCTGCAGGTAGGTCAGCAATAATCCAAAAACCACGCAGTTCCTTCTAACCAGATCATTGGCTGTTATGTTTCCTGATATTAAAGTCAATAAAGGTAACCATGACATTTGCTTTGGATGGGAGTCAAGTGTCTGGTTGGGATGCTGAAAAGGGCAAGGTCTAACTGAACGACCATGTGTGGTTTCCAAACTAAGCAACTAAGAGAGCTAAACTTGCATTTGTGGCAATTCTTATGTGTGGTGTAATTAACCACCACCCAAGACAGTTAGAATTCTTCAGTTTAGGCTACTCCTCTAATGGTTCTGATAAAAGGTTCCTCATAAGTCCACTTTATTCCTGAGTGTGAAGATATGTTAATTTCACAACAGGTGAATCTATTTCCCCCAAACTGGTTTTGGGGCCCCAGGCTAAGTGTCTCAGTTCAATCAAGCAGCTGGTAGTTCCGTTCCTCTTCACGGTCCCTCTGCCATCAACTTCTATTGACACCTTGGGAGGAGGAAATACATTTAGGCATGAAAGGTTCTACGCAAAACCCTTTAGCACACACACTATGGCTGAGGAAACAAGCCCTCATTGTTTCAGGTGGTATCAAATCCCTAAGGTCCTGAAGCATTTATGGACATGAAAACTAAAACCCAAGGTTTCACAATCATTTAGTGGCTGAGATTTCGAATGCAGGTATTGCTATTATTTTGTTGCCTTCACTAAAGTGAAACAGCAGCAGTTTAGATCTTGTAAAAACTGAGAAACCTGGGAGGCTCACTTACCTTAACAGAGCAGCATCGTAAACATACTAAACTAATAAAGGTCTGACTTAAACCATAAATGCATTAGGAGCCTACCAGCCTCAAAAAAAAAAAAAAAAAAAGCCAGATTTGATCTACTTGAGTATGCATACTCATCTGCAGTTAAACATATTATGAAGAAGTCCTCCTACCAAAATTTCAACGGTAAAAAAAAAAAAAAAAGGACTCAATTAGACACCAAATTTTTCGGTCCTAACAACTGCAACTAATTTGAAACCGTCAATTTTAGTCTTCACACTGGTTAGAGATTTCTTTTGCGGGGAGGGGAACAATGGGGTCAAGCAGAAAGTGGATAAATGCTCTAGTTAAATAAAAATCATCTGCAAAAAACTGTATTTATGACATAATTACCACCTAGCTTGCCAGATGTTGCCAAGCTTTATAATAGAAGTTAAACATTCTGAAATGCACCTCTAGTTGAGATAGATACCTGGCCAGCCTGACCTCCCCTGACAGAATCCCCACTGTTCCCAGTACATTTGAGGATTATCTACTTCCCTACTGGCCGCATGCACCACACCCCGTTCTCTCTAATTAGCCGGATAGTCCTTGAAGCCCATATGGCTCCGTACAACACAGATCAAACGGCAGGGACCCTTTACGGCTTCTAGGCAGCCATTTTAGAGATGAAAAAGAGAGAGGAAGTCAAGGCCCAGAGAGGTGAAGTGACTTGCCCAAGGCATCAGAGACAGCTCACCATAGATACGGGCCTGGAAACAAGGCATCCGTCTCTCCGTCTGGTCCTCTGCCCACTACACCACACTATAATTTCACTACTTTAAATCACGGTTCTCCAAGAACCATAAGCTTAAATTACCTCAGGCCTGGAGCTCCCGTTTGAATTTTGTTGGGGCAGATGAAGATCGGCAAGCACCCTGCTCTGATATGGGGCAGGAGCTTTTATAGGAGACCAAAGTGTAATTTGTGGATTCTACACAGACACCCAATATAGCAAAAGGCACTGCAAATTATACAGGCTGGCGTTTTTAGAAAACTTTCTGGATAAAAATTCCTGAGATCCCACTGTAGATCTAAGAGGGTGGGAATAACACCAGAAAAAGGTTGACCACCATAAGAAAATCCCTGCAGTACACATGTATCCAGCCTAGTCCTGATGGCTAAAAAAAAAAAGCTCTTTAATGATGATGATGATGATATAGTGACCACCACCAATTCCTTTGATGAAGCAAGTCATTCTTTTCATGCCAGTGTCAAGGAAACACACATTACTGATTAGCACAGGACAGCTCCTTTGAACAGCAGGAACTATTTTAATAACCAAGCATATATACTGATGAGCCTCACACAGTAAGCCAGGCCTGCTACACTTAGCAAGAATAAGATGCTCACAAAAAAGGGGAAGGGAATACAGATCTGAATATTGACTTTTTCATGTGAAAAAAACCTTATGCCACCAGATTTCCATCATTTCAGCAGAGCTGCCTGTATTCTAGGCTCCTATGAGAGGCAAACGTAAACAACCCTACGCAATTCTCACACATTTGGACAGAGCCAAAAAAGCAAAAGAGACTGCTTGGAAGACTGCCCACAGGGTGGTGTGTGAAAACTGAGGCCTGAGAAACAAGGGCGGAGCCAGAGGACTGGCCCGATGGAACACGGCTGCTTCCTCCAGCTTACTGAGTGGTGGCCAGAGAACACAGACAGCAGAGCACTGCCAGAGAGCAGCTACTAAGCCTTTGGGGTCGAGGAAGAAGCCCTTCAGACGCTAAAGAGAACAGAACTCCCTCCTAAGAAAGGAAAAATGACTGTCCAGGGCCGGAATGGGAGGGCGGACTCACTCTGTTGCCAACAGGCTCCATTTTCCCAAGGGCCTCTCTTCCTAACGTCATCACGTTGATCAAGGTGCTGCCTCGTCTGGAGGTCATCCAATCTTACTGCCGATTTCTCTGAGTTGGAAAAGTGGCTTATATGGGCATCTGCATTGTGGAGCAAGGTGGCTAAGCTTTCAAATCTGGTTTTTCTTTTGAAAACTAAGGAACAGTGACATCTCTTTAAATGCTAAGAAAGCAAAATAAATGTTAAGAATGTCAAAGACAAGAAGTTACGTGATATTAGGGAAGACCGTTTTATTTAAGAAATTGGTGGTGGCCAGAGACACCATCAGAAAGTTAAACAAACTCAAAACCTGAATATCTACTCTGTCTCACAAGCTCATCCGCTCCCTCTTTACCCTCATGGGCAGACAGCAAGTATACAGGAGCTGGCACTGACAATCTAGAATCATTAAAAAAAAGGTTAAAATATGTTTGGTTTGTGGTGTTTAAGCAGGAAGAAGAGTATAACTGCTGAAAAGATTTTCACCAAATGATACATTTCATGTTCTGGGGCTGTATCGGAATTACCTGGAAACTCACTCACGTAGTACCTCCTATTTTCTGATGATGCTTAATAATTCAACTTCCATTTGTGAAGCTTTAATGCAGTGCCTGGCAGGACACTGTGGAGGCTAGAAGGGCAGGCTCTAGAGCCAGACCATGCCGGGCAGTCACTTAGCTCTCTGTGCCTTGGTTTTCTCACTTGTAAAATGGGCACGGTAATCATAACTACTTCAAAGGGCTGCTGGGAGATTTAGGTGAGTCAATATACGTGAAGTTCTTAGAACAGTGCCTCGTATACAGTGAGCACCATGTGTGTCAGCTGTTATTAGTATGATTAATCAAGAACTACCTAAGGCAATAGGATCTAAACCTAATAGATCTATCCCTGCCCCTGTGGAGTTTATAGTCTAATAAGGGACTACAGGAGTCAAATAATCACACAAACGGAAAGACAAACTGCAGTAAGTGCTATGAAAAGGACACACAGGGAACCATGAGGGCCTAACAGGAGAAACTGCGCTGGTCTCGTGATGGGGGTGCACGAGATCACAGTGTCAAAGGATTTACTGAAGGAGTGATATGTGAATTAAGATCTATAGGAAGGGTGGGAAAGGAAAGGATGAATTGCTTGGGGACAGGGAACAGCCTGTGCAAAGGCCCTGAGACTAAAGATAATTTACTGTGTGTGAAGACCTGGGCCTGTGCTGGTGGAGAGAGCAGAGTGGGGAACGGGCCGAGGTGGGGCTGGGGAAGCAGACAGGAGCCCGAGTGTGCCCTCATGCTGGGTGGGCCGCAAAATCGGAACCTTCTTCACATGCTCTTCCATTACCCTCGCAGCTTATGGAAAGAACGGGAAGGTGTGCTATTCTGACTGGTGTGAAGCAAACCTGGAGGGGAAAAAACCCTCCCCTCCCGGGTGCAATATCTGATATATCAACACAGGCAATCTGCGTTCACACCCCAGATGACTCTTCTCTGGTGTTTTTTAACTTACACTGATGCTAGACTAATGTTTCTTAGCTGAGTCTACAGCTGAGCATGAGCATAGTGCACCAAAACCACGCAGGCTGGTTTAATAAATAAGACTGCCGTGACGAAATGTGGCCACAGAACAAACCCCAGTACAAGGTCTCTTGCTTTCTGAGACCCCCTCATCTGAGGGACCCCTCTGGCCAGACACCGCACATGGGATCA
>NW_027532607.1:2853960-2868889 GCF_008692635.1 Crocuta crocuta
GGCTCCATCTCTGTCAGTGTCAGGGCCATTTTTGCTACTGCAGGCAGAACTCTGTGGGGTTCTAGCCTTACAAAATGAGGTAAGTCACCAGATCACAGTCCCACATTACTCAAGAAGGCTGGCAAGGATATGAAGTATTTATCAATCACTTCCAGGCACTCCCGGCTTCACACCTCTTCCTGTTAGCTGACTCTTCAATGTCCAATTTACTTGCTAGTTCACTCATTTCAACTCCACTCCCAGGCTGGACTCTTATCCTCCAGATGTATAGAAAGAGGGGTCCTGTCAGGCCTAAGCACCTGGAGCCCCAAGGCCTGTGAAGCTCCTGACTTCCAGGAGTTCACCATCTGGCAGAGAAACAGTACATTACAAGGGAAACGATGGGAACCCACAACTGTATCTCCTGACTGTATCTGGCAGTGTGCTCAGGCCCTGCCCAGAGCAATTCCCTCAGATTCTGAGCCCACGCTTCCCCGCTCAGGCCTTCTCACTCCATGGCCTATCCATGTAACTCTGTTCATCATCGTCCCAAAACTCCAAGTTAAAAAAAAATACCCAAAGTTCCTTGGGTGCCCCCATGAGCCTGGCACAAGCTCAACAGATGCTTTTGGGTGAGCGAGGCTGAAAGGCAACGAGGTGGTGCACAGGGGCATGTGTCGTGGTCTGGGCTCCGTGCGAGTCATTAAATCTCTCTGGGCACCAGTTTCCGATTCGAAGTAAGAAGACTGAGTTGAATCTGCTGTTTGTCTCAGAAGTGTGACAAATCCATGATTTACCAGGCCCTAATCCATCCTCAGGCTTTACTCAAGATACTTCTTGCCCCAACCAATCAAAACACGTCCAAAACCCACGTAAGAATTCGACAGAGTTTAAAAGTCTTGATGTCTTTAAAGCACCCTCGTTCCCAATCCTGGTCTTTCAACATCCACTGTCCCCACTTATCTTGAAATATGTCAACACTGGAAATTAGTAATAACCTGATTCCCTTAAGCTTCAGGGTGGGGAAAAGAAATACCATAGAAATCAACTAGTGTTATGTGGGAGGAAGTGGGTGCCTCCCAAGCACACATTCTTGCTCTAGATGCTAAAACCAACCACCTCCTAAACTGAAAGGCAGATCTCGGGCTTCTCCAAACCACAAATCAGATAAGTGATTGAACTTTACCCAGGCACCGAGAGCTCTAAAGATTTCCAAGTACTGAACCGTCAGATCAAGATGACTTAGGATTGGTTTTTGAAGTAACTATGGTTTGGTTCCTGGTCAGCTGAGTGCCAAAACTACAGATAAAAACTTGTTCTTAATCTCTGTGCATAAAGGAAACTGTTTTCTGCTCTGCAAAACCAGAACACAGCAAGTGGAAAATGAACCCTAACACAACTATAGATGAGGTCACTGGATTTGTTCAGAGAGAGGCGCTGCCTTTGAGATCAGAGATTCCCCAAACCTGGTTTTACATCTTTCTTGCAGTGTCTGAATTTATCTGGAGAGCTTATGGATAGTTCTACAATGGAAAAAAGAAAAGATATAATTTTGTTTGTAAAAAAACACACACACACACATATGACACATGTATATTTGGGAATAGAACCATCACAAAAATCAAAGAATTACTGGCTCTGTTCTCCGAGTTGTGGGGGTTTCTGAGATTTCCTTGATAGAATTTTAAACTTTTTCTTATGTTGTCATTAAAAATTGGCAACAGTTACACTCACTACTTCATATTTGCTCAGGACTTTCAAACATACACGAGCTGTCAATACCAGTCCTTCAGAGGATTAGATGTGAAACAAACTGGGATATACACCTGTATATTAACCCCAGCACTGTGAGACGTGATGCCACTCCGAGTACGGGAAGGGCCCCTGTCTGGGCGAGGACAGTGGTTGGGAGGACCCCACGGGGCAGGGGAGTGATACCTGATGAAACCACAGCCCACTGTTGTGGCAACGCCCAGGCCCTCATCTCCCTTGCCCTGCTCTATGTTTTCTTTCTTTCTGCAGAATTTTATCACTTTCCCACAAACAGATTTATGGATTTATCATGTTACTGTGTTCTGACTCTTTCCACCAAGAAGTAGTTTCATGAGGGCACAGGTCTTTGTTTTCGTCATTAATGTGCCCCAAGCACCTCAAATGGGACCTGGCATATAATATGTACTCAATAAAACTGGTGAATGAATGAATGAATGAACACATGGAATCCACTACATTCGGAAGCTAGGAAAGTTGAAAGGCTCAAGCAAAGTAGCCCTCCCATCTTCGACCCCACAGGTAGGAGTGAATGTGAAGCTGTATTGTGGGGGCACTAGTCACTTTACCCTGAATGGTGTTCCTAATTTGCCAAGACATTCAGGAACAGGCCAGCTTAGATTTTCTGGTTTCATGCCTTTTTTTTTTTTTTTTTTTTTAAGTTTATTTATTTTGAGAGAGAGAGAAAGAGAGAGAATGGAAGTGGGGGAGGGGCCGAGAGGGAGAGAAAGAGAGAATACCAAACAGGCTTCACGCTGTCTGACACGGGGCTCAATATCACGAACCGTGAGATCATGACCTGAGCCGCTATCAAGAGTCAGATGCTTGACCAACTGAGCCACACAGGCGCCCCCATGCTTTGTTCTGTGGATGAGGAAACAGAGAAGAAATAACTCATTTGTCCAAAGTCTCCTAGCTGGTTAGCACCAATCCCCCCCTCAACTTCCAACTCCCATTCACTGAAAAAATACATGTGTATCATATGGGTCAAAACTCACATGAAAACAGAAGACTATGCCTATAAACTACACTTCAAAACAGCTAAAACGACAAAGTACACCTATCTATCTGCTTCAGGAGTACAGAACTGGGATTTCCTTTCAGCATGAAGTTCGGTCTGGAAAACATCGCCCCTGTCCCACAGTTTACTCAACTCTGTTAGGTCACATGCCCAGCTCTGTGCTGTCATCAGAGTGACCGCCCAATCCTACGGACATTTGTCACCATGGTTCCAGCAGCGTTTTTAGATCTGGTCCAGCCCAGTCAATGTGACACTCAGAGGAGAGCTCCCCTTGCTTCTAAACCACCCATTCGGATTCCTGGGGTAACAACGGAGGCCAGTCCAGTCGCTAAGACGACAGGCTGGCCAGCTCTGTGCACGTGTTCTACAGCCAGGCCCTCCAACCGTGCACCTGCTGGAAATCCGCGAGGGCTGTGAGGCTGAGGAATAATCCAGATATCCAGCCCTCCCAGGAGAAGGGAAAGGAGAATATCAGAAACCATACCCTCCCACAATTTGCTTCCAACTCCACGTCCTCACCCTCATACGAAAGTTCCTTTTTATTTATATGCTTCATTCTTGTGCTTTAACTATTGAACCTACTCCTTTCACAAATTTCTTCCACACCCACTCCCTTTAGCTGCTTCACTCTGGCTCCAGCAGGCTCCTTTAAAACTCAGAGAGGGTACTATAAAGGAACCTGGAGAGTACTGTTCTGATTCCTTACGCCTTTTAGCAGAGAAAGAAGGCAAAAACACTAAGTTAGCATTATGTATAACTTCAAATAATTCTAAACATCTCATAATTCAATAACTAAGTGTATTTAGTGCAAAGCCAGTTTTATGGTTAAAGCAGATTTCTTAAAAAGCAGTTTCAGTAGTTAGTACTCAAAGAAAAAAAGAGCCCTTTGGAATTACCTGTTCTGTAAAAGTTGGGCAATACAATATATTAGAAAAAACACAATGCTAAATTCTCCATTACCAGGCCTGCCACTAACTGGCAGAATGTGTCAGTCTCAACTTCTCTACGAAACGAGTCAGACATGTCTCTGGTCTGGTCTAGAGCTCTGTGATATTCCAGGGCACAGGGAGACTCACTTGCTCTGTCCAAGATTAAGATACGGGAATTACTTGACAGCCTCAACCTGGCTGCATATCAGAGTCATCCGGGGCTTAAAAGAAAAAAAAGTGTATGTATCTATCTATACATCTATCTATACATTTACATATATATTTATATAGATGTATAGATAGATAGGATCTTGTCAATAGCATTTCTTTAATTTTTTAATGTTTATTTACATTTGAGAGAGAGACATACACGCGCGTGCGTGCACACACACACACACACACACACACACACACACGACTGGGGGAGGGGCAGAGAGAGGGAGACACAGAATCCAAAGCAGGCTCCAGGCTCTGAGCTGTCAGCACAAAGCCTGATGTGGGGCTTGAACTCACAGACCGAAAGATCATGACCTGAACTGAAGTTAGACACTTAACCAACTGAGCCACCCAGGCGTCCCTCATCAACAGTGTTTCTAACAGAGGGAGAGGGGTTTCTGGGATCCTTGTGTGAGTGTCCATGAACCATAGTGAGTGGTGCCCTCTTGACGGGCTCCTCATGTCAGTAATAAGATTAATTTTTCCATTGTCAGACTCCGGGAGATAAATGCTTGGTAATTATTCAAGTCAGTTTCATTTTTCACTCAGCATGATGTCTCATTGTTAAAAAAGGAACCTTGATCTAGGGCTGTCCTCTTAGGTATAAAACATGATTTCCCTAGTTAGTAGACTAATTTATAATTATAATTCAAAACCACCCCGTTCTCCAGTGGATTATTTCTCCCCCTCAATTTCAGATGAGGGAATAACTGTTTGTCTGGGCTGCAGAAGTGTTTGTCATGGAAACTGAATTTTTTCATACATTTTCTGAACAAACAGTGCTATCAGAACCTGATATTGTCACTGACCTACAGTTGGGTCACAGACGTTTATTGACCAAACTGAATCAGATCTCTTTTCTCTTAAAGTAAACAGCCCATGACTCCTGAGGGGCATCTAGGAGTGAGAGAAACACCTGTTTAGAAAGCTACATCTGCAAATAGGATTGTGCTAACTTGAGGCAGTGCCTCTTAGCCCTGGCTGAGTTCGTCACCTAGGGTCACCTGGGGAGCTCCTTAAAAGCCCTCTGCTGAGGTGCCACCCGAGGTGACCAAAATCAGAATCTCTAGGAATGGAGCCCAGCATCCTTTCTTTAAAAAAATATATATCTATTTTATATATGTTTTATACATAAGAGGACAGCCCTAGATCAAGGTTCCTTTTTTAACAATGAGACATCATGATGAGTGTAAAATGAAACTGACTTGAATAATTACCAACCATTTATCTCCCGGAGTCTGACAATGGAAAATTAATCTCATTACTGACCTGAGGAGCCCGTCAAGAGGGCACCACTCACTATGGTTCATGGACACCCACACAAGGATCCCAGAAACCCCTCTCCCTCTGTAGAAACACTATTGATGAGATCCCATTAAAGGATATAGGAACATCTTCCACCCCCTCCGCACCCCCCTAGGAAATCCACAACCCACACGCCTGATGATAAAGCAGCCCCTGGTTTTATTGGTCTTAAAAAGCTTCAAAAAGGAATACTCACTCAATCAGTATCTGCTGGGTGCTCCCTACAGTGGGTCTGGCCAACTCACTGTGCTAAATGCCACAGAGGCTGCAGATAAGCAAGTCAGGGTCCCTGCCTTCTACAGCCAGAGAAGTGATACCCTTCTCCCCAGAGAGCACCTTCCCGGTGGCCTCCCCTCTCCCTCATTACACTCTCCTGAGATCCACCTAAACTAACCTTCGTCCCTCCACTGTGGTCCAAGGGCCAAAGCCACTAGCTCTCCTGTCACCACAGACCCACTTCCTGCTGCCAGAACTGCCCCGCAGGCAGGGGCCTCTGAAAGGGTAAACCAGGCCCACCCTGATGATTAGAAGGTTCGATCTTTTCAGGATTCCGTACCACAGACTGACTGCACCTTGGAAGAGCAACTCTGGTTTAAAGGCTTCTGAGACATGAACTTTCAGTTTTGCTATTTCAGAAACATTTCTGGGCAAGATCATACTGAAAAACATGCACCTGCTTCGATATTATTAGATCTGAGTAAAGAATCGAGCTTCAACTAGGAACTGGGTTTAGGGCCCCTGAATCTCCTCTATCCATGATCACGGGACTCGGCTCCAGAGTTGAAAATGGTCCTTCGTGCTAATGGAGAGTCTCACGGGAAGGTAGCATTTCCCCTGCAAAGCTGCATCTTTCTAGTACTGGAACAAAGTGTAAGAGGCCACAATCCCAGTGGGATGAACAAGGGCATTATCTGAGCATGTTCTTGAAGCTTACTAGAAAGTCTACTTTCTTCTCTTCCCAGCCCTTCTCCACACCCAATCTCTCATTGCAGCGAGGCTGGTCACCTGTTCAGGTAACTGACTGGTTCTAACAAACCCACCAGAACTTAAGCAATGCAAGGAGCTGCTCTTCAAAAGGAAGCAGGAGGATTAGATTCAAAGTTCAGTTCCGCCACTGAAGCATGACCTTGAACAGGTCACCAGTCATCTCTGGCCTCAGCTTCCTCATCTGTCTGCTCTGGGGAAAAGGACAGCGAGCTATTGTTCAATTCGGGAGGGGAGGGCAGGGCATAGGCTCCAAAGGTACTCCCAACTGTTACTGACAGATACGCATTCTATTCCTTACATGAGGTGGAGAAAATACGGAGACTCACTGGACTAGATCAGCAAGACTCCTTCTAGTAGTCTAATATACCCTGACTCTAAGCTTGAGAGGCTATCCATTTATGTGCATACACTCCCAATGCTCACAGTATTTGTGGAATTTTTTTGGAAATCCCCTTCAAAGAATATACTGTTGAATCCCCTAAGTGATAGAGTGTTTAGTTTTTAAAAACAACCAAAAATCAAATCCAAGTGTCCTGAATAAAGTATACAGTCAAGCTGAGCAACAGTTTTGATCAGTGTGAATCATGTAGAAGTTACAGTCAAGCGAAAACTGGAAGGAATTGGGAAAGGTTTTAAATTGTGTAAGGATCACTGGCTTAAGAGTAAATATTTGCTTTTTTAGGGTTCCTTTGTTTTAAAGTTGAATTATTAAGCTGGTTAAATAAATTCTTAAATGAAATACTGAAAAGTAAAAATAAAAATAGAAAAAACCGTTTTTTTAAACTGATCTGTATGACATGAGCCCTGACCCTTGAAGAAGTAATTATGTGGAAAGACATGACATTTTTTGGGATGAATCCGTTTAGGTATGTTTGTAGGAAAAACAAAACAAAACACTACCAAAGGTATTATTCCATTGTCAAGTGCTACCTGAATCTTCCCAGGAAAAACAGCTGTATGGATAAGCCGTATGTTTTAAGAACTGTAGCCTCTAAAAGGGACAATCAATGCACCAACTCTTGATTTATATATAAACAGTCTTGAGGCAAAACTTTAAATGGCCTCTGAGGCACCTGGGGAGCTCAATCAGTTAAACGTCTGACTCTTGATTTCAGCTCAGGTCATGATCTCACAATTCGTGGGTCTGAGTCCCACATCAGCTTGGGATTTTCTCTTTCCCCCTCCCCCACAAAAAAAATATATAAACTTTAAAAAAATTTGTAAATGGCCTCACAACAAATACAGAAAGAATCTTGTCTGCAGATGGGCTACCCTCAAAACCAAACTCACAGAATTATCCCGAGGTATTTCAGGGTGCTCACGGGAGCCACATCTGCTAGAAAGCTGATCTGAAACCACAGCAGACCAAAGGACTCTGCAAACAAGTTACTTAACAAGTCAGGATAAAACATTGCTCAGCAGCTTTTAGGTATATAAGTTGTCATCAAGAGACTGCCGTGGTTATTTACTTCTACACAATATAAACGAAAGGATATCTAAACATTCCATTTTCATTTGACCTAAAATCCACACTGCTAAAAGAAGACAGGTTACTTTAAAACGGCTATTATAAAATCAATTTAAAGGCTAGTTCTGTGCTCTTTAAAACATCCACAATACTGCTTGGGGGCTGGGGGAGATGGAAAAAGTGAAAAAGATTAGTAAATTCTGGTACTGGGAATTTTTCCCAAGGAAATAATCAGGCATTTGAGATATGCTTAAACAATAAGATGGTGGGGCGCCTGGGTGGCTTAGTCGGTTAAGCGTCCGACTTTCGCTTAGGTCATGATCTCGCGGTTCGNTAATGAAAATTAAAGACAGCCTCAATATCTAAGTGGTTGGATGGTCAAATTATGGTATATCTATTCAGAGAAGTAGTATGCAGCAGTGAGAATGTTACATAATTAAATTTATTGACACAGAAAGATCTATGATACATTCCAGTTTGGGGAAGAAAATTATTATCTATACAAATATGTGTACAGAAAAAAATGTCTGGAAGGATATATATCAAGATATTAGATCAGGGAAATACAAATCAAAACCATAACGAGTTACTACTTCACACCTACTAGGCTGACTACAATCAAAAAGACAGAATATCAAGTGTTGATGAGGATGCGGAAAAATGAGAACTCCTCTACACTGCAGGTGGGAATGTCATATTGGTGCATGTGCTTTGGAAAACTCTGCCAGTTCCTAAAAAGGCTAAACATAGAGCTACCATATAACCCAGAAGTCTCACTCCTCGGTATATATGCAACAAGAATGAAAAAATATGGCCATTCAAAAATCTGTATATAAGTGTTCATAGCAACATTATTCATAACAGCCAAAAAGGGGGAAACAACCCAAATGTCTATCATCTTGAGAACGGATAAACAGAGGTGCCTGAGTGGCTCAGTTGGTTAAGCGTCCAACTTTGGCTCAGGTCATCATCTCACAGTTTGTGAGTTCAAGCCCCACGTCGGGCTCAGAGCCTGGAGTCTGCTTGGGATTCTGTGTCTCCCTCTCTCTCTCTCTCTCTCTCTGCTCTTTCCTCACTCACGCTCTCTGTCTCTCAAAAAATGAATAAACGTTTAAAAAAAAAAGAATGGATAAACAAAATGTGGTATGGTATATTCATTATAATGGAATATTATTCAGCAATAAAAAAAATAGCAACACCAGCACAACACAGATGTAAACATTATACTAAATGAAAGAAGTCAGTTACAAAAAACCACATGCGTTATGATTCTACTCACATGAAATGTCCAGGGCAAATCTATATACATGTAGAAAGTAGATTCTGGTTGCCAGGGCCTGGGAGGTGAATGGGAAATGAAAAGTCACAGCTAATGTGTGAAGTTTCTTTGGGGGATGATAAAAATACTATAAGGTTGACTGGGGTGATGGCTGCACAGTTCTGTGAATGTACTAAAAACCACTGAATTATATACTTTAAATGGGCAAACTGTAGGATATGTGAATTACAGGTCAATAAAGCTCTTTTTCTTTTTTTTTTAATGTTTTATTTATTTCTAGGAGAGAGAGAGACAGCGTGAGCAGGGGAGGGTCAGAGAGAGAGGTAGTCACAGACTGAAACAGGCTCCAGGCTCTGAGCTGGCAGTCAGCACAGAGCCCGACGCGGGGCTCGAACCCATGAACCGCGAGATCATGACCTAAGCGAAAGTCAGATGCTTAACCGACTAAGCCACCCAGGCGCCCCCAATAAAGCTCTTAAAAATGTTAATAGAGGTCATATTTGGGTAGTATGTTTGTAGGTTTGTTATTTGGTTTATTTTTTAAATTTAGATTTACCCATGCTTTCTTTTTTTTTTTTTTAATAGTTTATTGTCAAATTAGTTTCCACATAACACTCAGTGCTCATCCCCACAAGTGTCCTCCTCCATGCCCATCCCCCCCTCCCCCCACATCCATCAGTCCTCAGTTTTTGTCAGCATTCAAGAGTCTCTCATGGTTTGCTTCTCTCCCTTTCCCCCACCATTTCCGCCCTTCTTCTCCCCCTTGTTCCTCCGTCAAGTTCCTCCTAATCCTCCTATACGTGCAAACATATGATATTTGTCCTTCTCTGCCTGACTTATTTCGCTCAGCATAACACCCTCAAGGTCCATCCATGTTGCTACACATGGCCAGATTTCATTGTTTCTCATTGCCATGTAGTATTCCATGGTATAGATAAACCACATCTTCTTGATCCATTCATCTGTTGATGGACACTTAGGCTCTTTCCATGTTTTGGCTATTGTGGAGAGTGCTGCTATGAACATTGGGGTACATGTGCTCCTATGCATCAGCATTTCTGTATCCCTTGGGTAAATTCCTAGCAGTGCTATTGCTGATTTACCCATGCTTTCTAACATTTCTATAATAAATATGGTTACTTTGAGGGATTTTAAAAAATCTTCCCGTTATACAGAAAGCATCCAACACACAAAAGATTTGAAGAAAGGGAAATACATCTTTCCTTATAATAATGGGAAAAATGGAAACAATTCATATGACCCCAGTAGGGTGGTCACTGGGCAAGGCATGGTTTATTACCATATCGATCCTCATCAGTTATGACCCTGGTCCCCAACCTCAGACTGGGCACAGAAGGCTCAAATGCTTTTGGCATGGATGTCTGTTTAATAAGGTCCTAGTAAAAGTGACAAATTCAATGACACACTCAGAAAATTTCCTAATCATTGTGTGAAAAAAACAGAACATAAATATAGAACACATATTTTTATACTGTAGTATTTACTGTGTCTATACATGAACAAAGATCACATGATAATCAGAAGTGATATAGAGGGGCACCTGGCTGGCTCAGTCAGTACAGCATGGGACTCTTGATCTCAGGGTTGTGAGTTCAACACTGGGCACAGAGTTTACTTAAAAAGAAAAAAAAAAAAAAAGCAATGTAGAGACCAAAAATAACTTAAATTTTATTTTTCTTTCAGTTTATTTATTTTGAGAGAGAATGCATGTCAGGGAGGGGCAGAGAGAGAGTCCCAAGCAGGCTCTGCGGTGTCAGCCCTGAGCCCAATGTGAGATCATGACCTGAGCCAAAATCAAGAGTTAGAAGCACAACCAATTGAACAATCCAGGTGCCCCTAAAGATAACTGAAATTTTAAAAAAAGAACATGGGGTGCCTGGGTGGCTCAGTCAGTTGAGCCTCTCATTCTTGATTTCACCTGAAGTAGTGATCTCATGGTTTGTGAGTTGGAGCCCCAAGTTGGGCTCCGCACTGACAGCATAGACCCTGCTTAGAATTCTCTCTCTCTCGACTCTTGAATGCTGACAAAAACTGAGGACTGATGGATGTGGGGGGAGGGGGGATGGGCATGGAGGAGGACACTTGTGGGGATGAGCACTGAGTGTTATGTGGAAACTAATTTGACAATAAACTATTTGTAAAAAAAAAAAAAGAATTCTCTCTCTCTCTCACTCAAAATGAATAAACTTAGAAAAAATTTTTAAATGCAAACAGGGAGCTTATGATTACTATTAAAAGTTCTACTTTTCCCAGCCTGTATCTTGTCTGTTGCACTCACTTAAATATCACTAAGGACGTGTGGCTCTGAGGCAAGGAAGTCTGAAACCAAACATGGGATATAGGTGAAGATAAAGATAGAAAAAAAAATCCCCAACCCCTGGGAAATACAGCCAAGCAGCATGCTTATTATTCACAAACTATGATTCACTATCCCTGTTTTTAAAGCCAGCACCACACTCTAATCATATTGCTAGGTTACAGGCCCCGAGTTATTTGTGCATAATAAAAACTGAATCCATTAAAATGATACATTGCATTTTTCTCGCCTATATCGTCTCTTTGGGGAGAACATTTGGTCATTGTAAGTAAGACATGGACAATATTGAACCTAAAGATTACTCTGGATCCCAAAACCAGAGAGGTGTCCAGTGAAAAATGAAATCATTATCCAAAGATTCCTCAACCTGAAAAATGGGAGTCAAAATCTGAAGTGAGCAAGTAACTCTCTCCCAGGTCCATGCAGGTGGCACTATTTTGTCCAAACAAGAAGAAATCTTTACAGAGTTCACCGGTTTTACACCCAGGAAAATGGTCTACTGTTGAACTCTCTCAAGAGGAACTCTCATACTTTTTCTCTTGTGCCGGACAAGCTGTACTACTGTGGAAAGCCCAACGGCCAGGCAAGTTAACAACACAAAACACACACACAGGCACAACTACAGTCCAATTTCAAGATCAGCAGCCCTGATACGAGCTTAATGAAACATTCACCTCATGGCCTCAGTCTAAATACTTGATATCTCCTAGTGGGATAATTTGTGCAGGTGATAACTATCAGAGTAAATGATAAGCAAAGACATTTCTAGTTAAGACTCAGATGATGTTCTCAGTGTGTTTCTGTACATATGTGGTCCTTAGTTCTCGGTGACATTGTTTATTCTCCTCTAAAACCAAAACACTGGCTGGATAACAGAAATTGTATATATTATAGTTGAAGAAAGCATTTTCCCTCCCATGCTGCAGATCTCTTTGGTACTTGACAGAAGTGGCACATAACCCCCATTGAATGAGGACTAGAAGACAGCAATAATGTAACACAAACCGACATTAGGTACTAGATCCAGGTCTAAGAAGGAGGGAAAACACTCACTAAATAAGCACGTGTGTGTGTGTGTGTGTGTGGGTGGGTGTGGGTGTGTGTGTGTTTTGTGTCATTTGGACTAACAAAAGACAGGCTAAAGTTAACAACACTGACATCCCTGCATTTTGGATATGGTAGCCTAGAGTGTCAGCCTATGATGAATCAATGTCTGGCTCAATCAGACACACTCTCTTGAAAGAAAAATCACAGTATTACCTCCAATGCCCTAGTTATTTCATCAATCAAAAAGAGCGAGCACTGGGGCACCTGGCTGGCTCAGCTGGAAGAGCATGTGACTCTCAATCTCTGGGTCATGAGTTGGAGCTCCAGGTGTAGAGTTTACTAAGAAATAAACTACAGGGGTGCCGGGGTGGCTCAGTCCGTTAAGCGTGCGACTTCAGCTCAGGTCATGATCTCACGGTTCGTGGGTTCGAGCCCCGCATCGGGCTCTGTGCTGACAGCTAGCTCAGAGCCTGGAGCCTGTTTCAGATTCTGTGTCTCCCTCTCTCTCTGACCCTCCCCTGTTCATGCTCTCTCGCTCTTTCTCTCTCTCAGAAATAAATAAAACATAAAAAAGAAATAAACTAAAAACTTAAAAAAAAAATAGAGATAGCATTGAAAAATATTCCTCGTAGGGGCACAATATAACATTAAAAAAAAATAATGATGGTAAAAAGTATCTGGGGGGCGGGGAGAGTTTATATTTATTACCTATGATATGCAAGGTGTCTTCACATGTGCTGGCTGTCCCCATTTCTCATATCAGGAAACAGACTCTCTAAAAGTAAAATAGGGGCGCCTGGGTGGCTTAGTCGGTTAAGCGTCAGACTTTCGCTTAGGTCATGATCTCGCGGTTCAAGGGTTCGAGCCCCGCGTCAGGCTCTGTGCTGACTGCCAGCTCAGAGCCTGGAGCCTGTTTCAGTCTGTGACTCCCTCTCTCTCTGACCCTCCCCTGCTCACGCTGTCTCTCTCTCTCTCTCTCTCTCTCCTAGAAATAAATAAAACATTAAAAAAATTAAAAAAAAAATAAAATAAAAGTAAAATAACTTGCCTGAGGGCACAGCTAGCAAGGGACCAGTCTGAACTCAGGTTTGTCCAATTTTACAACCAGTGGGTTCTATAGGACAGCACTGCTGCCTGGTTTAACCGCAAACTCTGCAATGGGTTCTGTTTGGAATTTAAAATACTAATGGTCACTCAGGATCAAAATTTTTACTGGTGGATAATTCTGGGAATGAAATTCTGACATTTTACATACAAAGCAGTTATACTAAAAAGTAACTTTTTAATAAGGGTCTGGGATGTTTTACCATGAACTTTGAGAAGTTTGGATTTCTAAATACGATTTGGAAATATTTACACGAACTGAAACTATAGTCCCAACTAAAGCTCAATCGTTATTTTTGGCTCTAAGTTACTCAATAACTAAAATACTAGAATCCGGCCAAAGAACAGCCAATGGAAATATGGAGCAAAACCCAAAACCCATATATACCTAGGCCCTGATATGAAACGATCGATTTCTGTATCATTTGTTTGGTCATTCTGTTTATACTCTTATTTATGAACCGGTGCCAAGCAACAGTCAACCAATTCAAGGCCAAGTGTTCAAGTTCAAAACACGACCCTAGCTGTGAAAGTGGATTTTTTTTTAATTACAAGAAAAAGTTAACCTACATGAGTTCTATCAGGAAGTGTGTAAATTTTCCTTAAAAAAATCTGAAAAAGGTGATTGTATATTTTACTTCATCTGTTTCCAAATTCTTGTTACTCCAAGAGCACGGACTATTATTTACCAAAAGTGCATAACCTCCGAGTTCACAGTGTGGCCCTTAGGTACACTTGTGTCATTTCTCCACCTGGACACCTGGTACATGATATACCATAGTAAAGAGTACATAGTGGAAGTCATTAAACAGAACCGGCGCCCATGTACCATACCCATACCCTGGACAATGCGGTTTTTTTTTTAAACCACTAACTGAGGTCCTTCAAACCAGAAGGAAAAAAAGCCAAGTCTGTCCACAAAATGTCCTCCCCAACTATGGGGCTCAAATCCATAGCCTGAGTAAAGGCCTTAAACAGTTAAATGTAATCCAGGAGCTTCTCTCCAGGAAAAGATGAAAAGCCGTTTTCAGACGGCTCCACAGTGCTCTCCCAGGAGGAGACAGTCTTTCATTTAAAGTTTTGAAGCGGCTTTACCGCAGTCCCATAAGGGATCTTTAAAAAGAGTGCAAATCCCTCGGCTTAACCTCCTTAACGAAATCTTGGTGCACAAAAGGAAGCCTCCTGCCTCTGAAGACCTAGAAACGTGCAAGGCAGGTAAGCAGAATCAAGTTCACAGGTAAAAATGCTTCCCCATTCCCAGTTGCATTTGCTTCCCAAAGTTTTCGCATTTTAAAAAGTTCAAACAAGGATTATAAACGCAAGACATTCCCTTCCCTTCGATTACATGGCCCTTTTCCATCCTTGCCCCACGGCCACCGCCAGGCAGAGGCGGCGCCCACCTGCGGGAAGGGTCCGGCAGGTGGGCTGGCCTCCCAAGCGCTCGGGGCCTTCCAGAGGCCCCGAGGTGACACCGGGACGATGCAAA
>NW_027532607.1:2869152-2873347 GCF_008692635.1 Crocuta crocuta
CGTGACGCGGCCGCGGGTGCTGGGGGGGGAAGGACCAGGCCTGGGCGTCAGGCATCTAGGAGCGCTGAGCGATTGAGGCCGGGAGCTTTTCCGAGGGCTGAAGGAGGCCAGCAATACCGGCCGCGGGTGTATCCCTTTCCCCAGGCCGTCCCACCAACCCCGCCGAGAGACTCGCTTCGTAAGACTTCGTAAGACTTCGTAAGACTCGTAAAAGGCCAGGAGACGGGCGGTGCCGGGTGTCCAGAGCCCCTGCTCATCTTTCCGTCCTGATGAATCGGGAGCAACCTCCCGAGCCAGGGTCAGCAGCTGGCAGGGATGCCAGCAAACACAACACTTCTGCCATGCGCATACAAGCTCTAGGGTCCTCTAGCTGTGCCTCGGCTAGTCCGAAGGCCCCTTTCTTTGTCTTCAGCAATTTCCCTCAAGTCCCGACACACAGCCATCAATTCCCTTTGGAATAAACTACAGCCAAGTCATCTGCCAAAAATTGTGAGCAAAGAAGGAAGCCATTTGAGCAGCTTGCGTCTTGTGTTTATGTGGCATTTAGTAGATGTGACCTTGTAAACTTAGAGATGACATGTGTCACAATGGGAAGGAGTGAGTGTGTTGAGGACTCACACAAGATCTATTCGAGGATTACGGACTATTAACCCGAATTTGGTCACTGGGTCCCATGCTGCTCTCCACATTGATGGAAGTGGAGAGGAAGGACATATTGTCTGTAACAATATAAACAATGTGCTAAGATTCAAAGCACATTTACAAATCCTTGGAGAAAAAGACAAGCGGGTAGCAACTTGCTTAATTTTTCCTAACTTGCTTATAGATTTTTGGAGGCTTGGGGGAGAGGAGTAAGCAATGCTAGAGAAAACAGCAAAGAAGTAGCAGAGGACCGACCAAATGTCTGGTCAGTGTGCACTGCGGATCAGTCCTATCCAAGTATAAGACAGAAATGCGCAGAGGAAGCCCAAATCCTATAAACAAGAGTTCCGTATTCCCAGCCCCCAATGCCTGGATCAAAGTCAAGGGACTAATCTCTACCAACGCTGGAGAATCCAACACCCGTTTAAGAGCGGGACAAATCTTGGCAACTGTGAAAGCTGTAGACACATTTCGAAAAGTATCATCAGCATGTTTCAATGCAGAGGTTTGGGATTGACGGAGAGATGTGTAGAAGCAAAGCTCCGTCAGTCCGAAGCCGCAGAGCCAGGTGTCCAGGGAGAAGCTGACAACACAGAAACTGGGAGGGGCTCTTTAATGATTACCTGTCCAGCTTGCGAGCTGACAACTGGATCTGTAAGACCACATGTTTTGAGTTAAAAGAGACGCCTGACTAGAAAATGTTACTTTCACATCCCTTCTCTGGTGCTTTTTCTAAAACAAAGTAAGTCTAGGAGGGGAACTTTCTGTGCTGGAACTCGGGCAGCCCTTTGACAATTCAAAATGTCACTGTGACCCTGTAAGCATAGTAGATGAAACACAAAGGGGAATCTTAATCATCTGACTCAAAACTCAGGTTTAAAGATCCAATGAATTAAAAAAAAAAAAGTTCCAAAAAGTCCAGGCCAGGTTGGTACATTTTGTATCTTGTACTCAGTCGGATCAAATCCTCAGTCCTTAATGGCACTTTTATAGGTTTCAGAATTTCTTACCCACCAGTTAGACTGTTCTTCCACTTAATCAGTTCCCATGTTTTATGCGCTTCTCCACGTGATTGGCAACGCAGACTGATAGGCTCTGGTTTTATTCATGGCAGTATTGCCCATAATCTTGCTCCACAGTTTGGTTCTGTTTTAACAGCTTTTTGCTTACGAGACAGCAAAAGCTGGCATCATGAATAAATACAAGCAGAACTGGAAATATTTTGTAGGGTGCCTTTGAAGTGAAACTGCCCACATAAAAGACCTGAAAATGGACAGTAGATGACCTTTCTGGAAGTTTCATTAAATAGCATCCACGAAACAAGGCAAAGGTCATGGTCTTTGTGTAAAGATAAGCCCTCTTTTTCACCAAGGCAAGAAAAATATGTGTATCAGAGGACAGCAACAGGGCCTGAATGTGTCTGAGGAGGTGGGGTCTGGGAGAAAGTGAGTTCACAAAAATCTTATTTTCACTGCTCTCTAGACCAGTGGCTCCCAAACTTGGAGAGCATTTATTAGTATTTATTTATTTAGGTTTATTTATTTATTTTGTGAGAGAGAAAGTACAAGTCAGGGAGGGGCAGAGAGAAGGGAGAGAGAGAGAATTCCAAGCAGGCTCTGCGCAGAGCCAGGCGTGGAGCTTGAATCTACAAGCTGCAAGATCATGACCTGGGCCGAAGCCGGATGCTAAACTGACTGAGCCACCCAGGCGCACCCCCAAAACTTGGAGAGCTTTAAAAAAGGACTTCCATCACCTTTTCGTGCCCTCTTCCTCTACTGATTCAGCATCTCCAGGGGTGAACCCCAGGCCTGTGTGTTTTCCAGTTTCCGCAGGTGACGGAGGGCAGCCAAGATCCTGGGCACCAGCTCACTCACGATGTCCGGTGTTAATTTCTGTGGCCGCTGATCCCTTTTGTTTATTTTAGCAAATGTCGCCCTCTGGTGGAATAAATTATGACTCAGACTTTATAAAGAGTTTGTGCCTGTTTTATTTCTATTTAAAACCCTTTAAAATTTAATTTAAAAATGATCGTAAGGTTGGTTTGCAGATAGCTATTTGGACAGAGGGTAGCTGCCTTTGAAGGAGACTTGAAAGGAAAAGCTGGTAAAATTAAAAAGAGAGGCCATGGTTGACAGTTTCAGGAATGCCTCAAAGGTGAGTTTCTTATTATCACTGTTAATATTTATTCGCTGTTGGGGAACCTGGGTGGCTCAGTTGGTTGAGTGGACACTCTTGATTTCAGCTCAGATTATGATCTCATGGTTTGGGGGACCGAGCCCTACGTTGGGCCCTATGCTGACAGCATGGAGCCTGCTTGGGACTCTCTCCCTCTTTCTCTGCTCCTTTCTCACATACACGTGAATGCATTCTCCTTCAAAATAAATAAACATTAATATATGTGTGTCTGTATATATATATATATATTTATTTATTTATTTAGGGGCACCTAGGTGTCTCAGTCAGTTGAGTGTCCAACGTCAGCTCAGGTCATAATCTCACGGTTTGTGGGTTCCAGCCCCGTGTCGGGCTCTGTGCTGACAGCTCAGAGCCAGGAACCTGCTTCAGATTTTGTCTCCCTCTCTCTCTGCCCCTTCCCTGCTCGTGCTCTGTCTCTCTCTTTCAAAAATAAACATTTAAAAATATGTATAATAATATAATATAAATATATTATATTTATATGTGTATACATTAATTTTTTATAATTAATTAATATTTATAAACATATATATATTAGCTGTACTTGTTTGGAAGTGTGCAAGTACATGCTTTATGGGATCATCTCATGTTATCTGCATAACAGTTACAGAGGTAGGTGTTGTTCGTCCTATTTTACAGATGACACATTGACATTTTAATGTTTTGTTTGTTTGTGTGTGTGTTTTTTTCTGAGAGAGAGACAGCGTGAGCAGGGGAGGGTCAGAGAGAGAGGGAGACCCAGAATCTGAAATCGGCTCCAGGCTCTGAGCTAGCTGTCAGCACAGAACCCAATGCGGTGCTTGAACCCACGAACTGTGAGATCATGACCTGAGCTGAAGTCGGACGCTTAACCGACTGAGCCACCCAGGTGCCCCTAAATATATACATATATATACACATATATATTAATGTTTATTTATTTTGAAAGAGAACGCACTCACATGTATGTGAGAAAGGCGCAGAGAAAGAGGGAGAGAGTCCCAGGCAGGCTCCATGCTGTCAGCACAGGGCCCAACGTGGGGCTCGGATTCCTGACCCATCGACATTTTAAAAGGTTAACAATCTGGTGGGGTAACAGACGGCTAGCAAGAGGCACAACATGGATTAGAACCCAGCTACTTACGGGCCTTTGGAGTTTGTCTGGTCAACCCCAGATGCTATAACGCGTTCCACCATTAGCTGCTTGTTATTCCTCCTCCTCCCACAGCATTATGACAAGCGACCATTATGTGACCTGTAAACATAGCCAGTAGCCAGGATTGGCATTTCCCTGGAGTACTGATAACAACCAGAAGTTTGTACAAATATGTGGTGATCAGGGACATTGCCTCAAATAGCGCCTCCTGGTCTCGTGTGG